>NC_064843.1:65655388-65973602 GCF_024166365.1 Elephas maximus indicus
AAAAGATGCATTGCATTGGGCAAATCTGCTGCAAGAAATCTCTTTAAAGTTTTAAAAAGAAAAGATGTCACTTGAGGACTAAGGTGCACCTGACCCAAGCCATGGTGTTTTCGTTCACCTCATAAGCATGCAAAAGCTGGACAATGAATAAGGAAGATTGAAGAAGAATTGATGCCTTTGAATGGGGGTGCTGGTGAAGAATATTGAATATACCATGAACTGCCAGAAGAACGAACAAATCTGTCTTGGAAGAAGTATAACCAGAATGCTCCTTGGAAGCAAGGATGAGACTGCATCTCACATACTTTGAACATGTTCTCAGGAGGGATCAGTCCCTGGAGAAGGACGTCATACTTGGTAAAGTAGAGGGTCAGCGAAAAAGATGAAGACCCTCAATGAAACAGATTGACAGGGTGGCTGCAACAATGGGCTCAAGCATAGCAACAATTGTGAGGAGGGCGCAGGACTGGGCAGTGTTTCACTCTGTTGTGCATAGGATTATTACGGGTTGAAACCGACTCGACAGCACATAACAGCAGCAACAACAGTATAATTCATTTATTTTTCCTTGCCATCCTATCAGTTTTTGCTCCATGTATATTAAAGTTCTATTATGAGGTGTGTAAATGTTTAGTATTGTATGTCCTATTGATAAAGTGACCCCTTTATCTTACCTTCTTTATCTCTGGTAATATTCTTTATTCTGAAATCAATTTTGTCTGTTTCTAAAACAGCCTCTCCAAATTTTTTTTTTTTTTGGCTAGTGTTAGCCTGGTGTGTATTTTTTTTTCCCCCATATTTTTACTTTTAACTTCTTTGTGCCTTTATACTTAAAGTGTGTTTCTTGTAGGCGCATATAGTTGGGTCTTGCTTTTATTCAGTCTGATAGTCTCTACCTTTTCACTGGAATCTTTAGGCCATTTACATTTAAGGTGATTATCGATGTACTTCAGTCTATCATCTTGTTAAGGAGCCCTGGTGGTGCAATGTTGAAGTGCTTAGCTGCTAACCCAGTGGTTCCACAGGAGACAGACTTGGCGATCTGCTCCCGTAAAGATTACAGCCCAGAAAGCTCTATGGGGCAGTTCTACTCTGTCACACGGGGTCTCTAAGAGTCTGAATTGACTCAATGGCACAGAGCAACAAGAGCATCACCTTGCCATTTGTTTTCTATTTGTTCTTTGTTCCCTTTTTTTCACTTTCTTTTGTATTAATTGAATATTTTTATGATTCTATCTCCTGTGTTGTCTTATTAGCTATTGCTCTTTGTTTGGTTATTTTAATGATTGCTTTAGGCTTTACGGTATTCATATTTACCTAATCATGGTCTGCATTCAAGTGGTATTAAGCCATGTAGACTATAAGAACTCCATGTAGACTATAAGAACCTTACAATAGTATACTTCCATTTTTGCCCCTCTCAGCCTTTATGCTATTGTCCTACATTTACTTATATGTATGTTATAAATCCCACAATATATGATTATTATTTTTGTCAATTATCTTTTAAATATATTTAGATAATAAGAAAAAAAAACTTGTATTTTTGCCCATGTAGTTACCTTTTTCTGTACTTTTCACTCATTTATGTACTTCTACCTTCCCATCTGGTGTCATTTTCCTTCTGCCTAAAGGACTTCCTTTAACATTACTTGTGCTGCAGGTCTGCTGGGAATGAATTCTTTCAGCTTTTTTATATCTGAAAAAGCCTTCATTTCACCTTTATTTTTAAAACATATTTTTGTGGATCGAAGAATTCTAAACTGATAGGGTTTTGCTTAGTTTTTTCCATGCTTTAAAATTGTTGCTCAGGAAAGAGGCCCCAGATAAGTAAAGCACTATTAAAGAAGAAGAACAAAGTAGGAGGCTTCATACTACCTGACCTCAGAGCCTACAGTATAGCTACAGTAGTCAAAACAGCCTGGTGCTGGTAAAATGATAGACACATTGACCAGTGAAACAGAA
The DNA here is from genome assembly GCF_024166365.1 of Elephas maximus indicus. Lineage (NCBI taxonomy): Eukaryota > Metazoa > Chordata > Mammalia > Proboscidea > Elephantidae > Elephas > Elephas maximus. Next base: position 65,657,354 of record NC_064843.1, read on the forward strand.
TCAAGAACCCAGATGTAAATCCATCCACCTACAGTCACCTGATCTTCAACAAAGGCCCAAAGTCCATTAAATGGGGAAAAGACAGTCTTTTTAACAAACGGTGCTGGCAAAGCTGGGTGTCTATCTGTACTAAAATAAAACAGAACCCATACCTTACACCATACACAAAAACTAATTCAAAATGGATCAAAGACCTAAATATAAAACCAAAAACTATAAAGATCATGGAAGAAAAAATAGGATCAATGCTAGAGGCCCTAATAAATGGCATAAATAGGATACAAACCATAACTAACAATACACAAACACCAGAAGATAAGCTAGATAACTGGGATCTTCTAAAAATTAAATACTTATGCTCATCAAAAGACTTCACCAAAAGAGTAGAAAGAGAACCTACAGACTGGGGAAAAAAAAAAAATTTACAAATTACAAATCAGACAAAGCTCTAATCTCTAAAATCTGTAGGGAAATCCAACGCCTGCACAACAAAAGGACAAATAATCCAATTAAAAAATGTGAGCAGCCATCTAAGATACATCTACTGGTCCTGCCATGTCTGGAGCAAGGGAGGATGAAGAAAACCGAAGACACAAGGGAAAGATTAGTCCAAAGGACTAACGGACCACAACTACCACAGCTTCCATCAGACAAAGTCCAGCAAAACTAGATGGTGCCCAGCTACCACCACTGACTGCTCTGACAGGGATCACAACGGAGGGTCCCAGACATAGGTGGAGAAAAATGTAGAAAATTCAAACTCACCAAAAAAAGACCAGACTTACTGGTCTGACAGAGGCTGGAGAAACCCTGAGAGTATAGCCCCCGGGCACCCTTTCAACTCAGTACTGAAGTCACTCCTAAGGTTCACCCTTCAGCCAAAGATTAGATAGGCCCACAAAATAAAACAAGACTAAATGGGTGTATCAGCCCAGGGGCTAGGAGAAGAAGGCAGGAGGCGGACAGGAAATGGGGAACTCAGGGTCAAGAAGGAAACCCTGGTGGTGTAGTGGTTAAGAGCTATGGCTGTTAACCAAAAGGTTGGCAGTTCAAACCCACCAGGAGCTTCCTGGAAACCCTATGGGGCAGTCCTCTATCCTTCAGAGTGGCTATTAAAGAAAGAGTATTGACATGTCACAGTATTGGCAACAATGTCATAAAGTAATATGTATATTAATTGTTTAATGAGAAACTAATTTGATCTGTAAACCTTCACCAAAAGCACAAAGAAAAAAAGAATAAACAATATCACCCAGGAGTAATGTGCTCCCTTAAACAATTAACTGTATAAGACCAAAGAGTCAACATTTACCCAAAAGCAAAGATGAGAAGGCAAGGAGAGGAAGAGATGCTAGATCAATGGAAACAGAACAAACAGAATGGAAATAACGAGAATGCTGACACACTGTGAAAATTGTAACCAACGGCACAGAACAATTTGCATAAAAATTGTTAAATGGAAACTTAATTTGCTATGTAAACTTTCACCTAAAACACAATAAAATAATTTAAAAAAAAAAAGTTTTTCCACTGGCTTCTCACTTGATTTGTTTCCAACAAGAAATTTGCTTTCACACTTATTGTTGTTTTCTATACACAATTTATGTTTCTACTAGGGTTCTTTACTACTGGCTTAAGGAAACCCTGGTGGCATAGGGGTTAAGAGCTATGGCTGCTAACCAAGAGGTCAGCAGTTTGAATCCACGAGCCGCTCCTTGGAAACCCTATGGGGCAGTTCTACCTTGTCCTATAGGGTTGCTATTAGTTGGAAATCGACTCAATGGCAGTAGCTATGGATTTTGTTTTGTTTTGTTTTATTACTGGCTTATGGCACAGTGGATAAGAGCTTGGCTGTTAACTAAAAGGTCTGCAGTTCAAATCCACCAGCTGCTCCTTGGAAACCCTATGAGGCAGTTCTACTTACTCTATAGGGTTGCTGTTAGTCGGAACCAACTTGACAGCAACAGGTTTGTTTTGTTTGTTTTTGGGTTTTTGTTTGTTTGTTTGTTTGTTTGGTATTACTGGCTTGAGTAATTTGCTTATGATGTATCTTTGTGTAGTTTTTTTTATGTTTCTTGTACTTGGGTTGTGTTGAAATTCTTGGATCTGTAGGTTTATGATTTCACCATCAGATTTGGAAATTTTTCAGCCTTTATTTCTTCAAGTTTTTTCCTGACCACTCCCTCCTTTTAAGGACTCCAATTACACATGTATTAGGTTGTTTGAAGTTGTTCCACAGTTCAGTAATGCTCATTTTGTTTTTGAAAATTCTTTTTTTCTCTGTGCGTTTCATTTTGTGTGGTTCCCATTGCTATGTCTTTAAGCTCACTATCTTTGCTTCGTTGTCCACATTACTTTGTGTGCCACAACAGGGTGGACTAAACGTTCATAGTGGTGGACCAGGGAGGGGCTTGTGGGCAGGCCAGCCTCCTCGTACACGGACCCACCAGAAGCCCACGTGCAGGGTGAGCCTTCCTTGGTGCTCACACTGGGTGGATGGAAGTCTGGGCTCCCTGCTACACTGGGGAGGGGCTGGGTGGGTCTTGTTTGCATGGGGGCCAGAACCATACTTCCCAAGGCACAAGCATCTGAGCCCCATGAGTAGACCCTGTAACAAAGCCTCGGCTGCTGAAGAGCAAGGATGGTCTCAGTTCACCACAGCGTCGACACTGGGCAGTCCTGTGTGACCACGAGGGACCCCAGTCAGAGTCTTAAGGAAATCAGCAGCGACTAGATAAAACTGAAGAAACTGTTTTACTCTAAAGTATTAGAATATAATACACATCTTTTCTGGGCCACTCTCCTCCCAGGGTGAAACTCAACAGGGAAAGTCTCGAGCCTCAGGAACTACAGGTACTGTGGTCTCCGTGGAACAGCACCTGAAGGACAGACTGCAACACCTGGTGGAGATGCTGGGGCCTGGCAGCCAGGACCCAAGCTAGAGAGGCCAGGCCAGTAGGGAACCCAGGGTACCCAGCAGATATGGGGCAGAAACAATGACAAGTATATGGGTACCTGTGAGGGACCCTCTGAGACCCACCAGAAATCCTAGAGGAAACTTTCAGGAATCTGAAGTCCTGCAAGAACAGGTGGGGAAGAACCCATGGAATTGGGGTTACTCTTAATGTCAATTACCCCAAAAGGTGGGTGAGACCAATGTAACTGTAACTTAAATGTATCATATAAACCAGCCTGGTACTTGGAATGAGTTCATTCTCAAACCCCACTGTGCTGATTGCAAGCCAGATCACTGCCATGGGTAAGTCATTCACTCTTCCTGAACCCCAGTTTCCCCATCTGTTGAGTGGAGATGAGCCATCTGAGAATTAAATGAAACACAGTCGGGGGCTTAGCACAGGCCCCAGCACAAAGCATTCTTGCCACTGTTGCAGTAGCAGTACCATCAGTCCCAGTGGTAGGAACAGACAGGTACAAAATGTGGGCATGGCGTGAAGGACGGCAGGCTAGCTGCTCACATGGGGCCAACGGGTCAGTTACAGCTAGGCCCGAAGGTCCACAAGAGTTCATCAAGCTGACAAGTAGTGAATGATGGTTCCAGAAGGGAGGAGATGTGCAGGCCAAGTGGCAGGGAACCATGTGAACTTATGAAGCTCCCAGCCTTCCAGTACAAGGAGATGGGCGGGATGGGGGTGGGGTGGACTCCTAACCGCAGGTCAAACAAAACAGGAAAACAAACAAAACAGTAGGTGGGGCAAGAAGAGGTGTGGAGATGCCTGTCCATGACGGACTTTGGACTGTTGTTCCACAATGCCCAAGGGCATCTCTCAATAAAGGCAGCCCATTTACTGCATAGCCCAGTTATTGGCTCAGGCCCAAACCCCACAACCTCCCTAAGATTTCTGCCTATTCCCAGAGATTTATGTTCATGGGTACTTTCTCTCTGAGTGACTGCTCCTGAGGAACCGGCCTCATTCATTCCCGCTTTGAATAATTATTATTATTATTCAAGAAATATTTATTGAGTGCTTACTATATCAAGCACTATACGTTGTATCATATATTATACACATACAATGGTACTAAAACATAATTAAATAGCATGTATATAATTATACATTAATACATGTATTATTACATTGTATAATATTATATGTATATAAACAGTATTCATATGCTATATAACAGCAATAATAAAACAACTTTTTAAATGTCTGCCCTCGTGGAGTTTACTTACATTCCAGTTGGGGAAGGGGATGGGGCTAGGGAGAGACAGACAACAAGCAAATAAATAAGCAAAATACATTAAATGTCGGAAGTTGCTAAGTGCCATGAAGAAAAATAGCATGCCTGGTGAGGAAGACTAAAAAAAAAATAAATAAAAATTTTTCTTTTTTTAAGCAAGGGATAAAGCTCAGAACCACTCCTCTTCCTCCTCCCATGCTGGCCCACCTGCCTGTCACCAAGGGAAGTAGGATGTAAAGCCTGCACTCTCTTCGCTTCATTTCTCTTGCTTTGGTAACAATGACACCATGCGTCGTACATCTCTCCCTACCACAAGCTCAGCTACACCTGGGGGGTGTTGTTGCCCCACATCAATTTCCGAAACACACCTTCTCTATAACAGCACGGGCAATTCAATTGTTTAGAACATCTAAGGGTTTGCCAAGAATAAACATCCCATTGTTCACATTTGAGCTGAAAATGTCACCAAAGGGTTCCTGTCTTCCAAACTGTAAAACTGTGCTAAGTCAACTTATTTTGGTTAACAAAATCATTGGATTCCTCCTGCTATGTGATAGCCAATGAAATTAACAGAGATTGGAGGCAAAACTTGGAAGCAAGGCACAACTGGTCTCACAACAAGGTTCTAGTAACAGCCTAATTAAAGTGGCTTTGACGGTTTGAGGAAACCTGGGCTCATCTGGTGTGCAAACAAGGGTTTCTCCGTCACAGGAGAATTAATAATAGCTCCACCTGGCAGCACGCCTCGCTGGAATCTTAACACATTAGGTTAGTGATATCTTGTATTGTTCAGCCTCCAGAAAAATATTTTTGTTTTGAAATTTACTAAACTGTTTATTCTCTGTGGGGTGATGTTAATAGAAACAGGCTCTTTCCCCCTGAATACTTTAAAAGTTTCCCAAAACGGTCCCTGTGGAAAATCCAGGCGCACCAACAACAAAACAACATCATCACCACTTTTCTGTTATGGATGTCGAGAACACACTCTGGTTTGGATAGGCTTCGAACAGGTCAGCACATAAACAGGTCCTATATAAATTCTTGGGATTGTTAAGAAAAAATATTTAAATTTTGGAAACAAGGCAACAAAAAAGTAGGTGACATGACTTTTTACTGCCAGACTGGGGCAATGCTTATTAAGACCACTGGGTGATTTTTTCATTATCTAGGGGAATGGACCTAATCTGACCTGCTATTTACTATTATTCGGGGCTCGTTATTGTTGTTAGTTGACCTCAAGTTCCAAATCACAGTAACCCCACGTACAACAGACAGAAACGTTGCCTGGCCCTGAGCCATCTTCACAATCATTGCTGTGCTTGAGTTCGTTGTTGTAGCCACTGTGTACTTTGAGTGCCTTCCAACCTAGGGGGCTCATCTTCCAGCACTGTATCAGACAATATTCTGTTGTGATCCATAAGGTTTTCATTGGCTAATTTTTGGAATTACATCGCCAGGCCTTTCTTTGTAGTCTATCTTAGTCTGGGAAGCTCCCCTGAAACATACCCACCATGGGTGACCCTGCTGGTATTTGAAATACCAGTGACATAGCTTCCAGCACCTCAGCAACATGCAAGCCACCGCAGCACGACAAACTGACAGATGCGTGGTAGACTTGGGGCTCAGATACTGTGAAATTATGTAACACTTGATAGCCTTGTCCAGTAGAGATGCTCCCAGTTTCTATCTGTGGGAAAATAAGTCCAAACAGGGCAGTTTTGTCAACCTGTAGGACATTAACCAGCATTTTCTCTATGTCAGCAAACTCATTTCAAGACACTTTCTGGTGGATGAAATCCTGTTTCTCTACTTCTCTTTGAACCAGCTTTACCATCTTACTGCTTTCCTTACAAATGGGCTGAATAAAATATTTGACTTGTGTTCATTCTATACTTGTATGAGTCCAGTTTTTAACTTTTGGAAACTGTACATTGACGAGAATGACAAATTACGAAGACATGCCCATGCAACTTCTTTGGGGCGCGGGGCACTGACAGTGTTCAACATTACCTGAACCCTGTGCTCCTGGAAAACAGTGACAGTTTTCCTTTTGTTCCAAGCAACAGCTTATTGCAAAAAGCCACCCTTCCCCATATGACTTAGTAAGACTCACAGATGCCTCTTTGTTTACCTGTGACAACTCCAGACACAAGCCCTCCAAATTCCCACCCTTTGCCTCACAAATGACTTGCTGAACTGTCTGTCCCCACTGTCTAGTCTGCTAACTTGACTTGAATAAACTTTGGTTTAGTTTCTCCCCCACCCAGTCCCCTAAACTTTGACCTACCCGTAGCCTGAGCCAGCATCTGAATGTGAAACAATCCCTGTCTTAGTTATCTAGTGCTGCTATAACAGAAATACCACAAGCGGATGGCTTAAACAAAGAAGTTTATTCTCTCACAGTCTAGGAGGCTAAAAGTCCAAATTCAGGGCACCAGCTTCAGGGGAAGGCTTTCTTTCTCTGTCAGCTTTGGAGGAAGGTCCTTCTCATCAGTCTTCCCCTGGTCTAGGAGTTTCTCAGCACAGGAACCCTGGGTCCAAAGGATGCATTCTGCTCCTGGCACTTCTTTCTTGGTGGTATGAGGTTCCCTGTCTCTCTGCTCAATTTTTTCTTTTATATCTCAAAAGAGATTGACTTAAAACACAACCTAATCTTCTAGATTGAGTCCTGCCTCATTAACATAACTGCCTACAATCCTGCCTCATTAACATAGAGGTTAGATTTACAATACAAAGAAAAATCACATCAGATGACAAAATAGTGGCCAATCACATAATGCTGGGAATCATGGCCTAGTCAAGTTGATACACATTTTGGGAGGACACAATTCAATCCATAACTGGCCCCTCCTGAGAAGTGGCTGACCTCAAGGAAAGAATTTCCCTGCTCAACTGCCCCATCACATCACCCACTCATCTCACTCCCTCATACCTGGTTCTTTCTAGCCTCATTTATTGTTGTTAGGTGCTATCAACAGGGTCCCAACTCATAGAGACTTTATGTATACCAGAGCGAAACCTTGGCCTGTCCTGCACCATCCTCATAGTCTTTGCTATGTTTGAGCACATTGTTGTCGGCACTGTGTCAATTCATCTCATTGAGGGTCTCCCTCTTTTTTCACTGACACCCTACTTTACCAAGCATGATGTCCTTCTCCAGCTATTGGTCCTTCCTGATTACATGTCCAAAGTAAGCAAGATGAAGTCTCACCATCCTTGCTTCTGAGGAGCATTCTGTCTGTACTTCCTCCAAGACAGATCTGTTCATTCTTCTGGCTGTCCAGAGTACATTCAATATTCTTCCCAAACACCACAATTTGAATTCAATTCTTCTTTGGTCTTCCTTTTTCATTGTCTAGCTTTCACATGCATATGAAGTGATTGAAAATACCATGGCACCTTAGTCATAAAAGTGACATCTTTTTAGCACTTTAAAGATGTTAAATGCTGCACGTCGTATGATTTCTTAACTGCTGTTTCCATGGGCATTGCTTGTTGATCCAAGAAAAATGAAATATTTGACAGCTTCGATTTCTTCGCCATTTATCGTGTTGTTGTTTATTGGCCCAGTTGTGAGGATCTCCATTTTCTCTATGTTCAGGTGTTATCCATACTGAAGGTGTTATCCATACTTTTACCTTCCTCAGTTAGTGTGTCATCTTTACCTTCAGCAAGCAATGTTGTGTCATCTGCATCAAGTCAAGTCCAACTCAAGGTGACCCCGTGAACAACAGAACAAACGTTGCCCAACCCTGCACTATCTTCACAATTGTTGGGATGCTCAAGTCCATTGTTGTGGCCACTACATATTTTGAGTAACTTCCAACCTGGGGGGCTAATCTTCCAGCACTATATTGGACAATGTTCTGCTGTGATCCACAACATTTTCATAGTCCACTTGGGTTTTTTTGTAATAGTTGGAAGTAGATTGCCAGGTCTTTCTTCCTAGTCTCTCTTAGTTGGAAAGCTTTGCTGAAACCTGACCTCCATGGGTGGTATTTGAAATACCGGTGGCATAGCTTCCAGCATCATAGCAACACACAAGCTACCACAGTACAACAAACTGACAGATGGGTATTGGAGCCTTGCTTACCCCTCCCTATAAAAAAAAAAATTGCTTTCTGCCTTATGGTGGGAGAGTTCTTCCTATTGTGATAGTTCCTTCCCTTTATTGCAATAGTCTTTTCTAATAAAGTATTGCCTCACCTAAATTCAGATTTGTTTTTCTCTGACATCGCTCTATACTGAGAAGAGAAAGGAAACCTGGTGCCCTGCTGTAAACTACCCCACCTTTCCCTCTTTCCTCTCTCCTGTAGGACCAGCTGTGGGGACCACTAGATACCCACAAGCTGCTGGCTGTTTACCTGATTTTCTGGAGAGGTAATGCAGCCCTGCCTGCAAAGTGGATTTTGTCATTGGTCCTAAATATACACTTAGTGCCATTCTTTGGAACCTTGCTACCCAAAATGTGGTTCATGGACCACAGTTTCAAGGACATCTGTCCTCTTGTCAGAAAGTCAGAATCCCATTTCCTGCCCCAGATCTACTGAATAAGAATCTTCCCCAGGTTATTTGTGTGCACCTTAAGGTTTTTTTTTTTTAAGGTTTGAGAAGCACTGCTACGGAACTCAGGGACAGGGCATTGGTCTTTCTCCCCAGGTCTCTCTCTAAGCCCTTTCTCTCCCCATGGCTCTGTATCCTAGGGCAGTTTGTCTGAAATGCAAGGCTTGTTCAGTACAGTTGATATCTCAGAGCTTCTGTTCTCTCTGCCTCTGGTGCCTGGACTGGGAAAGCTCATTCTGAATGCAAACACTGCATAAATGTTGCTTTACATGGTAATAAACTTCCTCAGATCAAACAGCCAGCTCTTTACAGGCCAATTGTCCTTTTATTTGTATGAGAAATTATCACCATGTTAGACTTAGCTATTCTCTGCAACTTCCTTTCCTCCTTACAGTAGAAACTTGAATTTCCAAAGCATTAAACATGCACATCCCAGCTGCTGTCCATATTAAAGTTGCAGTCATTTGCCTTGGCAATATTCTGCTTTGGCTTTACGTGTTCTTCTTGCAGCTGAGAATGAGACCCAGGGTCTGGGAACCTAGACATGCCATCCTGTATATGGAACAGTCCACACATCCGCTGGCCTCTTTTCATTCATTTGGCTGAGCTGCCTGTTTTTCATCTCCTTCTCACTAGCTGAGGCTGAGCATGGGGATTCAGACCTGCATAGAGAAGTCCTGGGAGAAATGATCATCAACAAAACCCATCATTGTTGTCCCAACATCCATAAGTGGCCAGGGGCCTATTACATGTGTGTTGGGCCCTGAGCAGATTATAGAGAAAGGAAGCAGGGTGGGCTTGGGAGAGCATTGACAGGGGACAGGAGGCCTGGACTCAGAGTCTAACTCTGCCACTTGTTGGTTGTGTGACATGATCAAAGTCCTATAACCTCCAGTCTTCAGTTGTTTCATTTGTAAAATGGGGAAATGTGCTGAAGCACTGCTTCAAAACTGGAGTGGGCATCAACATCCCCTGGAAGGCTAGGCCCCCAACACTAAGAGATTGATGCAGGAGGTCTGTGGTGGAGCCTGAGAATTTGCATTTTGAACAAGTTCCAAGGGGATGCTGATGGTCCTGGGACCTCACTTTGCGAACAGCTGTACTAAATCAAAGTTCTCAGCTCAGTCTGCTCATTAGAGTCCCCTATGGATCTTCTAAAGCATGTAGACCCCCTGGGCCCATCCCCAGAGATTCTAATTGAACAGGGCAGCTTCCCAGGTGTCAGTATTTTTCAGAAGCTCTGCCAGTTAATCCTAATAAGCAGCCAGGGTTGAGAACCACGGCGATAATGGTTTCCAACAGCCCATTTAGCTCTGACCTATGACACTATGATTCTGAAACATGGAGTAGCCCCTGCCCGCTGGGTCTGACAGTAGAAACAAGGCAAGAAGCTACTGTCATGCCAAGACCCTGTCCTATATCGAGATTTCCCTTTCTGAATCATGTCATGGCCCCCCTTAGAGCAGTGGCTCTCAAGGTGAGGTCCCCAATGGCAGCACCAGCATACCCTGGGAACTTGTTAGAAATGGGAGCTCTCAGCCTACCCCAGACCCCCCAATCAGAAACTCTGGAGCTGGGGTGCAGAAATCTGTGTTCTAACAAGCCCTCAAGGGAATTCAATGCAGCTCACATTGGAGAACCCCTGGCTTTGAGAAAAGACGGTTCTCCTATAATTAAAACCAATACCAAATTCTTTGCTAGGAACACTCAGTGTCATGATCATCAGTGGGTGGGTTGTCCCTCCTAGACCACATTTGAGTTTCCCAGGGGTCTTCAGGATCATGGGTCAAAAGCATTTCTTAGGGTGGGCATTTTGGGCACTCTCTTGTGCTGGAATTTTTGGACAGAATGTTTTCAATACCTCTCAGCATAGTTCCACACTTGCTAACTGGCTGGTTCCACTGGCTGTGGCTGGACACCCAGCCAGAGCTCATGACCCAGATGAGGCCCCGGCTCTCTCCTCACCTCATTATATGCCCTAGATGCTGCTGCTGAAGGACGCTCAGCTTCCACAGTGTGGCCCTGAAACCTGGATACTGACTCCTGGCACTTGTAGTTCTGCAATAGAGGCATCAAGGCTTGGCTACAAAGACAAACACCCAGAAGATAACAACCATCATGACTGACATTTCACAAAAAGTGCAAAGAGATCAAAGCTGCTCCGCTGTAGGATCAGATTTTGTCATTTTATTTTTCCTTTTGGTTTATTTTCTTTTTGTTTATTGATTGATGTGTCTAAGACATTGCAGGAAGACTGAGAATGACAACATTCATGCTGGAAGGATGGTATGAGTCTGGAATTCATGCTGTCAAGATAAATAGAAAATCCTCCACTATTTGATTATCCAGCAAGAAATTAATAGAGACCCATAAAATGTCTAATAAAATGACCTGTTCATTCTAGGAGCTGCAGGAATTTCTATTGTTGTTGTTTGCTTTCCCTACCCTTGTGCCTGTTCTTCTCTTTAATGTGCAATGACTAACTGGTTTAATACAGTCATAACATTGCCCAGCCTGCTTGCTGCATGTTCCTGTCTACTTTTGTGCTGTGAGGCCCTCACAGAATCAAAACAGTGCACACACGTGGGTGAAAAAAAGCTTCAAGGAAGATAGTAAGTCGTTGGCAGTACATGGCATTGATTTTTCCCGTTTTCCTTCTCTTTGGAGTCCTACAATCTCGTCCAATACCAGCTTTGAGAGCTGAGGGTAGATAGGGCTGTCTGTGTTGGGATGCCTGTGTTATGGAATGTCTGTGTTAGAATGGAGGTGCCAAGCACCATCTTATTCCTAAGAACCATGATCAGATCCAAAACACAACCACATGTAGTAGAATGAACTGGCCTACGGCCAGCCTTACGTTCTTAGCACCGTGGAAGGAGCAGGGAAGGGACCTAGGAGCTTTCAGCAGCGCTAAGGTATTGCCTGGGCTTTTTAGCTCAAAGCCTTTCCCATAGTATCCACTTCATACCTTGACTTCTTTCCCATCTCCATCCCTTTTTTGGCTCCATTTGAGTTTTTTAGTACAAAGAGCGGTTTTTTGTTTGTTTGCTTGTCTTTATTGTGCTTTAGGTGAAAGTTTACAGTTCAAGTTAATTTCTCATTCAAAAGTTTATACACATATTGTTTGTGACATTGGTTGCAATTCCCACAATGTGACAACCCGTTTCCCCTTTCCCCCTGCGTTCCCTGTGCCTGTTCGTCCAGTTCCTGTCCTTTCCTGTCTTCCTGTCCTGCTTTTGGACAGGAGCTGCCCGTTTGGTTTCATATATTTGATTGAACTAAGAACCACAGCCCTTATGTGTATTATTTTTTTGTTTGTTTTATAGGCCTGTCTAATTTTTGTCTGGAAAGTGGGCTTCAGGGATGGTTTCAGTTCTGGATTAGCAGAACATCCAGGGGCCATAGTTTCAGTGGGAGAATTTTTTTTCCTTTTGCCCAGAAATAGTTATTTTCAATTGATTATACATATATTTTTAATTATAATAACATATTTAATTTAACCCAGTATATTTAAAATATTATCTCAACATGTAATCAATGTATGAAATTATTGAGATATTTTATATATTTTTATGTTAAGTCTTAGAAATCCAACATGCATTTCACAATGACACATCCCAAAGCTCACCAGCCACATTTCAGATGCTTACTACCCACATATGGCTAGTGGCTACTGTACTAAACAGCATAGTTCCCGGCAACAGAAAAGGAAGAAAATTTCCCACCTCAAAAAGCATTGAAATCAAAATTATAAAAGGTCAGTGAAAAGAGAGTACATCATAGGCCAATCCACTCATGAACAAAGATGCAAAAACAGAAAGGAAGGAAGAAAACCTAAGCAAAATATTGGCAAACCAAATTCAGACAGTACACATAAAAAATATAAAAGACCATGACAAAATTGTTATGGTCTCAGAATTCAAGGTTGGCCTAACATTAGAAGGCATATATATTAATTCATATATTAAAAGATTTATGGGAAAAACAGATGATATTCTCTTAAAAAAAATTTTTTTTTTGATACAGAAAAATCGTTGGAAAAACTCAAAGCTCACTCACGAAAAATCAAAACGCTACCAAGCTAAGAATAGGAGGAAGTGTAGACCAACAATCTACAATAGAAGGAAGTGTAGACCAACAATCTACAATAGAAGGAAGTGTAGACCAACAATCTACAATAGAAGGAAGTGTAGACCAACAATCTACAATAGAAGGAAGTGTAGACCAACAATCTACAGCAACTCTCCCACTTAATGAGGAAATGTCACAAGCGTTCCATCAGGAGTAAGACTTGGAAGCTCAGTATTTAACTACCCACATTCAACAACTTTCTGGAGGTTTCAAAAATACATCTAGCAGAAGTTGTTGCCATTGTACACCAAGGTTCACTGTAGCATTATTCATAATAGCGAAAAGGTGAAACAGCCTAAGTGATCATCAACATATGAATGGGTAAACAAAACGTGGTACGTACGTACAATGGAGTGTTATTCAGCCATAAGGAGGAATAAAGTCCTGATAATACGTGCTACAATATGGATGAACCTTGGAGACTTTATGCTGAGTGAAATAGTCATACATAAAGGACAAATAATGTATGATACCACTCACAGGAAATATCTAGAATAGGCAAAAGCATGGAGACAAACATTTATTAGTGGTTGCCAGGGGCTAGAGGAGGGAGAATGGGGAGTTTTGCCTAAGGGGCAGCGAGTTTGTGTTTAGGATGATGGAAAACTTTTGGAAATAGAGGTGATGGCTGCACAGCATGGTGTGTATTATTAACGTCACATTTAATTGTACAATTAAAAATGGCTAAATGGCAAAAAAAAAAAAAAAATCTGTTACATACATTTTACCACAATTAAAACAAAAAAAAACTACTTTCAATTACACCAAAGTCTACGATTCCTACAACCATAGTTCCAACCACCATATTCCTCGACCTGGACCTAAAAACCAAAGTAAAATAATGGAATTTAGGGTGGGCATGTAGACCAACCAGGTAGTCTTCCACTGAAAGTTTATCTCAGGTTACATCATGGGAGGGTGATATTCCAGATGGTTCCTCAAAATGCATCTAACCAAACACCACCCATGAAATGTGTAGCCCAGTGACTCCAGCAACCAGGTGAGGCTGTAACGGAGCAACAGCCTCCCTGGAATACAGCCTCCTTTCTCTGGCCCCAGGCCATTGTGAGGAAAGGCTCAAGTCAACTGGCATAGAGGGCCTTTGTGGAGAGAGGTGGCCTGCATTCTGCACGGGCTCCAGGCCTGGCCTGCCCCAGAGGGCACAGTGCAGCTGACCAGCAGGCCCCCAGCCAGATGTGCAGGCAGGGTGGCATCACCTTCTGCTGAGATGCTACCCTGAGGAGGCCCAGGTGGCTGGTCACAGCTGTGGATGCCACAACCCCTTGCCACGCTGGATACTGAGGTGCCTGGGGGCACCTGGGACCATCACAGGACCAAACAGGTGGACATGGGGCATGCAGCCCTCTAGGCCAAGCAGTGGCAATGGACTCTGGTGCCAGCTGCCATCTTAGAGACTGCCCACCTGATTAAACTTCCTATAGATATGTAATTTATGAAAGATGCAATTTTTAAAACCTGGGTTTTTTAACCTTAACCATAACATTTGACTTGCAAATATTATTCGACTTGTATTTCTGGTAAAGTTTGTATATATACAAGCAGACTTTCATTTCCTCTTTGCGTAGTGTCAGGTAATTCCAGATTAACTGCTTAAATCCTCTTTAACAATAAATCCCCTCTATAAGCTTTTTTTTTTTTTTAATAATCTTAGTTGTTTCAGTTGTCTATTTCTGTGAAAAAAAAAACACACTAAAACATAGTGGCTCTAAACACGGCATGTTGCCTTTTCTCACAATTCTGTGGGCTGACAATCTGGGAAGTTCTACTGCTGGTCTCACCTGAGCTCAGGCACACAGCTACAGTCATTGAGGGCTTGACTGGGGCTGGAGAGCCCAAGGTGGTCCCACTCGCGTGGCTGGCAGTTGGTGCTGGTTGTTGGTTGGACACCTTGCTTCTCCATGTGAGCTGTCCAGTAGGTTGCCTGGGCTTCTCCACAACGTGGCAGTCTCCGGGTTCCAGGAGAGTGAAGGAAGAAGCTTCAGGTCACTTACTCTTTTACAGATAAGAAACCAGTGGTTTGGAGAAGGACGCAGAAATAGAGCACCAGAGCCTAACTCCCTGCGTTCATCATTGCAACAGGTTGCCTTACACTTTTGGTTTGAGATGAGTGCTGATACATTTCAAATTGTGTCACTTCAAATGGCCAGTGTCCCAAAAATAGGTGGGGCCCAAAGTCTCCATTTTTTAGGAAAAATTACACTTATTTCCAAGTGTATAACCAGTCATGCCCCTCAGGAAAAGTTGCAATGCTTAGAAGCAATGCAATGAAATTAAAAATTGGCTTGCAGTCCTTTAGTTTCAAGAAAAGGAAATTTAAAAATCTATATAGAATACTTTCAACTCTCAACTGAGCCCTCATTTCACAGAAAGCAGGGAAACAGGCTTGCTCATGCTTTCAGGGCATCAACTTCATGTTAGGTAAGAGGCGCTTGCTAAATGTTTCTCAGTTTGAAGTTACTTTTGGGAGCAGGATTTAGGGAAAAAGTGGGCCTGCTATTGCTATTAATTTTTATTATTCAATAAGTTTGTTTCCAAGCATGCCTAGATATGGTGGGGTACAGGGCACCCCTATGGTCATCAAAGAATTTTTTGGAATCTCTCTCTCCTTTCTCCTCGAACACAAGCTCCTTCTCCTTCTGCTTCTCTCCTCTTCTCCCTGCGACCACCTGTCTGGAAGTAACCCAAGAGTGCTTTGGGTTGAGGCTGCCTGGAAGCAGACAAGGAAGGTGAGCAGTAAGAGAAGGCTACTGAGATGATGCCCCCAGGGCAGCCATAGGACTGACCCCTGTGCCTCAGCCTCCCACTCCACTACTCCAGAAAAGAGCCCATAGTCAACTCTCTCTCTGCCACTTTCTTGCTGGTTGGCTCACCCAGACTCATTGCTGTGCTATGATCCTTCCGTTCCCAGTCTCTCTGGGGCCGCTTCCTTCTTTTCCCCCAAAGGGCCTTCCCCAAATCTCACCTTCCCAGCCCCAGCCCTACAGGACTTCCCGCCCTGGTTCTAAAGTGCAGATTCTCAGGCTGTCAGCCTGCCAAATCTGACTCAGGGACAAGGAGCTGAGAACCAGCTTGTTGGCCATTATCGGGGGAGATTCTGGTGCAGAGGTCTGGAACCACACCTTGAACAACGTTGCTCTGAGGACTATTCTCCCAAAGATGAACAGACACAGAAAGAACTAAGCCCAAGATAATTTTCTTTGGTCCCACTATCAGTCGAAATCAACTCAATGGTAACAGGTTTTTGTTTTGTTTTGTTTTGTTTTTTTAGGCAACGATAGATAGATGTTGTTGTTGTTAGGCGCCCTCGAGTCAGTTTCAACTCATAGTGACTCTATAGGACAGGGCAGAACTACCCCATAGGGTTTCCAAGGAGCAGCTGGTGGCTTCAAACTGCTGACCTTCTTGGCTAGCAGCTGTAGCTCACCATAGCTTTTAACCACAGTGTGACAGGGCTCCAGATAGAGAGATGATAGATTAGATAGATTAGATAGATAGGTAGGTAGGTAGGTAGGTAGGTAGGTAGGTAGATAGATGATTGATAGATAGATAGATAGATAGATAGATAGATAGATAGATAGATAGATAGATAGATAGATAGATAGATAGATAGATAGATAGATAGATAGATAGATAGATAGATAGATAGATAGATTGATGATATAGAGATAGGTGAGAGATGAGAGAGAGCTGCTGTCAAGTCACTCTGATACATGACAGCTCACGTGCAACGGAGGAAGTGTTGCCCAGCCCTGCAGCATCCTCGTGATCACCACCATGCTTAAGCACATCCTTATGGCCACTGTGCCAGTCCATCTCACTGAGGGTCTCCCTTGCCCTTGCTGGCCCTCTACGCCACCAAACATGATATCCTTCTCCAGCGAATGATCCCTCCTGATGACATGTCCAAAGTAAGTAAGTTGGACAATGTCCTGTTGTGATCTATAAAGTTTTCATCGGCTAACTTCCAGAGGCAGTTTGCCAGGCCTTTCTTCCTAGGCATTAGCTGCTATTATTATTACTTAGGGTACATCTCAGCTAACTGGTGGCTATGATGGGAGGAAACACCCCTCCATCCTTCCACCCCTGTCCTTGGCTGTTATTTGTTCATTGGTGGGAGGAGCCCGGCCTAAGAATGTATTCTGGATATTTGAAAGGAAAGGTCTTCATTGAAGAGGACCTACCAATTACTCCATGGCTCAAAGGGCAACTGGAAAGGAGGCCCCTGGGTGAGACTGCCTTCCTAAAATCCAACAGGAGACAGGTTTGCAGGGAAAGGGCAGGGAGGCAGCTAAACTGCTCTCCTTAAAAACATAATAGGAATTGGGGTTGTAGGCTGGCAGGCGGGAAGAGGAGAAAGAAAGAGAGAGGGCCAAGCAATAGGGCAGGATGCTAGGCCTGTGGAGGTGAGCCCCAGTGGGGAGGGGGCCAGGCCAAGGTAACACAGCAGCAGGAATATTTGGCAAACATGCCTAATGGGCTAAGATTGACACTGCAGAAGGCAAGTCATGCCCTGAGGATGGGCCACCTGACCCCGGGACACAGAGCCCTCAGGGGGGCAGGAAGAAGGTGGGGGCTGACACTGGGGAGATAGCCTGCCAACAGGTCTCTGGGAGGGGAACTCAGCTGGACTAGGAGCTAGTCCTCTCAGTAATGCTTGCCTGGAGGAGAACTTCCAATCCTGCCCTTCCAACTTGTCCTGCTTTCTTTGAGAAACCCCAGCATCCTTCCAATAAATTCCTTTTTGTTTCAACTGGCTCAAGTTGGGGTGCTTTGTCTGCAGAACAAGAAAGGGATTTGATGCAAACTCTTAATTCTCTTGCATTAAGCTCTTCTCTTTTTCTTCACACCAGCTATATATAGCAGAGACCATGGTGGGGAGACACAGTCTGGGAGCCAGGCTGAGTTCTGAGCTTTAGCTGAAGCTTCCCCGCTATGATTTCAGAGAAGGCTCGGCATCCCTTTCTTCATCAGGACTGTCTGGAAGTGGACCTCTGCCTTCCTCTCTCCCTCCTTCCCTCCCTCCTTTTCTCCTTCTCTCCCTGTCTCCCTCGCTCCCAGGTCCAACAGGTCCAGATTTTTGGGTGGATGCCAAGTTTTTGCCAGGAGCAAATACAAACCCTGTGTGAGAACGAAGACAGGGCAGAGAATTTTTTTTTTTTTAATGAATATCCCATGAATGCCAACCTCAGAAATTATATTTAGATGACATAATTAACCACTGAAGAACTTAAAATATGAAAATAGGTCCAGTAATTCTTCCAGATACTTTTACACTCAGCAAAACCCAGGACATGCTTTTCAAAGCCCTTTCCTTTGGAATGTGTGTATTTTGAAGGAAACGTAGTTCATGTGTTGCTTATTCATGTTTCATGAAAAATGCTCTCGGAGAATATTTGCTCAAGGTCCAAATCAACCTACATTTGTTAATGTTTTTAAAGAAGCTTCTTGGACTGAAAACAGGAAGTCCTAGTTGGCCAAGTAGATATGAACTTCTGTTCTAAAGGTTTTCGATAGTTTGGGAATTGCCATCCATGATGAGAGTGTTTGCTAGTTGCCCAGCTCCGACTGATGGCAACCCTGCATACAACAGGAAGTCATGTTGCCCAGCCCTGCACCATCTTCATGATCACTGGTATGTTCATTGCTGCAGCCATGAAGAGACAGGAGCGACCTTCAAGTTAGTGGAAGCCCACCGATCCACCTCAAGCTTTGCTGACAAGCCAGAGACAAGCCCCATGGAAGTAGTGGAGATGTGCTTGCTGATGACAATGACCTGGGGGAAGCTGAGGAAGGGACAAGACTCTGCTAAAAGCCACCTTTGATCCATAGCCCCAGGGAAGGCTTTGCCCCTGCAGTGCCCCGTCTTCTCTCCTGGTCTTGTGTGGGAAGGGGCCAGGACATTCTGGAATGAGTGCTAGCTAGCAAGCCTAGGGTAGCGTTTCCTTGCGGAGAAGAGTGAGGAAGTTCTAACTTGGCAGAACCCCCTCTCCTCCTGTCAGCTCCAGGTGGAGCAGAGCGGTGAGAGGTGGTAGGAGGGTGGCACTTAGAGGCGGAGAGACATGTGTTTGACTTTCTGCCCCTGCCATTCTCCAGCTCGAACCTCAAGCCCTCAAGGCTCAGCCCTATCATCTGTAAAATGGGGATAATGTGCCTGCCTTACCAAGATACCAGGATCAGAAATACACATTGCAACTACCCAGTGCAGCACCTGGTGGTCTATAAAAGGGAGCCCTTAGCAGACAATAGAGAGGCATTCTGGGAGGCTTATTCCTTGTAGGCATGACAGCGGTGGCCACACCTGCCCCAGCTCGGTGTGTTGTGGAGTTAGTGGATCAGTTTTCCTAGGATACCTGTGCAGGTGGGGGCTCAGGCAATACAGAAGGTCTGAAGTGTTTCCCGGTCAGCATATAGCCTGGATCAGGAGTCTCCAAAGTGGGATGTGTGATACCAGGGATGTACAAGGTGACCCAGTGAGGCATGGGAAGGATACACAAGCATGCTGCTTGCATTTATTACACCTGAACATAAAAAAGAATTCTTCCTAAGATTCAGTGCAAAGATGGACTCTGCCTGGTCAACCCATGACCACCCTGTGGAAGGGTAGGGATTCCCCCAGCAAGCACAGAGCCAGGAAACTTCTTTCCACATGGTGTGCAGTTTATGTGTGCCTGGCTGTGTGGATTTACAGAAACCCTAGTGGCATAGCGGTTAAGAACTACTGCTGCTAACCAAAAGGTCAGCAGCTCAAATCCACCAGGAGCTCCTTGGAAACCCTATGGGACAGTTCTACTCTGTCCTGTAGGGTCGCTATGAGTTGGAATCAATTCAACAGCAGTGGGTTTGTTTTTATGTGGCTTTACACAAATTGAAGAATCTTGGTAATCCTTTGAAGTGAAACAGGGAAAGCTTTTGCACTACATGACTCCCGCGTCCCTGATATACCCAGACGGTGATTGTAAAGGTGAGTTGTGTGATTCTTTTTTACAAAAGAGCTTCACGTTGCCCAAACTGTCCTCTGCCATAAGGACCATCGTTACTATGCAACCCTGCAGTGCTTGTGAAGAGATAATCACACTTAAACTCTTTTCAACATAAAGGTGATGTTTCCACACTGGTTGAGACAGGAATTGCTTTTCAAAAGACACTCATCCTGTGGAGAGAGCATTTTGAAGAATGATGTTTGGAATCTTTTCCATCCTTATGCCATTTTGTTATAAGCATGCCACTTGTAAATACCTCCGTGCATGCACAATGAAAACCTACCTTGCCAACAGAATTTTCTAACCTGCTTAAAATCTTCCAAATTGTTTCAGGGCATTTTGAAACTATTTATTTAAAAATATAAAAATGCTATACCTTGTAAAAAACACAAGTAGACATCCAAAACAGATAGAATTTAGTAGCAGTATTCCAACCTGGGCCTTCGCATTGTTGATGAATGGGATTGAAAGAATGATGGGCACTTGTTCCCTTTGGAGCCTATGTGTCAGTGGTGGTCCTCTTCAGCCATGGCAGCCTCAGAACCAGATACTAAAATGTCTCAGGCTTGGAAACTAGAATGACTGCATCAGCAAACGTGGCTCAAGATTAGTAAAAAACATGAAGCATACTCAGTCGTATTAGTGATTAGTGATACCTCTAATACATCTTATTACAGATTGGGTTATGTCCACCAAAATGTATGTTAGAATCCTAACCCCTATACCCTCCTCCATAGCTGCCAGAGTCAGCTTTCTAACAGGCTGATCCGACGGCTGGTTAAAGGGCCTGCTCAGGCGGACACACTCAGATTAGAACAAGCCACAGGACAGTGTCATAGCCTGGCATGTAAGGCACATTCCAGGCTGCCCAGCAATTAGCAACTAGATATGCCAAGCTACCTGTCTTCACCAAGCATACCGTTGTCAAGAAAAAGTATCCAGAGCATGGAAGTCAGTCAAAAGATGACTGAGGCAGTGACTATCAGGCCTGCCTGTGGGCCATGAGACCTTCCAGGGGAAGCAAAATGATGATTTTAGAGATACAGGTAGTCCCTGACTTATTAAGGGGTTCCGTTCTGACAACTCCATGGTAAGTTGGTTCTGACCTAAGTCCATTACCTCTTTTTTTTTAGTTTTCTTTATTATTGCCTTTTATTACCAGTACCTTTATATGAATGTTAGAGAGTAATCTCTCATACTCTGATTAAAGTAAAATTGAGAGATTTATTCGAAGTAAAGAGATAGCTCAAGCCAGAGAGGCTGAATTCCACACGTTGGAACCCAGTAATCCTATGTGGCAACTCAGCAGTGATGTGGCGTTTCATTGGCGGGGGGGGGGGGGTGGCCGATAAAGGACATGAAGTACTTTACTTGATTGATATTTACAAACTTAGATCATCAAAAGACATTGCCTGATTTGTAATAGATCATTATAAGGCAGGACTTCCTGTATTGGAAGCTCGTAAGGCAATTGGCTTAAAACGATGTAAGTATCTCTCTTAGATTGGTTAGTGTGGTAATTACAAGGGTATGTGGGGGGGGGCAGGGTAGAAGGGTAGTTAGGTCATCGTTACCAGACATTTGTTTAGTTTCATGATTATGTCTGAATGGAAGACGGCTGTTGCTAGCGTGAAAACGGAGCTAGCAACAAAGGTGTCACACCCAAACCTCAAGCTGGTCATTTCAGATTTTCTCAGGTACCTCAAATTTTAAAAATCCTTTACACAAAATTTGATCTTTATTTGCCTTTGGGGGTTGGAAACATTACATATAAACTTACAGATATATTTTAATACATTCAAAAAAGAAAAAACTCTCCATCAAGTCGATTCCGACTCAGAGCAACCCTATATGACAGAGTAGAACTGCCCCGTAGGGTTTCCAAGGAGTGGATGAGGAATTCCAACTGCCGATATTTTCGTTAGCAGCTGAGCTCTTAACCATTGCGCCACCAGGACTCCATTTTAATACACACACACATAAAAAAATACACAAATTATAAAAATTTACTTAGACGATGAAGAGTTGCATGGCATTGACACCATATCACTTGTGGAAGTTTCTGGATCATTTGGATTATCCCTGGAATGGTTGTCTGTATGGCTGTTTTCTTTTTTTTCTGCATATTTTCACAGTAACATCTCACTGCTTCCTGAATCTGCCTATCAACTTTAGCAAAGCGATGAGCATTTGGGTCCATGTTTTCAAGCAAGTGAAGCCCCTGAATTAGTTTAGAAAAAAACCAGCTAATCCTTTCACTGTAAAATCTTTTTAAAAACGTCTTTCCTTCCTCTTTCTTATTATTTCTTTCTTCTTCAGCATTTCTTTTCTCTTCAAAATCCATTAAGTCCTGATGTGTCAATTCCCCTTCTTTATGATCTATGAGCTGTTTCACATTGGCAATATCAAGTTCTAAGTTCAGTGTTCTGGACAATTTTTCCACTAATCTCTTTGATCATATTTTGATCAAATGCTTGCAATGCTTATCAAATGTTTATGCATGTTCACATAACTCATCAATTTTTTTTCCATATCCCCTGCGTGTATTTTCCAGTAACTTCCTCCCGGGAAGGTGCAATGTTCCAGATACACTGATGGTCATAAGTGTGGTTTGTCATTAACAAAAGCATGTCATAAATCGGGGGCTACCTGCATGGCCACAAGTTCTTGATCTCCTCCCCTCAAGAGTGAAGTTTAATTCCTCTCCCCATGAGTGTGGTCTGGACTTGGCGGCTCACGTCTAACAAATAGAATACAGCAGAAGTGATGGTCTGTCATTCCCAAGGTTAGGTTATAAAAAGGCTGTGGCTCTTGTGTTCTCTCCTCCCTCCTCTCTGTCTCTCCCTTTTCCGGATCACTCTTTCTGAGGAACATCTGCTGCCATGTCATGAGCAGCCCTGTGGAGAGGCCCACCTGATGGGGAGCTGAGTTCTCTGCCAACAGCCACTGCAATAACTGTGGGAGTGATTCTCCAGGACCTACAGAGACTGCAGCCCCCGCCAGCAAACTGGACAGCAATCACATGAGAGACCTGAGCCACGACCACCCAGCTAAGCCGCTGTAGATCCCTGACACTCAGAAACTGTCTGCGATAATAAACGTTTATTGCTTTAGGCTGCTAAATTTTGGGGTGATTGATAGATAGCTAGTTTGTTTGACTTACATTTACAATTGATTAAGGACCAGACTCTATAAAGGCAGATGTTAACTTGCTGAATATAAGTTGTGCGTTATTTCTGCTGGCAGAGTAGATAACTCAAAGCTAATGGCTTAATTGCCCGGTGGAGCATGAACCAGTTTGGTGTCTAACTTGATAATCACATGCCAACGTTCCTTTATTTACTGACTATATATCAGTTCTTCAGGTCCCCCTTTTGAACCAGCTTTATCATCCTGTTGCTTCCCTCCTTCAGGATAAATATTAGCAAAATATTTGTGAGATCATGTTTTTAACTTTTTAAAAGTTATCCTTTGCCACCAGGTACTTTTGTGCCTCTGCACTTCGCTCGTGTTGTGTCCGCAGGTAGGAACACCCCTCCCTGTTCAAATGGTACTTGTCCTGCAAGACCAGCTTCTGGGGTCCCCTCACAGGGGGCCTCTCCTGACCTCTGAGGAGGAAGCGTCTCTCCCTCCCCCATGTTCCACAGCACGTTGCTCCTGTTTTGAGAGAGGATTTGTCAGACAATATGAGTCATTTCCAACATCAGGCTGCCCTCGAGAACTTTGCTTAGGAAAATGAGGGCAGGTTGAGTAAGGCTCATCCTCAGAAGAAGCGTGGGTGATCTTAGAGGTTTTTTATAATAAGATGGTTCATTTTCCCAGGAGTTGTCTATGCATGTTCCAGGCCAAAGAGGAGAGATGGACATTCAACCAGGGAAGAAGACGTGGCTGGTAGCCAAGTCAAGGCAGCATCTTAAGGAACAGCTCCGGTGGGGCAGCTGTGACTTTCTTGAGGGAGCAGAAAATACTTGATTTATCTGAATTATCTTTATTTATTTGAATACACTCCTCACTCCTCTCACAAGACACATAAATGCTTGTTAATCAGTAAGTTCACCAGTAAATTTATAGCTAATCATTACTGATCCTTAAGAAGGTCATGCAGATAAATTTTTAAAAAACAGGTGTGTTGTAAAATATTTTCATCTTCACCAAAATGTCTAATAAAATATTAGTTTTTGGTGCCCATATACCTGTACCCTCCCAATCCCTATCAGTACCATCCCCTTTCTCTCTTTCTTCTCCTAAAGCTTCTACAAGGCTACAAACCTGTATCAGGTGGCTTTCGTTATGTACCAAACCACCTCAGACGTAGTGACTGTATTCATTTTCTATGGGTGCTGTAATAAATTACCACAAATTAGCAGCTTGAAACAACAAAAGTTTATTTTCTTATAGTGCTGGGGGTCAGAAATATGAAATTAATCTCATAGGACTAAAATCAAGGTGTCCACAATGCTGATTCATTCTGGTTCCTTCTGGAGGCTCCAGGAGAGAATCTGTTCCTTGCCTCTTCTAGCTCCTAGAGGCTTTGACATTCCCGGGCTCATGGGCATATTGCTCCAATCTCTTCTTCCATCATCACATCACCTTCTCTTCTGTCCCATCTTCCTATGTACCTCCACGAGGACCCTTGTGATTTCACTGGGCCCATCTGGATAATCCAGGATAATCTCCCCATCTCAAGATCCCTGACAATCACATCTGCAAAGTCCCTTTTACCATGTAAGGTAACATATTCACAGGTTCTAGTAATCAATATGTGGACTTTTTTGGGGGGAGGACGGGTGGCATTATTCAGCCAACTACAGTATCTTAGAACCACCACCATGTATTTACTTCTCACTTTGGGCTGAGTTCAGCTGGGCATTTCTTCTGATCTCAGCTAGGCTTACTCATGTGTCTGCAGTCAGCTGTGGGGTCAGGCAGGGGCTGACTGGTCTAGGATGGCCTCAGCTTAGACAGTTCACTTCTGCTGTCAATGGCCCCCCACCCTCCTACGGGTAGCATGGGCCTGTTTGCGTAGGAACTGGGCAGGGCCCTGGGGTAGAACGGAAGTATGCAAGACCTCGGCTCCGAGCTGGTACAATATCACTTCTGCCTCATTCTATTTGTCAGAGCAAGTCACAGGGTCAGCTCAGGTTCAAGGGAAGGAAATATGGAGTTGCAAAGTCATCTTGCAGAGCTTCTGAGTACAGGAAGGGGTGAAGGATTGTGGCCTTACTGTGCACTTGCTATGAGTTCAGCTCACACAGGCCAACAGACCCTGGAACCCAAATTACCAAAGACCACAAATAAGCAGCCCCTGTGAGAACTGTCTGCTCCTGACCATCACGTGTTCCAGGCTCTTCAATACCCACTGATCCCCACATAGCAGGGACTCTGCCTGCGTGTCTGTCCCACTCTCCCCCCAACAAACCCTGCCCATCCATCCAGGCCAGAATTACCCTGACATCACAAAGCCTTGTCACATCTCCCCAGGACATCCATCTGCCCTGCTCTCTGTGTCAGCTTGCATGTACATGTCCACTTTCCCTCTAAATCAAAGGCAGCCCTACAGGGGTCTGCAGCAGCCTGGACCAGCACAGCCCCAGAGTATAACAGATCAGAATATGTAAGCTCCATCCTCAACAGTGACACCGTGTGGCAGGAAGAAAGAACGGTGGTGCTGTCTAAGGAGGTGCCTTCTTCCCCATTTGGATGTGGAGTAAGACTGACCTCCCTCCCTCTTTGTCTTTAAGCCCCATGGTGGCTCAGAAGGAGATGCTGGCCAAGCTGCCTTTAAGGCACTATGGCGAATACAGACAATAAATATGTAGTGGACTTTACCGCAACAGGTTTGGTTTGGTGGTTTTGGCTGAAAATAAATGGCAAGAAAATATTTGTTCCCTATTTTGTTGAAACAGGTCATCCTGGGTATAAACCAAAAAAAGCCCAAACCTGTTGCCATGTTGATTCCAATTCATAGTGACCCTATAGCACAAAGCAGAACTGCACCATAAGGTTTCCGAGGAGCCGCTGGTGGACTCAAACTGCTGACCTTTTGGTTAGCAGCCGAGCTCTCAACCACTGCGCCACCAGGGCTCCACGTATGCCTTATATTTGCTTTCTCCATGACACACCTTTTTTTTGGGTAACTTTTTACTTTGATATCATTTCAAACTTAAAGGAACATTTCAAAAATAGTACAAATATTCTGCCATAAATAAAGAGAAATGAAGTTCTGATACATGCTACAACATAGATAAACCTTGAAAAACAGGCTGAGTGAAATGTCGGACACCAAAGGCAACTATTGTATGATGCCACATATATATCTAGAATAGACAAATGCATCGAGACCAAAGGGTATTAGTGGTTACAGGGGCCGAGGAGAGGGAAGAATGGGGAGTTACTGCTGACAGGATTCTGGGTTTCCATGAAGGGTGATCCAAAACATTTGAAAATGGACAGCAGTGGTGGTTGCACGACATTGTGAATGTGATTAAAGTCACTGAACTGCGCACTTAAGGGATAAAATGGAAAATTTGTTATATATATTTTGTCACAATGAAGTAAAAAATATAAACAAATATTAATTAATAAAATTTTATTAAATAAGCCCCAAAAAAAGTAGTACAAGGAATTCTTATCCCAGACTCAGCAAGTAATTTCCTATTTTCTTTATCACTCCCTCTGAATATTTACATGTGTGTGGATTTTTTCCTGTACTATTGAGAGTAAGGTGGAGATACTATCTCCTAATTTTCCCCTAATTACTTTAAAACGTAGTTCCTAAGAATAATTTTTCTTATATAACCAGAGTACAATTATCAAAATCAGAAAAATTTATACTGATACAATAATATTATCTAATCTATCACCCATATTTAAATCCCATCATTTGTCCCTACAGTGTCACTTACAGCAATATTTTTTCCAGTAACATACCTTTTTAAATCCTTAGTAACTAAACGAATAAATTCAGTTGACAGCAATTGACTAACAAGTTGAATCCTTCCACGTTTTGTATAGAGCAGTACAAGCAGCGCAGACTTTAGTAAGTTGTATAGTCAGCTGAAGGAGGTACGGGTGTTCAAGTGAGAATGCCAGCTTATTGACCTGGTAGTAAGTCAAACAGACAAAAGTGATGAACCATTTTTTTCAGTGCTAAGCCTTTTCTTGCCAGCTTGAAGTCCCCCTCCTGAGTGTCTCCCAGGCAACAGGGGAAGATCCAGGTAAACTCACAAGAGACACACAGTTCCAGAAAACTTATACCTGGCCATGGCAACTACAGGGCACATACAGAGACCAGGGCAAACCACACCAAGAACATCTCCCTCATCCGCCATCACCAGTGTTTGCTTTAATGCAAAAATAAGTTTCCAGCACCATTCTGCTAAGTCAGGAGAAAGCCAGCAGAGGCAGCTGGGCCCGGTTTCCAGGGTGCCTCAGGGGTGACAGGGTGTTTCCCACGTAGTCCAGGAAATATGTTTTCTCTCTCTGGATTTGCACCTATAGCATATCATATTATTAGTTTCTAAAATCAGGTAGTGTGAGGCCTTCCACTTCGTTCTTCTTCAGTAATGCTTTGCTTAGCAGGAGCCTCTTCCCTTTCTACATAAAGTTGATGATTTTTTTCTCCATCTCATTACAGAATGCTATTGGGATTTGGATTTGGATTGCATTGTATCTGTAGATCACTTTGGGGAGAATTGACATTTTCACAATGTTGAGTCTTCCTATCCATGAGCATATGTTTTTCTACTTATGTGGGTCTTGTTTGGTTCCCTGCATTAGTGTTTTGTGCCTTTCTTTGTATAGGTCTTTTACATGCCTGGTTAAATTTATTCCTAAGTATTTTATCTTCTTGGGGAGTATTGGAAATGGTACTGCTTTGGTGATTTCCTTTTTGAAGTTCTCTTTGTTGGTGTAGAGGAATCCAACAAATTTTTGTATGTTAATCTTGCATCCTGCTCCTTTGCTGAAATCTATTAGTTTCTGTAGCTTTCTTGTGGATACTTTGGGGTTTTCTGTGTATAAGATCATACCATCTACGAACAGGTTAATTTTACCTCTTCCTTACCATCTTGGATGCCCTTTCTTTTTCTTCCCTTATTGCCCTAGCTAGGACCGCCAGCACAGTGTTGAGTAAGAGTGGTGATAAAGGGCATCCTTGTCTGGTTCCTGTTCGCGAGGGGAATGCTTTCAGTCTCTCTCCATTTAGAATGATGTTGGCTGTTGTCTTTGTATAAATGCCCTTTATTAGGTTGAGGAATTCCCCTTCTATTCCTATTTTGCTGAGAGTTTTATCATGAATGGGGGTTGGACTTTGGCATATGTCTTTTCTGTGTCAATTGATAAGATCACATGATTCTTTTGTTTTATTTACGCACAGGATTATGTTGATTGATTTTCTAATGTTGAATCATCCCTGCACACCTAGTATGAATCTCACTTGGTCATGGTGCATTATTTTTTTATTGTTATTACTTTTTATATGCTGTTGAATTCTATTGGCTAGAATTTGTTGAGAATTTTTGTGACTATGTTCATAAGGGATGCTGGTCTGTAGTCTTTTTTTGTGTTATATTTGCCAGCCTTTGGTATCAGACTTATGCTGGCTTCATAAATTGAGTTCAGAAGTTTCCTTCCTTTTCTACGCTCTGAAATAGCTTAAGTAGTATTGGTGCTAGCTTTTCTCTGATAGTTTGGTCGAATTCTCCAGTGAATCCATCTGGGCCAGGGCTTTTTATTTTTTTGTTGGGAGTTTTTTTAATTACCTCTTCAATCTCTTCTTTTATTACGGGTCTGTTTAATTTTTCTACCTCAGTTTGTGTTAGTTTAGGTAGGTAGTGCGTTT
The DNA here is from genome assembly GCF_024166365.1 of Elephas maximus indicus. Lineage (NCBI taxonomy): Eukaryota > Metazoa > Chordata > Mammalia > Proboscidea > Elephantidae > Elephas > Elephas maximus. Next base: position 65,686,094 of record NC_064843.1, read on the forward strand.
CTAGAAACTTGCCCTTTTCTTGTATGTTTGCAAATTTGTTGGAGTACAATTTTTCATAGTAATCTGATATGATTCTTTTGATTTCAGTTGGGTCTGTTGTAATATCGCCCATCTCATTTCTTATTTGGGTTATTTGCTTCCTCTCCTGTTTTTTTTTTGTCAGTTTGGCCAATGGTTTGTTGATTTCGTTGATCTTTTCAAAGAACCAACTTTTGGTCTTAATTCTTTCAATTATATTTCTATTCTCTATTTCCTTTATTTCTGCTCTAATCTTTATTATTTCCTTTCTTCTGGTGTCTGTGGGATTCTTTTGCTGTTCTCTATTTGTTAGAGTTGTGGGGTTAATGTTTTGATTTTGGCCCTTTCTTCTTTTTTGTGTACGTTTATTACTATATTGACCTCTAAGTACTGCTTTTGCTGTGTCCCAAAGGTTCTGGTAAGATGTGTTTTCATTCTTGTTTGATCCTATGATTTTTTTTTATTCCATCCTTGATTTCTTCTATTACCTAGTAGTTTTTAAGCAAGGTGTTGTTCAGTTTCTGTGTATTTGATTTTTTCCTTGCTATTCTGTTACTCATTTCTACTTTCATGGCATTATGATCAGAGAAGATGCTTTGTATTCTTTTGATGTTTTGGATTTTGTCAATGTTTGTTTTGTGGCCTAAAATGTAGTCTGCTCTGGGGAATGTTCCATGTGCATTGGAAAAGAATGTACACTTTGTTGCTGTTGGGTGCAGCATTCTGTATACGTCTAAGGGTTGGCGTTGGTTAATTGTGGCATTTAGATCTTACGTATCTTTATTGGAAACCCTGGTGGCATAGTGGTTAAGAGCTATGGCTGCAAACGGAAAGGTCGGCAGTTTGAATTCACCAGGTGCTCCTTGGAAACTCTATGGGGCAATCCAACTCCGTCCTACAGGGTCGCTATGAGTCGGAATCGACTCAATGATAGTGGGTTTGGTATCTTTATCGGATTTCTTTCTAGATATTCTGTCCTTCACCGAAACTGGTGTGTTGAAGTCTCCTACTATTATTGCGGCACAGTATATTTCTCTTTTCAATGCTGTTAATGTATTTTGGAGTCCTGTCATTGGGTGCGTGTATATCACGGTTATGTCCTCCTGGTGTACTAACCCTTTAATTATTATATAGTGCCCTTCCTTATGGTGGGTTTTGCTTTAAAGTGTATTTTACTGGAGATTAATATTGCCACTCCTTCTCTTTTTGGTTATTGTTTGCTTGATATATTGTTTTTCACGCTTTGAGTTTTCCTTTATGTCTTTGTGTCTAAGGTGTGTCTCTTGTACATACAGATGGAACATATTTTGTATCCATTCTGTCACTCTCTGTCTCTTTACTAGTACATTTAAGCCATTTACATTCAGTGTAATTATTGACAGGTATGAGTTTTTTTTTTTTTACTGCTGTCATTTTGTGTGTGTGTGTGTGTGTGTGTGTGTGTTGACAGTTTCTTTGTTCCACTTAACTTTCTGTGCTGAGTTCTTTTTATTTTCTTCTCTTTCATTATTGCTGGTTTTGTGTTTACTGAGTCTTTACGTTTTTCTTCTTTATTTCGATAGGTAGGTTTGTTAACTTCCTTTGAAATTTACCTTTATTTTTCTAAATTTAAACTAGTCTTTTATTTCTTGATATTGTCTTGACTTCTTCTCCGTGTGGAAGTTCTATGACTATACCATTTATTCCCTCTTTTTTGTTTTGATATTGTCATTGTTTACATATTGATGTCTCTGGTTTCCTATTTTCGGTTTTAGCTTTGATTTGTTTTTGTGAATTCCCTGTCTGGGTTGGTATCTGATTGATCTGTCCTGTGTCCTAGTTTTGGATTCTTGTCCAATGTTGTTGGTTCTCTAACCGAAAGACTCCCTTTAATATTTCTTGTAATTTTGTTCTGCCTTTTATAAATCCCCTTAACTTGTGTTTCTCTGGAAATGACCTAATTTTTTCATCATATTTGAGAGACAATTTTCCTGGATATATAATTCTTGGCTGGCATTTTTTTTCCTTCAAGGCTTTATATATGTCATTCCATTGCCCTCTTGCCTGCATGATTTCTGCTGAGGAACCTGAGCTTGGTCTTATTGGTGCTCCTTTGTAGGTGGCTTTTTGTTTATCCCTAACTGCTTTCAGGATTCTTTAGATTTGGCAAGTTTGATTATGATATAGCTTGGTGACTTTCTTTTAGGGTCTATCCTGTATGGGGTTCATTGAGCTTCTTGGGTAGATATCTTTTCATCTTTCACGATATTAGGGAAGTTTTGTTCCAGCGAATCTTCAACAATTCTGTGTTTCCGTTATCTTTTCCCCACTCCCCCCCACTCCCCTTTCCTATTCTTGTACTCTAATCACTCCTAGGTTTTTCCTCTTGATAGTAAACAACATAATTCTTAGGCTTTCTTCATTTTTTTCTTTTTTTATTCTTTTTTCTGATTTTTCCTCAGACAAATTGGTGTCAAGGAATTTATCTTCAGTCTCACCAATTCTGGCTTCCATTGTCTCAATTCTCCTCCTATGACTGTCTATTGAGTTGCCTAATTCTGAAATTTTATTGTTAATCTTTTGGATTTCTAGTTGTGATTTCTAGCAGCCTGTTTATTCAGTCCTTTTGTTCTTGTATTGTTTTCCTGAATTTTTCTATGGCTTTGTCTGTGTGTTCCTTGGTTAGGTCTGTGTTTTCCCTGATCTCTTTCTTGATCTCTTAGAGATCTCTGTATATTAGTCTTTTGAATTCTTTATCAGGTAGTTCCATTACCTTATCAACCTCAGGAAGGTTTTCTGGTTCTTTATTTTGGTTGCCTGCTGGAGCCATCTTGTCCTGCTTCTTTATATGATTTGATATTGACCATTGTCTCTGAGACATCAATAAGTTATATTAGCTTTTTGTATTTTTGTTTACTGCCTCTCATATTTTTGTTTTGTTTTGTATGATGTGGCCCAGTGTGTGCTACTCTGGTCATTGGCATCAGTGAAGCACTAACCTCCTGTCTCTAGGTGATCAGAGGATCTACTATGCGTGTGAGCCTGGGAGTCTGTTCACTGTTCTTGTTGAGGCATGGCTGTTCAAGTCGCAAGTAACTGGGTCATTGGTCACCAGGTATGTGGTGCAGACTCTCACTACAGTCCTAGGTGGGCGGGCTGTGTGGGGCTGTTTAGAGCAGGAGCAGGTCTCTGGTTGCTGTGGAGTGCTATGAGGGGGAAAATGCAGGAGTCGTTGGCTGCCCCCAGGTGCCCAGATGGAGGGCATACGCCTGTCTGCTATGGCATGTAGGGGAGGGGGGAGTAGTGCAGCTGGTCCTTGGGTAGCCGGTGTCACTGGCTGGAGGGATTGGAAGATACCACTAATTCTCAGGCCCGTCATGGGTGGCTAGATGGCATGAGTGGTACCACCAGCCTTCAGGCCCCGGTGTGGGTGGGTAAGGTCCCTTCTTGGGGGTTGGGACAGTGTTGAATGTCACTTGGCTGCTGCAGGTGAAAATGGCTTCAGGTGGACGCCCTGACCATTTTGTCCTAATGAGGGCATGTGGTGTTGGATTGGCCCAAAAGGCACTGGGGCAGGGGTGAAGGATGAAGGTGAAGGGTGCTGTAAGTCTGTGGACCCCCATGCCAGTGGCTAGGTGAAGGAGTGGGTGCCTCTGGACCTGGTCATGAGTTCCTGACTTAGGGGGCATCACATTGTTGAATGCCACAGGACTGGTGTCAGAGAGGGAAGGGGGATGGGTCAGGGAAAGGGAGTGATGCTTGGCCATGGAGCTCTGGTTGGGGGAAGGGTTATGTTGTGCACACGTGGGTCAGGAGCTTGCACTTAAGTGTTGCAGGTCTGATGATGTCACTCCTGTTTGGTTCTAGAGGTGCGTGCAGATTCGCTGCTGCTTGGCTGCAACAGATGGGGTGGGTTTCGGCTTGGGATGTTGCCACTTGCCTCAGCCTGTGTGTGCTGTGCAGATTCAGCTAGGAGGAAGCCAGTGATCCTGCAATTTGTAATTCCTTATTTCCACTGTTTTCGAATTGTCTCTCCTTCCATCTGCTGTTCAGTCTAATTCTTCAGCTTTGTCTTTGATGATTAGGGTTCCTAGATTGTCATATATATATGATTCACTTGTTTTGGGGGGGTCTTTGTTGTGAGAGGGACAACACAAAGCATCTGACTATTGTGCCATCTTGGTCCCAACTCTCAAGACCCCTTGTAAGAGGTAGAACTTAAACTGATCTTTGGAAGAAATCGAGAGGGCATCTTAGTTCAGTTCCTCCAGGAGCCAGATCTGGATTAAGGATTCAAGTACAAGTTTATTTGGAAGACGAGTCCAAGAAGCATGGGTAAGGGAATGGTAAATTGATTCAAAAAAGGACAGGAAGCAGACAGTGTAGGACACACATCTCAATTATCCCATTAAAGGAGTGATGGAGCTGGGGTAGTAGTACACCACTCCCTTCAGGCATTGGTTAAGGACTGCTTCTGGACATGTTAATTCCCTGGCACTTCCACTCTGCCTGAGGCAACAAAGCGGTGTCAGGCGGTCAGAGAAATGCCAACACAGTCGATTGGAAGACTGCTGTGCACTGAAGTGTAAATGGTGAGGGGATACAGAGCAACAACAGAGTCTGCTACAGTAACATTTAAACACCATATTTTGTCCCATGTATACACACTATACACAGGTATCACAATACAGTGTCACATACGGTAAGCTGCTAGTGGTGCAATCAGTCAAAAAAAAAAAAGATATAAAAAGGTAAGTGAAAAAGCAATATGGACCACAGTCATTAGGGAAATTTTAAACTAGTGTTTGGAGGAAATTTGAAATGACTAAAATTTTTTATCATCTCAGGAGGATGCACGTGTTCTTTATTAACGTGGTTAGGCCCCCAGGGTCTCATGTGCCAATTAATGTTGATTTCCATTACATAGAATGCCAGAGAAGCCAGCCTCTGTGGAAATGGGTCAATGTATGTGCAAGTGTAGAGCACAGTGTTTCTGAGTTTGTGGGTCACGCTGCTTCCCTCAGAGCACCCTCTAGATGTTCTCACAAAGCAGGACCAGCCCACATAAACTGGAGGCAAAGGCCTGCAGGGTCACCACCTCAGGAGGATATGCAGCACACTGGGCAACAGATAACCACAGGGTGTGCAGGATCTTTGCAGCATGGTGGGGGCACCTCACACACAACCTCCAAGAAAATGTAGCAACCCAAGTAGCCATCAACAGATAAATGGCTAAACCTAATGTGGTACATATGTACAACGTAATGTTGCTGTTGTTATGTTGTTAGGTCCTGTTGAATTGGTTCCGACTCATAGCAACCCTATGTACAATAGAACAAAACACTGCCCGGTCCTCCACCATCCTCCCAATTGTTGTTACGCTTGAGCCCACTGCTGCAGCCACTTTTTGAGGCTCTTCTTCCTTTTCACAGGCCCTCTATTTTACCAAGCACGACATCCTTCTCCAGGGACTGGTCCCTCCTGATAACGTGCCCAAAATATGTAAGACAGAGTTTCGCCATCCTCACTTCCAAGGAGCACTCTGGCTATATTTCTTCCAAGACAGACTTGTTCATTCTTCTGGCAGCCCACAGTATATTCAGTATTCTTCCCCAACACCACAATTTAAAGGCATTCAAGTCTTCTTCAGTCTTAATCAATTCTTATTTATTGTCCAGCTTTCGCATGCATATGAGGCAACTGAAAATATCACGGCTTGGGTCAGGCGTACCTTAGCCCTCAAAGTGACATCTTTGCTTTTTAACACTTTAAAGAGGACTTTTGTGGCAGATGTGCCCAGTGCAATACATTGTTTGATGTCTTGACTGCTGCTTCCATGGGTGTTGATTGTGGATCCAAGTAAAATGAAATCCTTGACAACATCAATCTTTTCTCCATTTATTATGATGTTGCTTATTGGTCCAGTTGTGAGGATTTTTGTTTTCCTTATGCTGAGGTGTAATCCATACTGAAGGTTGTGGTCTTTCATCATCTTCCTCAGTAAATGCTTCAAGTCTTCTTCAGTTTTACAAGCAAGGTTGTGTCATCTGTTTATCCTAGGTTGTTGATGAGCCTTCCACAATCCTGAAGCCACATTCTTCTTCATACAGTCCAGCTTCTCAGGTTATTTGTTCAGCATACATATTGAGCAAATATGGTGAAAGGATATAACCCTGACGCACACCCTTCCTGATTTTAAATCACACGGTATTCCCTTCTTCTGTCTCACAAAAGCACTTCATTTTTTTGAGGTCCCATCTATCTATTTTGTCTTTTGCTGCTGAAGCTGTTGTTATCATTTCTGATAATGTATTGTTAAACATTAGGTTCCACAGCCTCGGCCCTACATTTCTTCTATGAATTTTATAATTTTAATTTTTACATTTAGTCCTTGATCCATTTTGAGTGTTTTTTTTTTTTTTTGTATAGTGTGAGGCATAGATCCTCATTCATTCTTCTACATGTGGAAATCCAATTTTCCCAGCACCATTTTTGAAGACACTCTTCTTCCCCATTGAATAGACTTAGCAACTTTGTCAAAAATCAGTTGACCATAGATGTGTGTGTTCATTTCTAGACTTTTGACTCTTTTCCATTCAGTACTAGACTATTTTAATTACTGTAGCTTTGTAGTATGTTTTGAAATCAGGAAGTCTCACACTTATTCTTTATGCCCCACCTCATCCCTCAAAGGGTTTCAATAAACCAAAACACCAAACACATTGCTGCTGAGTTGATTATGACTCATATTGACCCTATGGGACAGGGTAGAACTGCCCCATAGGGTTTACAAAGAGCAGCTGGTGGATTCAAACTGCCAACCTTTTGGTTAGTAGCAGTGCTCTTAACCACTACACCACCACCAGGGCTTCAACCTCAGCCCTCACAGGATTTCAATAGTTTGCATTAAAAAATGCACCTATCAAAATGGTAAAATATTCAGAAATAAAATCAGCACCCTTGAGCAAAAAGAGAAAGAATCAAACAGTGGAAAATGAAAACACAGTTACAGCAGTCATGGAGAACTCTTAACTGCTCTATTAGTTAACATAATATTTTAAAATGTAGGAGCAAAAGAAATCTTGTGATGATTCCTTCAATAATGGAAAACATCCCTGGAAAATGTGAATAATAATTCCATGATTTTATACACACACACACACACACACACACACTCTCACACCTACTCCTTACTTATGGTTAGGTTTCAAAGACCAGGTTGTTATGGAAAAATCAGCATTATGAAAAAATGGAGGGTAATGACATCAGATCACAAAATGGAGGGTGACTACATCATTACATAACTGCCAAATTACATAATTATATAATTGCCAAGCACTGAGAATCATGGCCCAGCCAAGTTGACACACAACCTCAACCACCACAGCTAGTGTTACTTTTGCCTTGCAGCTTGGTGTTCATTACTACCAGATGTACATCATTAGTGCACAAAGTAGTCAGATAGTAAATTTTTACTATTGTCATGTCGTAGGAGCAGAAAACCAAATTTCAACCCTTTTAAAAGTAAAGAGTTTTATCGAAGAACAAAGCAACTTCAGTTGCAGTAGCATAAAACAACTGCAGTTGGGGTAACACAAGGAAGTACTCCCAAGTCTGAAAGGGAGAGAGATTTTTAAAGGGAGGGCTGGAGGTTACACATGAATCACATGTAAACCTATCACAATATCAGTTACACAGATTTTGTGTAAGCAATTTCCTGGGAACAATCGTACATAAACATCTTTTTAGGGAACATTCATCATTCTCTTTCCAAAGCATTCTTACCATTTGTTTAAAAAACTATAACTTTATCATATATTCTTTTTGAGAACAGAACATTTTTATGAATCATAAGTAAGCAAAACTGTTCAGTTGGGGGGTACACATATTTTGAAAGCAGAAGCAGGGATTTAGGGCAAAAGGGAGAGTTTTATACTTGTGTCAGTCATTTAGTCATGCCAGGCACCTCAGTTAAAAGTGACCTTACAATCATATATGTAAAATGTCAGAGAACAAGATAATCGATGTGAGTTGTAAATGCAAAATATCAGATAATGAGATAATTGACATGGTTAAGTTCCAAAGACCAGGTCATTATGCAAAATTTGGTATTATGAGAAAATGGAGGATGATCACATCGGATCAAAAAATAGAGGATGACTATATCATTATATAACTGCCAAATTACATCATAACCGCCAAACCACTGAAAATCATGTTGACACATAATTTGACACATGCCAAATTGACACATAATCTTCACCATCACAGCCAGTGTTACTCTTGCCTCACACCTCAGCATTTTTTACTGCCAGATGTACGTTAATACACAAAACAGTAAGATAGTAGGCTCTTTACTATCATCATTTATATAATGCTGCAAAATGTTGGATAACGAGATGGCCGATAAGTCAAGAGTAAGTTTGTGTGTGTATGTGTGTGTGTATACACATACTGATGGCACAGTGGTTAAGAGCTCAATTGATAACCAAAAGGTGGGCAGTTTGAATCCACCAGCCACTCTTTGGAAATCCTACACTGTTCTATAGGGTCACTATGAGTTGGAATCAACTCAACAGCAATGAGTTTGGTTATACATATGTGTGTGTGTGTATTGCTCATAAAAATTTTCTAATAATTACCAGCATTTACTGAGTATGCATTGTTTCTTAAAATAAATCTAAGAAGAAGGTATTATGGTATCCAATACACAGATTAGTAAAGTTCAGCAGAGTCTTAACAGTACACCCAGACAGCCAGAGCTATTGGGGCGCAAAACTAATTTATCTGACATGACTGATGATCAATGGAATCTTAGACTTCCTAAACAGGCTGTGCTGGGCTAGCTGAAAGAGGTCAGCTTGAGGTCAGGAACAAGAAACTTCCCTTAAAGCAAAATACCTTGAATGTTAAATTTCCAGATGTCTTTTGATATATGGCATGTCCTTAATGACTACATTTACAACCAACTGACCCTGAGACCCTGCAAGTGTTCTGATTCTACCTCCTGAGAAACCAACACGAAAGGATTTACAATGACCTTCCGATTACCCAGCCCAAACTTTGATATTTTAAATTCTTAAGAACTGACCACCTTGAGGATCAACGTATATGATTCTTGACAAACGAATGCTGTAATGCTATATTCAAAGATCACCCAATGAAAATCTGTTACCTATATAACCTGCTTTCACTATCTCCTACATTTTCAGTTTGACGCTACCCAATTTGAATCGTATCTACTCACAATAAATATATTCAGTTACACTAATTTCTGGTACTTCTCTGAGTATTTAGGTTTTTGACAGACTTAATAAATACAGAAAATATGGTAACTCGGCATTTGATAGATAGGGTATTATATATCTGGTGGAAGCAACGGATGCTCCAGTAACCAGTGTTGAGGCAACTGACTTGCCATAAAAATAAAAATAAGATCCCTCCCTCACACCATATGCAAAGGCAAATTTCAAATGAATTAGAGATTTAAATATGAAAAATAATACTACATTTATTAAGATATAGTGTAGGAGAATATCATTATAACAGTGAGATACAAAAAGATTTCTTTAAAAAAGCTACAAGCGGTACAGAACATAAGATACCAATAAACTCGACTACATTAAAACTTTTTAAACTGCACAATAAAAGTTTTATAAGCACAATTGAAAAAGAAATAACAGAATAATGAAAAGAAACACTTCCAATGCACATAAACAACAAAGGACTGGTATTCAAAGTACTAATTACCCAGCAGATATGAGGACAAAGGAAATAAGTAGGCACTTGGAAGAAGAGAAAATGTGAACGACCAACAAACATAAGAAAAGATGACGTGCCTCACTAGAAATCAGAAATTAAAACGACAAATTACAATTTCACTCCTAGTAAGTAGGCAAAAATTAAGTCTAACAAAAACCACGTGTCCGGTGGGGAATTGTGTACTCCCACACACTACTGTTGGGAGTAGTGAATGATAACCTTGAAGAGTAAACCAACAATGTTTAGTAAAGTTGAAAATTGGATTTACCCCATACCCTGTGACTTAGAAATTCAGTCTAGATAACTGATACAGACTTCTGAAATGCATCCATGAAAGATATGCACAGTGGGCATTTATTAAACCGCTGTTTGCAACAAAACTGGAAATGGCTACATACCTACCAGTTTTTGTTGCTAGCTGTCATCAGGTCGGCCCCTGACTCATGGCGACCCCATGCACAACTGAATGAAATGCTGTCCAGTCCTGCACCATCCACATAACTGGCTGTAGATCAGACCATGGTGATTTGCACAGGCTGATTTTTGGAAGTAGATTGCTAGGCCTTTCTTCTTAGTCTGTCTTAGTGTGGAAACGCCACTGGAATCTGTTCAGCATCACAGCGATACACAAGCCTCCACTTGCAGACAGGTGGTGGCTGCACATGAGGTATGCTGGCTGAGAATCGAACCCGAGTCTCCCACATAGAAGGTGAGAACTGTGCTACTGAACCACCACTAGCCCCTATAAATAGTGACATATCCATACAGTGGAACATGATATTGCTAGGTATGCATCATCAACAGGGATAATTCTTAAGAAACTAATGGTTGGTTGTTAAATTATTTAATGTACTTATCTGCATATTTGAAATACTTCATAATATAAATGGGCGAATGAGTGAATGGATGAGCAAGCAGATAGATAGGTGATAGATAAAAAGAGTGCCTTAAAGTAGCACTTCCAACCCCACCTCACCTGTAGAAAATTCTTGAGGTAGGCAAGCATCTTTTAAGACAGTTACCGGAGAGCTGGCAGCCTTAACTCTCACATGTAATGAGCTCCCCATCACTGGTCCTTCTCACCAACCAGCTTGCACACCTCCCCCACAGGAATGGCGTTGTCAAGGGCAGGAAAATGAGTGGTAGAAGTTGGGTCTGGGGTGCCTTTCAGAGGATGGGCAGGAATGGTGGGATTGACAGGTGTCTGAGGGGAGCGCCAAGTGCAGTGGTAGAAGGGGAAGGATAAGCCGCACTAGGCCCAACTCTCACTTATCTGGCACACAGTCCTGGTGGCAGAGGTGGAACACCCAGTAAGCAAGGTAAGCAAGTGTTTAGGGCATCAACAAAACAGGGGCACCAACTGTCCAAAGCAAAGACCCATAGATCTGAAGCAGACAGGACACAAGGAAAAGCGAGTGCTGCAGTGGAATGGAACTGCCAGAGCACCAAATGAGACTGATACCAGCTCCAGGGCGTGAGAATGTGCCAGCCAGAAATACAGTTCATGCTATATCATGAGGGCACCCACACACGAAGTTGTTTAAGCTATGAGGCCCCTACCACTTCAGCACCTTCACTAACATCTGTCTTCTATGATCCCCTCCCATGTAATTGAAACTCCTTATCTCAGCGGGTCTCTTAGGAGAATACCATTTCTTTCTAATAAACAAGAGGTGGGGATGGGCTGTCAAGTCTAACTCTTGCTACATTCACCCAATATGCAACTGGATTCAACACAAGTGGTTACTGGGCAAGGACAGATTATATTAATAGATAACAGGCCTCTGATCCATTTTGAGAGAACTGTCTTGTACATCCACATCTGCTGATCCAGCAACTCCAGCCAGGAGGGCCATCGATATGTAAATATAAATATATACATATATAACCGACATATCCCAATTGAATGCGTGAGTACGCAGAGGAGGGGGCACCACAGATTATCACTGCAAAGGGCCCTCACATGCCTTAATCTGGGCCTGCCTGTTGGGTTTGTCGTTGACAGTGCTGTGTGAGTCATATGTGTGGTCCTTCACTGCCTGGGCTTTCATTACTTGGAGACCAAATGCCATTATAGAAACACCCCCTCAATTTACTGACCACCAAAAGGCCTACATGATTTTTCTTGCTCTGAGGCTTTCATGAAATAATCAGGAAAATGTCTAACAACGAATTCAACATTTCTGCACCCATTCCGCTGGTCAGAAAGATCTCCATGGCCTAATCTTTGCCCAAACAATTCCTTAGATGCTACCAGGTGGGCAATCTCACTGGGCTGTGGAGGTCGGTGCCTGATCACACTCATTCCTTTCTGGGGCTTCTCTTTAGCACCCTCCCCACTCAGCTTTGAGACTCTCGCACTTGATTGTGGAAAGGAAATGGCTCAATGAGGGCAAAATCAGAAGCAGCACTCCACTTGTGAACAAGCACATGGGCCACCTGCACCCTGCCTGACCCTTGCGGGGTGGACCTGAGGTCCTTACTGCGCAGCTCACAGTCTAAGCCAGGGGTTAGCAAACTTTCTGTAAAGGGCCAGATAGCAAATATTGTAGGCTTTGTAGGTCATTCAGTCTCGGTCACAAATACTCCACTCTGCCATTTTAGCTTGAAAGCAGTCATATATAATATAGAAACAAATGGCATGGCTGTGTAAGAACAGCATGGGGGCAGTGTCTGACCTCTTCTAACTTCACGACTGGGAAGGAGAACCAAGGTCAACAGCCCAAGGCTGACTCCCAGGAGTTGGAGTCCAGACAAGCCTCCTCTCTGCCATCTTTACCAACTCTGATACAAACTAGCCCTTCCACAGCACTCTACTTCTCTGCTGGGTTCGATAATTCATTGTGATGGCCACACTGAACACAAAGACCATACTCACGATTATGAGGTTTATTATAAGGGAAGTAACAGTTACAATTCAGCCTCAGGAACACTCAGGATACAGTTCTTTCAACAGGACACACTCCCCCCAGCTGTGTTCACAGGCATGCCTCTCCCTGGTCCTCTGGTCCCCGGCCTCTGCCCAGAGGCACTCAGCTTTCTCTCTCCAAGGGCCAGGAAGCCCACAGCACCATCTACTGCTGTCAAGTCTCAGCTGCCAGATGGCTCCTGCTGGTCTCTCCTTCCTTGATGGTGGTAGGCTCCTCCTCTCTGCTCTGAAACTGACTCTCTTTTTAGGCAAAACGGACCAATGCCCTTGGTGGGCCACAATTACCCTAGCACACAGTCCTGGCCAATTACCTGGGTGGGAGTTATAAGGCCATGGCTAGAAAGGCCACAGACAAAGGTAATTAATCGCACCACAGGCTGTGCTCCAATAAAACTTTATTTATGAACACTGAACTTTGTATTTGTGATGGTTAAGGTTGTGGGTCAACTTGGCTGACCATGAATCTCAGTGGTTTGGCAGTTATGTAATGATGTAATCATCCTCCATGATATGATTTGATGTCATCAGCCAATCAGTTGTAAGGAGAGTTTCCTCAGGGATGTGGCCTGCATCCAATATATGTATGGACATTCGGGCAAAGGTAGCTTGCTTGCTCTGGATCTTGCATCTGGCTGGTCATCATCTGGCCTTTGGTTGTTGGGACCTGAGTCAGTGGCTTGCCATATTGCCTGTTGATCTTGGGACTTACAGCTTCTGCAGCCTGTGAGCCAGCCGCCTGCTGTCTAACCAGCCAGTCTTGGGTTTGTCAGCCCTTGCAGCTATGTGAGTCAGGAGAAGCCTCCAGCCTGACACTTGACCCATGGACTTGGGACTTGCCAGCCTCTACAACCACGTGAGCCATTTCCTTGAGATGAATCTCTCTCTCTCCCTGTATATACACACGCTTCACTGGTTTTGCTTCTCTAGAGAATGCAGCCTAAGACAGTTTTTCATGTGTCACAAAAAAAATTTTTTTGGAGGGGGTGTTCAGTCATCATCCAAAGATCTCCAAAGATGTCCCTTTCCATGCAGAATACGAGTCAAAACTCTTAAAAGGGCCTACAATGTTCAAACAATCTTTCCCTCATGACCGCTCTTGCCTCACTACCTACTACCTCCACCACTCATTCTCATCATTCCAATCACACCGACCATTTCTGCTCCATCAATAGGCCAGGTATCCTCCCTGCCCCAGGGCCTTTGCACTGCCCATACAGCTGCCTGGAATGATCTGCCCCCAGATTCCACGTGGCTCCCTCCTTCTCATCCTCTTCCTCTATTCATATATCACTACCTTAAGCTTCTAATCCTATGTAGAGGAACACAAAGTCCTTCCTCAAAATGGCCAAGGACCGCTCCTAGAAGCTATCTGGTCCCCACTTTTTCCCCTGAGGCACTGTGATACCGTTGGGTAAATGAAGCCCAATGTTCCCACCAGCAAAGGTACAAGTAGGGGCTGGAACCACACTACCCAGGAAACTTTATGTCAAATTTAAATAGAAGGAGGCAGATCTGTGTCAATAGTGAAAACCAACAATGACATGAGGCTCTCTCTTGAAGATTGAAAAGAATGACCAGAAACAACGTGATTGTTTTTCTCCTAGAATGCATTTCCATGGACGTTGGAATTCTAGTCTTGTTGAGTTTTTATTTGCTAAACTTGGCATTGACTAGATAATGTTTCACTGTTCACTGCCATCAAAAATAAGACTTTTTACAGCTGTTATAGAAAACAGTGTGGTGGTTCCTCAAAAAACTAAAAATAGAACTTCCATATGACTCTGCAGTTCTACTCCTAGGCATATATCCAAAAGATTTGAAAAGAGAGACTCAAAAAGAGACTCGTACACCAATATTCACTGCAGCACTGTTCACAATAAACAAAAAGTGGCAACAACCTAAATGCCCATCAACAGATGAATGAATAACAAAACGTGGTATATACGTACAATGGAATACTACTCAGCCAGTAAGAAAATTGAAGTCTTGATACATGCTACAGTAAGGATGGAGCTTGAACACATTATGCTGAGGGAAATAACCCAATCATAAAAGGACAAAGATTGTTCACCTCACTTATATAAAAAGACAAGAAAGGCAAATGTGCAGAGACTAAGTTACTAGGGATGGGAGGGAGGGGGGAAAGGGGGCTAACAGTGAGGTAAAAACTGCATTGTTTAAGGTTGGGTTGTACAGCCAATTATTGTAACTGTTTTTAATAAGTCATAGACCTGTAAAAAGTTGAACTGGCACACCCATGTTTATTGCAGCACTGTTTACAACTGCAAAAACGTGGAAGCAACCAAGGTGCCCATCAACGGATGAATGGATAAATTATGGTATATTCACACAATGGAATAGTACGCATCGATAAAGAACAGTGAGGAATCTGTGAAACATTTCATAACATTGAGGAATCTGGAAGGCGTTATGCTGAGTGAAATTAGTCAGTTGCAAAAGGACAAATATTGTATAAGACCACTATTATAAGAACTTGAGAAATAGTTTAAACTGAGAAGAAAACATTCTTTTGTGGTTACGAGAGGGGGGAGGGAGGGAGGGTAGGAGAGGTGCATTCGCTAATTAGATAGTAGGTAAGAACTACTTTAGGTGAAGGGAAAGACAGCACACAATACAGGGGAGGTCAGCACAATTCGACTAAACCAAAAGCAAAGAAGTTTCCTGAATAAACCGAATGCTTCGAAGGCCAGCGTAGCAGGGCCAGGGGTCTGAGGGCCATGGTTTCAGGGGACATCTAAGTCAATTGGCATAATAAAATCTATTAAGAAAACATTCTGCATCCCACTTTGAAGAATGGTGTCTGGGGTCTTAAATGCTAGCAAGCAGCCATCTAAGATGCATCAATTGGTCTCAACCCACCTGGATCAAAGGAGAATGAAGAACACCAAGGACACAAGGCGATTACGAGCCCAAGAGACAGAAAGGACCACATGAACCAGCGACTACATCATCCTGAGACCAGAAGAGCTAGATGGTGCCCGGCCACAACCCATGACTGCCCTGACAGGGAGCACAACAGAGAACCCCTGAGAGAGCAGGAGAGCAGTGGGATGCAGATGCCATATTCTCATAAGACCAGACTTAATGGTCTGACTGAGACTGGAAGGACCCCAGTGGTCATGGCCCCCAGACCTTCTGTTGGCCCAGGACAGAAACCATTCCTGAAGCCAACTCTTCAGACATGGATTAGACTGGGCAATGGGTTGGAGAGGGATGCTGGTGGGGAGTGGGTTTCTTGGATCAGGTGGACACTTGAGGCTATGTTGGCATCTCCTGCCTGGAGGGGAGATGAGAGGGTGGAGGGGGTTAGACGCTGGCGAAAAGGACACGAAAAGAGAGTGGAGGGAGAGAGCAGGCTGTCTCATTAGGGGGAGAGTAATTGGGAGTGTGTAGCACGGTGTGTATGGGTTTTTGTGTGAGAGACTGACTGTAAGTTGAACTGGCAAAAGTTGTGTGATAGATACATACACAACAACGATTTAAAAACAAAAAAAAGAGTAGCTACTGAGGCTGCTTATGTACAACCAAATACCTCATGGGATTTTGTTCGTAGGTTTGAAGTTTACAGTCATGGTTTCATGGAGCATCCTAGTTAATTGGCATAAAAATGTGTTTAGTGCTTCTGTTCTATGTCCTAGTTTGCTGCATAGTGCCTGGGGACTTAAAAGCTTGCAAACGGCAATGCAAGGCACAAAAATTGGCCTGTATTTACCTGGAACAACAGAGGAAGAAGGAGAGTCAGAAACAGGAGGAGGGTACGGAATGCGTGGCTAATTGCCTCTATCGCCATGAGACCAAACCGGAATGGCGTCTAGCTACCATTACTGAACGTTTTGACCAAAGATTCCACAGAAGAATCCTGATCGAAAGGTGTAAAATGCAGACCAGAATTTCAAATTCCCATGGACTCTAGACTTTCTGGAGCCATGAAGGGTGGATGAACCCCTGAAACTATTGCCCTGAGATAATCTTTAAACCTTAAACATTAAACCAAAAATATCCCCTCAAGTCGTCTATAAACAAAACATTTAGCTTAACTAGTAAGGAATGTCTGCCTTGAACATTTTGTTCTTTTAAGATCTAGCTATATGAGATTAGACTGACAGCAGCAGCTTGAAAGATTAGATGGAAAACTTAGGCGAAGTGAGTTTATGTTAATGGAGAGCTTATGCTAATAGAAGGCACAATTCAGATAAAGAGGATGACAATAGTTCCACAAATTGAAGGATGTAACCAATGTCACTGAATTGTCCATGTACAAATTGTTGCACCGGTGTGTATATTCTGCTGTGTATATTCTCAACAACAAAAGTAAAATAAACTTTGAAAAAAAAAAAAAAAGACTGAACATAAAATGTCTTAGCACCAATATTTCTAACACACTTGTCTGTGTAAAACCCCTAGAGGACTCAGGGACCTCAAGCTGTTTTTTGAAGTCATAATACTTCTTGTAATTTCAAGACCCAAAAAAGAACGAATCCTTTCATGAATTCTGTAGCTGTGGTTTCTGAATTCCAGGAAAACCGGAGTCAGGGGAGGGGGGGTCTGTGCCTCATCCACCTCACCTGGGGGGTTCAGGAGCAGGGGCTTCCAAGCCTCAGTTTCCCTTCTAAATCAATTTTCCTGCCTTCCAGGGAGGGTGGGTGGGATACCTGTCTGGCATGATGCTTCCATACTCAGGAAAGAGTCACACCTAAAAGGAGTAGGGGCTGCTTTGTGTCCACAGCAACTGACACGGTGCCTCCCCAAGCCAGAGCCAGAGGGCCATGCAGTGAAAAAGTGCACCTTGTGCTGGATCCAGACCTCGAGGTCCCTCTGGGTTGCTGCAACTTTTGGTAAACCTGTGACCAGACTTTCATCAAGTGACATATTCATCTTGGGAAACGTTTTCCTTCTTACCACAGTTTATGAGTCAAGGAGTGACTTTTAAACATATTTCTTCAGTTCTCTTTTTTGGCATACTGTCTGAGTGGCTCTTGGACACAGAACCTCAGAGCCTCCTCACAACAGCTCCAGGAGGTGGCAGGAGTGATGTCGTCACCCAGAAGTGAATGACATGAGGTAGGAGAGGATGAGGAAGCTCGCCTAAACGTGCCCAGCAGGGGGCAGCCAGGGGTGGTAGTTCTGATGCCAGGTCTAGCACTCTCTTCCTGCTCACTGTGTGGTGTCATCCACAGGAACATCCACTCCAGGGTAATGGTTTTGGCTTTGTTGTATTTAAAAGAATCTGCAGAGCCACCGGAAAGCCCCTGCATGTGGACTTGGATGGAACCTGGAGGAAGCCAGGTGTAAGGTACCCATCCAAGACCCAGCTCAGTGGTGAAGGAATGAGTGGACACCAAGCTGTGAAGAAACAGGAGCCACCAGGCAGGGAAGCAGGTCCAGATACACACACAGGACTCCAGGCCCCCCGGGATCCCATGAGCCTCCTTCTCTCATGCCTGCCCTGTCTTTCCCTTACAGAACAGGCCATGAGTTCTGCCCAGAAATTCCTCACACTCAAGACTCTAGGGTCTCTGACCATCAACCCCAGGTTGTTAGTGCAGTACCTGGGGAAAAACAAAACCAAATCCACTGCCATCAAGTCAATTCTGACTCATAATGACCCCATAGGACAGAGTAGAACTGCCCATAGGTTTCCAAGGCTGTAAATCTTTACGGAAACAGACTGCCACATCTTTCTCCCATGGAGTGACTTGCAGGTTCAAACTGCCAACCTTCTGGTTAGCAACTGAGCACTTAACCACTGTACCACCTGGGCTTCTGGAGAAAGAGGTCCTTAAAAAAAGTATTGCATAAGTAACCCACATCTCTGTAGAAAAATTAGAAAATGCAGAGAAGCAAAACCAAAAAGTATTTAAAAAATCTATGATCCAGAGATAGGGGCCAAGATGGCGGACTAGGTGGACGCTGCCATGGATCCCTCTTGCAACAAAGACTTGGAGAAACAAGGGAATCGATCACATACATAACAATCTATGAACTCTGAACAACAAGCACAGACTTAGAGATGGAAAACAAACAAATACGGGCAGACAGGGACCGTTTTCAGAACTAAGAGCCAGGGTACCAGGCAGGTGACCTTCGGAGCCCGATCTGGGACAGAGCCCAGGGGGGCAGACAGCACAGACGGGGGGCCCAGCCCTTCCCCCCCGAACCCACCCCGGGAGGAAGTCTAGCTGGTTGGCGCAGGCGGCGTAGTGGCGCAGCCGGAGGGAGAAGCACCCGGGAGGTAGTGACTGATATTGGAGCGGGGAGAACAGCGTCCCAGCTGGGGACTCGTCCTGCCGGGAGTTTGGCAGGAAGCGGGCGGGGGTGAGCGGGGGGGAGGTCAGCTATATTTCCCTAAAGCGACCCCAGGGCGGAGCCCACACATTCGTGCGGGAGGACGCCCACCCAGTCCGCGTGTTCTGCGCGGCGAACCGGAGGGAGAAATCCCCGGAAGTGACTGGTCTCAGAGCGGGGAAAACAGCGTCCCAGACGGGGAGCCATTCCGCTGGGATTTGGGCGCGCGCGGGCGGGGCGTGAGCACGGGGTCCAATTATATTCCCCTGAATTGACCCAGGGGGTGGGCCCACCTGGTCGTGCGGGTGACGCCCACCCAGATCGCGCGTGTGGCACGGCGCACCAGAGGGAAAAACCCCCGGAAGTGACTGGTCTCGGACCGGGGAAAGCAGCGTCCCAGCCCGCGAGCCGTCCCGCTGGGCTTTGGGCGCACGTGCGCGGGCGGGGCGCGAGCGCGGGGTCCAATTATATTCTCCTGAATAGACCCTGGGGGTGGACCCACCCGTTCGTGCGGGACACGCCCGCCCAGTGCGCGCGAGCGGTGCCGCGCGCCAGAGGGAGAAGTCCCCGGGAGGAAGTGACTGGTCTCTGAGCAGGGAAAGCAGTGTCCTAGCCTGGAAGCCGTTCCGCCCGGATTTTGGCGGATGGGGGCAGAGTGTGAACGCGGTGTTCAGCTCTATATCCTGTGGTGCTACACTCCCAGCTCTCTGATCCCTCCCCCACCCTCCCCAGGCGGCTCCATTAACATCCGAATACCCGGAGCCAGAGGGAGAATTCAGATAGGGATCTGATGGCATTTTTTTTTTAGCTGATTACCTGGAAAATCTAGTTGCCCAGTGATGGCTCGGAGACAGCAGTCCATATCAAACCACATAAAGAAACAGACCATGACAGCTTCTCCAACCCCCCAAACAAAAGAATCAAAATCCTTCCCAAATGAAGATGCAATCCTGGAATTATCAGATACAGAATATAAAAAACTAATTTACAGAATGCTTAAAGATGTCACAAATGAAATTAGGATAAATGCAGAAAAAGCCAAGGAACACACTGATAAAACTGTTGAAGAACTCAAAAAGATTATTCAAGAACATAGTGGAAAAATTAATAAGTTGCAAGAATCCATAGAGAGACAGCATGTAGAAATCCAAAAGATTAACAATAAAATTACAGAATTTGACAATGCAATAGAAAGTCAGAGGAGCAGACTCGAGCAATTAGAATGTAGACTGGGACTACTGGAGGACCAGGGAATCAACACCAACATAGCTGAAAAAAAATCAGATAAAAGAATTAAAAAAAATGAAGAAACCCTAAGAATCATGTGGGACTCTATCAAGAAGGATAACTTGCGAGTGATTGGAGTCCCAGAACGGGGAGGGGGGACAGAAAACACAGAGAAAATAGTTGAAGAACTCCTGACACAAAACTTCCCTGACATCATGAAAGACGAAAGGATATCTATCCAAGATGCTCATCGAACCCCATTTAAGATTGATCCAAAAAGAAAAACACCAAGACATATTATCATCACACTTGCCAAAACCAAAGACAAACAGAAAATTTTAAAAGCAGCCAGGGAGAAAAGAAAGGTATCCTTCAAGGGAGAATCAATAAGAATAAGTTCAGACTACTCAGCAGAAACCATGCAGGCAAGAAGGGAATGGGACGACGTATATAGAGCACTGAAGGAGAAAAACTGCCAACCAAGGATCATATATCCAGCAAAACTCTCTATGAAATATGAAGGCGAAATTAAGATATTTACAGATAAACACAAGTTTATAGAATTGGCAAAAACTAAACCAAGACTGCAAGAAGTGCTAAAGGAGATTGTTTGGCCTGATGACCAATAATATCAGGTACCAGCACAATACAAGGTCACAAAACAGAACGTCCTGATATCAACGCAACTCAAATAGGGAAAGCACAAAAACAAACAAATTAAGACTAATTCTAAAAAATAAATAAACAATACACATAACAGGAAATCATGGAAATCAATAGATAAATGATCACAATAATCAAAAAGAGGGACTAAATATAGGAGGCTTTGAACTGCCAGATGGAGAGGGATACAAGGCGATATAGAAGGATACAAGTTAGGTTTTTAATTAGAAAAATAGGGGTAAATAATAAGGTAACCAAAAAAAGGAATATCAATTCCATAACTCAAGAAAAACGTAATGACTCAACAAACACAAAGTTAAACATTATGAAAATGAGGATCTCACAAGCTACTAAGAAAAACGTCTCTGCACAAAAAAGCATGTGGAAAAATGAAATGGCCAACAACACACATGAAAAGGCATCAAAATGACAGCACTAAAAACTTATTTATCTATAATTACGCTGAATGTAAATGGACTAAATGCACCAATAAAGAGACAGAGAGTCACGGACTGGATAAAGAAACACGATCCGTCTATATGCTGCCTACAAGAGACACACCTTAGACTTAGAGACACAAACAAACTAAAACTCAAAGGATGGAAAAAAATATATCAAGCAAACAATAAGCAAAAAAGAAGAGGAGTAGCAATATTAATTTCTGACAAAATAGACTTTAGACTTAAATCCGCCACAAAAGATAAAGAAGGACACTATATAATGATAAAAGGGACAATTGATCAGGAAGACATAACCATATTAAATATTTACGCACCCAATGACAGGGCTGCAAGATACATAAATCAAATTTTAACAGAATTGAAAAGTGAGATAGACACCTCCACATTTATAGTAGGAGACTTCAACACACCACTTTCGGAGAAGGATAGGACATCCAGTAAGAAGCTCAATAGAGACACAGAAGACCTACTTCCAACAATCAACCAACTTGACCTCATTGACTTATACAGAACTCTCCACCCAACTGCTGCAAAGTATACTTTTTTTTCTAGCGCACATGGAACATTCTCTAGAATAGACCACATATTAGGTCATAAAACAAATCTTTGCAGAATCCAAAACATCGAAATATTACAAAGCATCTTCTCAGACCACAAGGCAATGAAGCTAGAAATCAATAACAGAAAAACTAGGGAAAAGAAATCAAATACTTGGAAAATGAACAATACCCTCCTGAAAAAAGACTGGGTTATAGGAGACATCAAGGAGGGAATAAGGAAATTCTTAGAAAGCAACGAGAATGAAAATACTTCCTATCAAAACCTCTGGGACACAGCAAAAGCAGTGCTCAGAGGCCAATTTATATCGATAAATGCACACATACAAAAAGAAGAAAGAGCCAAAAGCAGAGAACTGTCCCGACAACTTGAACAAATAGAAAGTGAGCAACAAAAGAATCCATCAGGCACCAGAAGAAAACAAATAATAAAAATTAGAGCTGAACTAAATGAATTAGAGAACAGAAAAACAATCGAAAGAATTAACAAAGCCAAAAGCTGGTTCTTTGAAAAAATTAACAAAATTGATAAACCATTGGCTAGACTGACTAAAGAAAAACAGGAAAGGAAACAAATAACCCGAATAAGAAACGAGAAGGACCACATCACAACAGAACCAAATGAAATTAAAAGAATCATTTCAGATTACTACGTAAAATTGTACTCTAACAAATTTGAAAACCTAGAAGAAATGGATAAATTCTTGGAACAATACTACCTACATAAACTAACACATTCAGAAGTAGAACAACTAAATAGACCCATAACAAAAAAAGAGATTGAAATGGTAATCCAAAAACTCCCAACAAAAAAAAGTCCTGGCCCAGACGGCTACACTGCAGAGTTCTACCAAACCTTCAGAGAAGATTTAACACCATTACTATTGAAGGTATTTCAAAGCATAGAAAAAGACAGAATACTACCCAACTCATTCTATGAAGCTACCATCTCCCTGATACCAAAACCAGGTAAAGACATTACAAAAAAAGAAAATTTTAGACCTATATCCCTCATGAACATAGATGCAAAAATCCTCAACAAAATTCTAGCCAATAGAATCCAACAACACATCAAAAAAATAATTCACCCTAATCAAGTGGGATTTATACCAGGTATGCAAGGCTGGTTTAATATCAGAAAAACCATTAATGTAATCCATCACATAAATAAAACAAAAGATTAAAACCACATGATCTTATCAATAGATGCAGAAAAGGCATTTGACAAAGTTCAACACCCATTTATGATAAAAACTCTTACCAAAATAGGAATAGAAGGAAAATTCCTCAACATAATAAAGGGCATCTATGCAAAGCCAACAGCCAATATCACTCTAAATGGAGAGAACCTGAAAGCATTTCCCTTGAGAACGGGAACCAGACAAGGATGCCCTTTATCACCGCTCTTATTGAACATCGTACTTGAAGTCCTAGCCAGGGCAATTAGGCTAGACAAAGAAATAAAGGGTATCCAGATTGGTAAGGAGGAAGTAAAGCTATCACTATTTGCAGATGACATAATCGTATACATGGAAAACCCTAAGAAATCCTCCAGAAAACTACTGAAACTAATAGAAGAGTTTGGCAGAGTCTCAGGATATAAAATAAACATACAAAAATCACTTGGATTCCTCTACATCAACAAAAAGAACACCGAAGACGAAATAACCAAATCAATACCATTCACAGTAGCCCCCAAGAAGATAAAATACTTAGGAATAAATCTTACCAAGGATGTAAAAGACCTATACAAAGAAAACTATAAAACTCTGCTACAAGAAATTCAAAAGGACATACTTGAGTGGAAGAACATACCCTGCTCATGGATAGGAAGACTTAACATAGTAAAAATGTCTATTCTACCAAAAGCCATCTATACATATAACGCACTTCCAATCCAAATACCAATGTCATACTTTAAGGGGATAGAGAAACAAATCACTAATTTCATATGGAAGGGAAAGAACCCCCGGATAAGCAAAACATTACTGAAAAAGAAGAAGAAAGTGGGAGGCCTCACTCTACCTAATTTCAGAACCTATTATACAGCTACAGTAGTCAAAACAGCCTGGTACTGGTACAACAACAGGCACATAGACCAATGGAACAGAATTGAGAACCCAGATATAAATCCATCCACGTATGAGCAGCTGATATTTGACAAAGGACCAGTGTCAGTCAATTGGGGAAATGATAGTCTTTTTAACAAATGGTGCTGGCATACCTGGATATCCATTTGCAAAAGAATGGAACAGGACCCACACCTCACACCATGCACAAAAACTAACTCCAAGTGGATCAAAGACCTAAACATAAAGGCTAAAACGATAAAGAGCATGGAAGAAAAAACAGGATCAACCCTAGGAGCCCTAATACAAGGCATAAACAGAATACAAAACATTACCAAAAATGATGAAGAGAAACCAGATAACTGGGAGCTCCTAAAAATCAAACACCTATGCTCATCCAAAGACTTCACCAAAAGAGTAAAAAGACCACCTACAGACTGGGAAAGAATATTCAGCTATGACATCTCAGACCAGCGCCTGATCTCTAAAATCTACATGATTCTGTCAAAACTCAACCACAAAAAGACAAACAACCCAATCAAGAAGTGGGCAAAGGATATGAACACACATTTCACTAAAGAAGATATTCAGGGAGAAAATGCTCCCGATCATTAGCCATTAGAGAAATGCAAATTAAAACTACGATGAGATTCCATCTCACACCAACTAGACTGGCATTAATCCAAAAAACACAAAATAATAAATGTTGGAGAGGCTGCGGAGAGATTGGAACTCTCATACACTGCTGGTGGGATTGTAAAATGGTACAACCACTTTGGAAATCCATCTGGCGTTATCTTAAACAGTTAGAAATAGAACTACCATACAACCCAGAAATCCCACTCCTCGGAATATACCCTAGAGATACAAGAGCCTTCACACAAACAGATATATGCACACCCATGTTTATTGCAGCTCTGTTGACAATAGCAAAAAGCTGGAAGCAACCAAGATGTCCGTCAACGGATGAATGGTTAAATAAATTGTGGTATATTCACACAATGGAATACTACGCATAGATAAAGAACAGTGACAAATCTCTGAAACATTTCATAACATGGAGGAATCTGGAAGGCATTATGCTGAGCGAAATGAGTCAGTTGCAA
This sequence comes from Elephas maximus indicus, assembly GCF_024166365.1. NCBI lineage: Eukaryota > Metazoa > Chordata > Mammalia > Proboscidea > Elephantidae > Elephas > Elephas maximus. The sequence goes on from NC_064843.1 coordinate 65,711,171, forward strand.
AAGGACAAATATTGTATAAGACCACTATTATAAGATCTTGAGAAATAGAAAAAATGGAGAAGAATACATACTTTTGTGGTTACAAAGGGGGGAGGGAGGGAGGGAGAGGGCTTTTTATTGATCAATCTGTAGATAAGAACTGCTTTGGGTGAAGGGAAAGACAACACTCAATACAACGAAGGTCAGCCTAATTGGACTGGACTAAAAGCAAAGAGGTTTCCGGGATAAAATGAAAGCTTCAAAGGTCAGCGGAGCAGGGGCTGGGGTCTGGGGAACTTGGTTTGAGGGGACTTCTAAGTCAATGGGCAAAATAATTCTATTATGAAAACATTCTGCATCCCACTTTGAATTGAGGCACCTGGGGTCCTAAATGCCAACAAGCGGCCATCTAAGATACATCAATTGGTCTCAATCCACCTGGAGCAAAGGCAAAGGAAGAACACCAAGGTCACACGACAACTAAGAACCCAAGAGACAGAAAGGGCCACATGAACCAGAGACGTACATTATCCTGAGGCCAGAAGAACTCGTTGGTGCCCGGCAACAATCGATGTCTGCCCTGTCAGGGAACACAACAGACAACTCCTGAGGGAGCAGGAGACCAATGGGATACAGACCCCAAATTCTCATGAAAAGAACATACCTAATGGTATGATTGAGACTAGAGGAATCCCAGAGACAATGCTCCCCAGAACGTCTGATGGCACAGGACAGGAACCATCCCCGAAGACAAATCATCAGGCATGAAAAGGACTGGTCAGTGAGGGGGAGAGAGATGCCGATGAAGAGAGAGCTAATTAAATCAGGTGGACACTGGAGAGTGTGTTGGCAACTCTTGACTGGAGGGGGGATGGGAAGATAGAGAGAGAGGGAAGATGGCAAAATTGGCACGAAATGAGAGACTGTAAGGGCTGACTCAATAGGGGGAGAGCAAGTGGGAGAAGGGAGTAAGATGTATGTAAACGTACATGTGACAGACTGATTGGAATGGTAAACGTTCACTTGAAGCTTAATAATAATTAATTAAAAAAAAAAATCTATGATCCCACTTCACTTACCATGAAAGTTTTAATGTGTTTCCTTCCAGTGTTTATTTCCAGTTGAATTGCATATATGTACACAAATGATTTTTTTTACAAAAATTCTGTAATCTGTTTTTCTTACTCAGCAATTCATTTTTTAATCAATACCTGAATTCATTGCAAAAGAATCAAACAATACAAAAATAAATGAAGTCCCCTTCTTCATGACCCCCGCACTTGTCCATTCCCCTACTGACTGTGGTTTCCATGTGTGTGCTCTGGTAAGCAATGCTGCGGTGGACATCTTCATACAAGCCTGCAGCGCGCACTTGTTCCTCTAGAGTGAATACTGAGAATTGGGATTGCTGGGTCAAGGTACAGACATATTTTTAATTTTAATAAATACTGCCAAATTGTTCTGAAAATAGGCATACTGATTTCTTTTCCCACAATTGGAACAGCCATTGTCCCACACCTACTAACATCATCAAGCATTTTAACGCTTGCCGACCTAACAGGTGAAAAGTCTAATGGTTGTTTTAGTTTGGACTTCCCAGAATACTGGCAATGTTTACATTGCTGCTATGTTTCCTCTACTGTGAATAACCTGGTTATACCCTCTGCACTTTGTGTTGTTTGCCTTTTAAAGTGTCTTTTAGAACTTCTTTCTCTATTCTGGTATTAAGCCCTTATATGTTACATGTATTGCAAACATTTTTCTCTGTATTTGTTAAATGTCTTTTAACTTTGATTATGATGCCTTTTATCATAGTTTTTTTTTTTTATGTAATCAAAGCTTTCAATCTTTTCCATAATAACTTTTGTGAGTTTTGTTTTATTTACATTAATGTTAGATCCATACCATAGTTTTGGTGCTTATATTTAATTCTTTCTCAGTAATAAATTCCAAAAAAAATAATAATAATCATACGAGAGAGGGATCTAATTTTTTTCCAAAGGCAGATCCAAGTATCACAAAACCCTTCATGGCGTATCTCAAAATTCCCCCCCGTACTTAAAAGGCTATTTTTATCATTTGATAAACTTTTCTACTTAGATGGTTAGTTTTGGGACTTTCAACAGTGTTCCATTGGCCTATTTTTCTGTCCCTACACTAATACCTCGCTGTTTTAGCCACTGTAGCTTTATAGCCTGTTTTGACATCTGGGAGGAAAGTACCTCCTCATTGTTCTTTTTCAAAATCTCCCTGGCTCTTCTTGAGCATTTTTCCCTTTCACACGGGGCTTTAAAATCTCCCGTTGATCCTTTTACGGATGCGATACTCTCCTGCATCCCTCGGGGTATACCACCTGTGCATATGCTAAATGTTCAGCTCCTCCCAGTGTCCTTTCCATCTGTTGAGTTCAACGGCTGTCTCTCAAGGTGCTGATTTGCTCATCTACGTACTTGAAAATCCTTTTCATCTATTTTCTTACCTTAGCCGACCCCTGGGGATTAAGGCAGAGGTGCTGGATGTGGTGGAGATGAAGACACTACCTTTCTCCCCGTTTCACCCAGGTGTCAGAAACCCCTGGTGCTCTGCCCACCCTGCTGGCTCCACTGCTATCCCATCTGCTGAAACTCTGATCCAGGGTCTTGGCACCGGCAAGTGAGGAGGAAGTGGCTGGCCAGGCTGGGCTCTTAGATCCAGCTTCCTAAATAAATCACCCTGAAGAATGTTTGGGACCTTTCCCGCTTCTTATACCCATGGCCTCCTGGCTTGGAACCCCCAGCTTTTTCCACCTCTGAAGTCTTGCCCCAGCCGAGGTTGGGCCTGCAGGTCCTCTGCTTCTGCTTTTCATAGATCTGATCCTCCCTGTTCTCTCCCTCTAGGAAGTTCCTCAGAATTTCTGACCCAATTATCATTCTCCCACACTGAGGGGTTTCTTACCGGCCATTTTACTGGGTTTTGGGTGATCCAATCTTCTCATCACACTTTCAGAACAATACCACTAACCATCATCATCATTCTAAATCACTGCAGAGAATCCCACGTGTATCTTTTCTAAAATAGAGTAAACAGGGTTGGATATACATCAGTTCTAATCTTTAGTATTATAAATAATCACAATGAACATTATTATACACACATTCCAGATCATTTGTTATTTCATATAATAAATTCCTAGAAGATTTATTGGGTCAAACACTACAACCATTTGTGAGGCTTTTGGTAGATATCGCCAACTCACCTCTCAGAATCGTTACATTCATTTACATTCCTACCATGTATACAAAGAATCCATTTCTCGCACCTTCACCACCCAATTAAGACAATCTCTGTCACTTGATTTTTCTTCTGCTTGGTATGTTTCACTGTGAAATCTAAGTAAGGATTTCTCAGTTCTTATCCTGAATTTGTCCCTCAGCTTTGCAATGGACTTTATATGAGAAACCTTCTAACGCTGGGTTCTGTGGTAAAATGGTCTCTGAATACACCACTGTGCAGAAACACCCATGACCATGCTCTTGCTCTGGTCTCTGCTGCGTTCCTAGCTTGACCTCTCAGGAGCCAGGAGGGATCATCTAGCTAGCGGTCTCTCTCTAAATATATCTATGAAATTGTAACTCTACCTTTGCCAGGATGCATGGCAAAGTGTAGCTCAGAAATACAAATCAGGTGGGTTAGGGGAATTAAAGTGGGAGAAATATAACGTAATTTAGAATGATAAAAAAAATTCCCCTAAGGAATTGCCTATTGTGTGTTCAGTGTTCACAAGTCATGCCTTTGTAATTGTTTATCTACATTCAGTTATTAAAGTCCAAACTATTCTATCAAGCAGGCACTGGCATCACCACTCTGAGGGCGAGGAAATCATGTATTCAAGAACTTACATGACTTGTGTGATGGTTAAGATTGTGTGTCAACTTGGCTGGGCCATGATTCTCAGTGTTTACACGTGATCGCCCCCATGATGGGATCTGCTGTGAGTAGCCAGTCAGTTGAAAGGGAGTTTCCTTGTGCATGTAGCCTGCAATCCAAGTTCTCTCTGGTTCCTGCAGCTGCCTCCTGTTCATCTGACCTTGGTTCTTGGGACTTCAGCTAGCAGCTTATCTGCAGATCTTACCTACCTTCGCCAGCCCCTGCAGCTTCATCAACTGGGAGAGGCCTTGCAGTCTTCCTGCCAATCTTAGGATGCATCGATCTTCACAGCCTCTGAGCAAGAACCCTGCTCTCCGACCTGCCGATCCAGGGTTCCCCATCCCCTGCGGCCGTGTGAATTTAGGAGAAGCCTTCATCCTGGTCCACAGACTTGGGACATTCCAGCCTCTACAATCACGTGAGCTGTTTCCTTAATATAAATCTCTCTCTATATATACATATATACACGCTTTACTGGTTTTGCTTCTCTAGAGAACCCAGCCTAAGACAACTTGTCTGTAGCAAAAACAAGATTTACACCCAATTCAGCTACCTGCAAAGCCTGAATCACTAAGTAGGTTGCCAAAGAGGTCCCAACATCAGCCCACTTTGATCCCAAACCTCAACACTGATTGCTCACATGACCATAAATTCTGATGAAGATGTCAGAAACAACCTCACACCTGAATTCCACATCCCTCTGGGGGCGCTCTGAGGAAAACCAGTGTACATGCTACAAAGTCAGCAACTATTAACTGGTGTGTTTGGTGATGAGTCCACAGTGCCTAGAACAATACCTGGCGTACAGTAGGTGCTCCAGATATTTTTTAATAGATGAACAGATGCTTCTCAGTTGTATCTGTTAACTTGCAAATGGAAGAAGAAAGACAAGTGGAACAAAATGATAAACACAAAAAATTAAGTGTGTATGCATCTACTCCAACAAGCACCATGCATCCACACACATTTTCAATCAAACAGCAATTTCATTACCCTTTCCACTGTGACTGTGCCCTCCTTTCACTGCCTAGTAAATCAAGGCCTTTTCAGCCAATAAGTTAGGTTAAAAAGATTCTTTCCTACTGGCCTTAGAAAGGAAAGATTCCTCAATTCCCTTAGGTCGGACATACATGAGCTTAGCACACGGATACGACACACACTATGGGAGCTCTGGGGAAACAGGACCCCACAGAGAGTGAGTCTATGTCAGGGTGGAGTGGCTCTGGAGAAAGGGCCCTGCAGTATATGACCACAACCAGGGAACACAACTGAAAGGCCCCAGTGAGAGACCACCCACGAATCCATAAGAACCACCAAGAATCAACTGTGGCTCCTTCCAAGACCAGAGAGGGCCTACGCCCTGCTCGAAACACATAAATCAAGTAAAGACTTTGCTGATGCCCCACACCACCTACTGCCCAGTACTGGAGGGGTAAGGACTAAAATGTGAAAGGCAGGAAAGAGAGATAAGACAATGCCCTACATCCCAGGCAGCCAGCGGCAGCAGGTCCAGAGAGGAAAAATGTACAAAGCTTTTGATTGTTACAGTGGACCAGACACAGTAAGGACTAAACCAGATGTTGTTCTCTGACTTAGCATGGGTAATTACTTGTTGTTAGCTGGCTCCGACTCCTGGCGAGCCCTGTATGACAGAACAAAATGCTGTCTGGTCCTGTGCCATCTTCAAGATTCTTGGCATGCTTGAATCTGCTGTTGTGACCACTGTGCATTTTGAGTACCTTCCAACCTAGGGGGCTCATCTTCCAGCACTGTATCAGGCAATGTTCTATTATGACCCATAGGGTTTCTATTGGCTGATTTTCAGAAGTAGATCTCCAGGCTTTTCTTCCTAGTCTGTCTTAGTCTGGAAGATAAATTGAAACCCGTCCACCATGGATGACCCTGCTGGCATTTGAAATACCAGTGGCATAGCTTCCAGCATCATTACACGTAAGCCACTACAGTATGACAAACTGACAAACAGGTGGCAGAACATGTGTAGAGAACTTCTTTTTATAACCAGAGATGTCATTTTAGCACACCAAGGAAATGTAAAAAGATAACTGGGGTACAAACATAAAGTTATCGCATCTAGCTTTTTCTAGCCACACCTAGTCAGTGCATGACAACTCTACCTGCAGAGTGCTCATGGCACCCACCTGTATCATTTCAGTCAATCCCCACAGCCTGTGACAGGTTTTAGGACATTCCAGACTCATCAATTTCAATTCACCAATGTTTTATTTGAATTCTTGACAAAAAATATATTTAATGGGCTGCCAAGCAGAATATGCTGTTGATAAAAGGGAAGGGAGGTGTCTACAAACTTCAAACTCCATGACAGCTCATCTCTGGAAAATAGAAGCTCCCCTCCCTCCTGTGGAAGGGGAGAAAGGAGCTCTGTAAGTGGAATCATTAGGACTTCCATGGCCAGGTAGGCAGGGCCAGTAGTGAAATCGGCAACAACTAGGGACATCAACTCCAGGAGAGGCCAAGACACATGTGCTGTAGGGGCTCCGGACCCCATGAGAAAGAAGGTCTTTAGGAGGAGCGTTTACACCTCACAGAACTCAATGTGGTTGTCTCCACACACTGTTCGGGGCAGGGCTGCCCTCTGATGTCCAAGCAGGAGTCCACATACCAAGAAGCAGACACTCGCAGCAGGAGGCAGTCAGACATCCAGTACAGAATGAAACAACCAACACAGCGAAGTCTCAGAGTTAGACTGCCAGTTTAAATCCTGCCAGCTATTAACTAGTCACCTTTGTCCAAGTTACTTGATGTCTCTAAACCTCAGCTTCCTCATCTTAAAATAGAGGCTTTCACCTAGAATAGACAGGAAGTGGTAAGCACTGTGAGTGCTCAACTCACGGTGAGGAAAGGAAGGACCCTATCCATATAAAGAGCCACAGGAGCAGAGATGGCCAGGCCCTGTCACTCCACATTTGCAACTAATGACAAGAACAATGTAGGAAAATGCATCTGGGAGTCTGGCCTGGAGGGCTTAGGCCAAGCATTCCCATGCCACTCCTCCAAACTGCTGAGCTTGCCCTGGCCACCACCGCGCGACCGCGCCTTCAACGTCACTTTCAGCTGGTCCGGCCCTGGAGGGCGCTACTTGCCCTGGGAGCACAGACTTCATGGTGTCACTAGTGACACCAGACAGAGGTCTGGGAGAAGACGGGCCCCCATTCCCTCTAGACCCTGTCCTCTCTCCTGGCTGGAGGATGAGGAGCACCCCCAGGAGGAAGATGTTCTGCTTCAGCACCAGCTTCCGAGAGACCCCTTTTCTCCTCCCACCATGAGGCAACTGTACCACTCCCCGCCCTCCCCGAGTCTCAGTCCAGGGAGATGCTGATCACCTTTTTCTCTGAGAGCAGAAAGGAAAGCAGCAAACACCACCAGCTGCTTAAATAACAGCCTCTTGTGGACTGGGCAGCTATGTCCTCATGCCCACAGTGGGCAGTGCTGACGGAGTTGGAAGTTGCATGTGAAAAGATTCACGCAGGGCTTTAAAGTTTCCAAAACTGCTTAGCAGACATCTCATGCCATCTTGATCCTCACAACCCCATGGCCTTTCAGAAGCCAGCATTTCCATCCCCAATCTGCAGATGAAAACACCAAGGCTCAGAGAAGTGGTTTGCCAAGGGTCAGCACCTAGACTCCCATCAGGCCCTCTGACCCAGGCTCAGGACCCCCTGACCTGCTGAGCTGCCTGAAGGGGCAGTGCTTTCTCTGCATTATGTGGCCTGAAGAGATGCAGTAGCTGTCGCCTCCGTAAGGCCTTGCTTCCATGCCCACCTCACAGGAGTCTCCTCCCCAGGTTCTCATAACTTCCCTCTCATATCAGCACATGTACTTGCCTCTGGATGTCCTTGGGTGGTGCAAACAGGTGCACTCAGCTGCTAACCAAAAAGGTGGAGGTTCAACTCCACCCAGAGCACCTTGGAAGAAAAGCCTGGTGATCTACTTAAAAATCAGCTACTAAAAACCGTACAAGCACAGTTCTACTCTCACACACATGGGGTAGCCATGAGTCAGAATCACCTCAACAGCAACCGGTTGCTTGCTTCAGAGGACAGGAGCACCGTGGCCCTGCAGCGAGCATTCACAGTCTCGGCCGTCCACCACGGCGGGGGGATAAGTAATAGTCCCAGCACGGTGGTGAAGGGGTATAAACGCGATGTTGGTAAAGCCCAGTGCGGTACCTCACGGAGTGAGCCTCTATGAGCATTCACAGTCTCGGCCGTCCACCACGGCCGGGGGATAAGTAATAGTCCCAGCACGGTGGCGAAGGGGTATAAACGCGATGTTGGTAAAGCCCAGTGCGGTACCTCACGGAGTGAGCCTCTATGAACAACAGCCATTATTAGCCCATCAAACTCTTCAAAAGCATTCTTTAGGGGAAAAGGAACAACGACATCAATTGGACAGAGCACTGGCCTGAACTTAAGCAAACGCTCTGTTAGAAGTCTCAGTATCCACTGACTAATAAATTCAAAATGCCACATTGACAGTATTCTGGTCAGTCAACCTCCTATTTCTATGGCCCTCTGCTTGCTCCTGGGCCACCTAAGCTGAGCAAGAGAGACTATCCTGGAGAGCCAGGAGCAGAATTGTCACTAGCCTGTTCATCTTTCAGCAGCCAACAAGAGGTTTGGCATTTCTCATTAAACCCTACAATCTGGTGTCAGTGGAGCCTGGCTGTTGTTAGCTCCATGAGGCCGTGATAGCTTAAAAAAAAGAAAAAAAATTTTTTTTTTTTCTTTAGATATGTGGAAAATTCACTTGCAAACACAGCATTTTTGGCATTTTGTGACTCATACCAGGAAACGACTCAACTCCCTCCAGGAACCAGGTGGTCACTGCTGAGAAGGGAACAACTTTATCTGCCAAGATCAGAGAAACTAACCAGCTGCTCCACAATTCACACCCCTAATCACAATAAAAAAAAAATCACAATACTTACCCCTAATCTGGCTCAGAAGGACCCAGGACTGAAAGACAAGAATTTTCAGTTTGAGTGAACCTTCCAAGAGTCTACCACATCAGATGAAAATAGACCCACACCAGGAAAAGCCTATACATTCTAGAAAGAAACCATAAAGATTTTATACAAAATACTAAGGGTTACATGGCCTCAGCCATCTCCAAGGCCATGCTGGAAGCTAGAAGACAGAGCAAATGTCTCCTCAACTCTGAGAGTAAGTTAATGGCCCAGGGAGCATTCTAACCCTGCTAATCGACTATGTATGAGGGTAGAATATAGACATTTTCAATGTGCAAAATCTCAGGAACTTTCCTTCCCTTCTCTCTTTCTCAGAAAGCGACTGGATCCTGGGCTCCACCAAATTGAGGGAATGAATCAAAGAACACAGAGACATGGATGCCAAGGAGCAGAGAGTCCAACACAGGACAGAAGGGGATCTCAGGACGAGTGCCAAGTGGAGGTCCCAATGGCAGCTGTGTGCCAGGTCTAGACGCCGGTCCAGATCACAGGAGTCGGAGGGTGCAAGGAGAGACTTCGTCAAGGGAAAGGAAATGAAATTATGTGAATGCCTTAATTTAAATAACTGGGGAAGAATTTGAGGATAAATTGGTGATTTGTATTTGACAAGTACAAACAAAAAACAATTATTAATGCCAGGGAAAACAAAAAGTCAGGTAGGGAAAAAAAAAAAGCAATCATATACTACAGGACTAAGCTGTCAATGACAGAGATATTGCCACAAAATAAAAACACCAAATAGGGGCCTCACCAAAACTGCAGTATAGTTGCGCATAGAAGGGAGGACAGAAGTGTGGTCTTGTGTGCGTGTATGTGTGGGTGAGAATATGTGTGTGTGACCACGCATGTATGTGAGAACGTGCATGTGGTATGTGTATGAATGTATCTGTGTGACAGCATGTGTGAGTATGCATGTGTGTCTATGTATACATGTCAGCATGTGTGCCTGTGAGCGTATGAATGTAAGTGTGTGGGGGGTGCCTGTGTGTGTGAGTGTGTGTGAGAGAACATGTATGTGTGGCTGTGTGTAAGAACATGCATGTGGTTTGTATGCCTGTGTGTCTGTGTGTAAATGTCAGCATGTGTGTGTGAGCATATGAATGTGAGTGTGGGGGGTGCCTGTGTGCATGTGTGAGCGTGTGTGAAAACGTGTGTGTGTATGCATGAGTGTGCCTGTGTGTAAGCATGTGTAAGCGTGTGTCTATATTGTACATGTGAGCATGTGTGCCTGTGTATGAACGTGAGTATATAAGAGTGTGCATCTGTGTGTGCACGTGTGTATGTGTGTCTAAAAGGTTAATATTAGGCTTGGGCTGTAAAGACCTGCCTGAGAAAAAGGTCTCAGAGTCTGTCTTCTTTCAGGCTTCCTTGGAAATCAGAGCTTACATAAATGAGGAATGCTGTGCCAACCTGGCTTTCTCAGGAAGCCCTGGTATCTAGAGATGCCCTGAAGTGAAAGGCCATGAGCTGGCATGCCAGCCTTGAACCTACTTCACCAGGTCAGTGTAAAAGATTGGGGGAAACCGAGGCTGTGGCCCCTTCATGTGAAGTGGGGCCATCCTCTCTGTGGCTCTTCTCTGTGGCAGCCGTACACATCCTACATGGATGAGGAGGCAGAAGACAGGACAGCTGCTGGACACGTGGTGGCCTAAGGATACTGGGCTTGCAGCATGTCCTGTGCTATACCCTGACTGAGCTGGGTGAACATCATCATCAATTAAAGTTTCTGGGTCTGACGAACCAGTCACCACTGCTGCTGGGGTACAGCACCATAGGAGTTAATGCCTGGCTTCACGACAGTCAACAGACAGTGTTCAGGTCTGAAAAGTCAAGACACAGCAATATAAGGTTGTGAGTCAGAGATGTGTGGACACGGACCAGGAGAATCCAGGACAGGAGATGAGGGTGTCTCCTCCAGGAGCAAGAAGGGAGCATGGGATGGAGAGGGTGTCTGGATCCAGGGGCCAGGTTGAGTAGAGAGGTTTGACTTCATAAGCTATGTGCCTGTGTGTATTTGATAAAAACAAATAGCACCTTTAAAAAGATGTTTTGAGAGGCAGAGCCAACATAGCACTACAGACAGAAGCATCATGCCATCCCTCCACAGCAAAGACCTGAAAAACTAAGTACAACAGAGACAAACGTCAATCCTGGAATCCTAAGTGTCAAAGGAAGAGATAAAGAACTTAACCAAGCAATGAATGGAATCAGAGCTGGAGAAAAATGTAGAACAAAATCCTGACCAAAAAAAGACCAAACTTATTGGCCTGAGACAGGATTAACCCCAAGAGTATGGGCCCCAGTAGCTCAGTAATGAAGTCACTCCTGAGGTTCACCCTTCATCCAAAGATTGGGCAGGCCCATAAAACAAGACAAGACTAAAGGGGCACGCCAGCCCAGAGGCAAGGACTAGAAGTCAGGAAGGGACAGGAAAGCTGGTAATGAGGAACCCAAGGTCAAGAAGGGCAAGTGTTGCTATGTCATGGGGTTGTTAACCAATGTTATAAAACAATATGTGTACCGTTTAATGAGAAGTTAGTTTGTTCTGTAAACCCTCACCTAAAGCACAATAAAAAATAAACAAAAGATGTTTTGAAGTCAGGAAGGAACATACAAAAATTTTGCAGCCTTAGGTTCATGAGGCTTCTGGTGGCTTGTTTCCTCTTTCCAGTTTTCAGTGGCTGCTTCACATTCCTAATAAACAGGCCTTGCTTTTAAGGGGAACAAAATAAATGTTTGTAAGACTGACAAGAAGATGGAGGTAGACCTTGGCCAATACCCTTCCTCTACAGGTAAACATTCCAAGCCAATTCAAAGACTCTTTGCAAGTAGGTTTGTCTTTTGAAACACGTTGATTCTGGAGCCTGTTCCTTTATGATTATCACTGTAATTATTATTAGAAAAAACCTAGATAATAGCCAATGCAGAGTCCGTGTTCTGTCAGGCCCTGTGCAAAACTCTTAACTTAAATTGTCTTACGCAAATTTTAGCAACAGCCTTCTGAGAACAGTGCCTTTATTATCCCCATTTTACAATGAGATACCCGGTGCACAGAGGTGAGCCACATGCATGGCTGTGTGGCCAGGACACAGACCCGGAAGGGCAGCGGCCTCCAGGCCAGACTTCCCCACCCCTACCTTTGATTTGTATCATTGCAGTACCAAACACAGAATGTTCCTTAGAAGGGAGGACAGCGATACTTTGACTCACTTACTCTGGACCCATCATCAGGAAAGATGAACCACTAGAAAAGGACAACTTGTTTGGTAAAGTAGGGAGTCAAAGAAAACAAGGGAAACCCTAAATGAGATGAACTGATACGATAGCCACAACAATGCGCTAAAGCATACCAATCATCGTGAAGATGGTACAGGACATAAAGTTGCCATGATTTGCAGCCAACTTGATGGCAACTAACAACAACAACACATTTAATCAAACTTGCTACGAATAAAGCATTGTCATCAATACTGTCCCTACATGCTTACTGAGGCCAAATCATAAGCCAGCACTGATCCAGACACCATGAGGAATGCAAAGGGTTTTAATGCTTTGCCCATCCCTGAGGAAAGCCAGGGTTAATAGTCTCTTTTCCACAACAGGAGGCTAGGTGAGGGGTCTTAGATAAATTCAGAAATCCCACCTACATGTTGGGAGCATAAAAATTCTCAGACTCATCCCTCCCAGTCTCCAGCCCCTGATCCTAACTTTCCCAGGGGCCCCATTCCAGGGCTGAGTCCCAGGGCACATGCCCTCAGGAGGCCCCTGGAGCTCTGTCACTTGTAACTGGGTGGCTGGCAAGTGTCCCCAGAGCAGCATCTGAGCCAGATGCTGAGGTCTGCAGGAGTGGCCTGGTGGGCGGGGTCCTGGCCCAGCAGCAAACATACCCGGGAACATGTTAGAAACACAGATTACCCACCCTAGCCATATTACTGATTCAGGAAATCTGGGATGGGACCTGCCATTTGTGATCTAACAGGCCCCTGGGGGGATTCTGATACAGCTAGAATTTGAAGGATGGTCTTTTCCTGGAAGAAGCTTGAAGGAATTGAACCTCCTCGTCTTTCTGGCTTTGACTGGAGCAAGAGACCACAACTCACCAACAAGAGATGTAGGTGCTGTCATGTGTGGTGGCACCTCACCTCTAGACACACGCCAGGTAGAAAGCAAGAACCAGCTTTGCGGGATGTTTAATGACGTCCCAAAAAAACCACTGCCATCGAGTCAATTCCAACTCTGTAAGGATAGAGTAGAACTTCCTCATAGGGTTTCCAAGGATGTGGCAAACTGCCACATCTTTCTTCCATGGAGTGAACTGCCGACCTATTGGTCAGCAGCTGAGCGATTTAACCACTGTGCCACCAGGGCTCCGTTTTAATGGAATGGCACAGCAAGATGTTATTTTATTTGTTCCTAACAGTAACAGGAAGAGCCACCGCAATTATCCCTGTTCCTCAGAGGAGGCACCTGAGGGACAGTAACACGGCTTTGCCTGAGGCCCCCCGGGAGGCCTGAGCCTGGAGGATGAGTCCAAACCCCACGTGCCTCCACTCCCCTATGCAGACCAGCACCCCAACTCTAACACACACACTCCCCAGAGAGCTTGTGAACGGTTTCTGACAGTGGGTCTGGGTGGGCCTGAGGTTCTGCATTTCCAGCCAGGCCCCCAGGAGGCCCCCACTGCTGACGGTCGACCTGGCAGGCTGTGTTCTCAGCCTTGGCTGCTGGGGGCTCCGAACACCTGGGGGCTCCGAAAGCCCCAGTACAGTGCCGAGGCCACACCCCACCAGTCAAATCTGAAATCCCAGAGGAGCAGTACACCCATGCTACGTCCATTTGGATTACCCAGCAAACCCTGAAACAAAAACACAAGTGCAAGGCTGATTTGGGAGGGTATCCCAGGAAGTACAGGGAGGGATTTGGGAAGTATGACAGAGTAAGGAAAAAAGCCCATAAAGGGTACATTGATGAAAGGGTTACCCCTGGGGTGGGTGGGGCTTACCCCTGAAGAACCATGTAGAATATGCCTCAGAATCCACCCCTGAGACTGGGAAGTGAGGTATTTATTCACTCAGTGCTGCCCTCAGGGCTAAGGGTTGCTCTTGCGTGTGGTGTGGGGAAGACCTCGGGTGAGAAATCAGGACTCAAGTGGTGTGGGGGTTACCTGTCCCCAGTGTGAGAACTGCCCACTTTGCTGCAGCTGCTCCAATCCTGCGGCCCCTGGTGCCTTGTTGTCAGAGAAGCTTAACGAAGCGTTCCACAGCACCATCTCATTCTCACCCCATTCCTCACTTTGAGGGCGGCTGAGCTCAGAGTTCCATTCCTGGTTTTTAAGATGGTAAAGGGCTCACCAAGGGCACCAGCTGGGGAGTGATAAAGCCAAGAGGTAAATTCTGTTTTTCTGACTCCTATATCACGTGCTTGGCTTCCACCTTACACTTGGAAGTTTTCTCTGAGCCATCCCACGTACCCCACCCCCATCCCATCTGTTCACCTTAGTGAGGTTTTCAGGACTGGAAAAAAACAAGAAACCACAGACACCTTATTTTCTTAAGTCCAGCATCTTCCTCTGGCTCTGTTTATATGAAGGCAATTTTACCTTTTAGCTATGAGTCTCCTAGGCTGTCGTTTGCATCGGTTTGTTTTGTCTTTTGCTTTATTAACTGTCCACACTTAACACAAGGTTTCTCTCTTAACACGGCATGAGTGACAGCACAGTTTAGACTACAGTTCTGGAAAGCACTCCTGCCACAGGCAGCCTGCCAGAACCTGACTCTCAGCATCAAGGTAGGTGTCCTGATACCTGGTTAACTGAATCATAGCACCTACTTTGAAACTGAGTAATCGAGGCTCCAAGTTGACTTCCCAAGGCGAGGAGCTCCACTCCCTCTTCATCGATTCCTCCTCCCACTCCAAGCATCCAGTCTCCCAGGTTTGGAGAACTGACTCTTACCAGAGGTTCCAAATGCCTTTGCTCCTTCCCCATGGCAGCCAGGAGGCATCCTACCCAGACCACCCTCTCAGCCGGCAGAAATCTCCCTGAGCAGAGTCGGCCTTCACTGCAGCAGGGCCCCTGACACCTCCCTTCTCCTCCCTCTCTACTCACCTCCCCAGGTGTCAGCTGGCAGGACAAGGCTGTATCTTCATCAGAGAAATTAAAGTGGCTCACGTTGGAGCTAAGGACCCTGCTGGGAGAGGACACTCACTCACATGGCTTCTGTTAACATTAAACCAAGAATCCTTTTAGAGAAAAGGTCTAACTATTCACTGTAACCAGGTCCACCTGTAAGGTGACTGCCCAGCAGGAAGCTCACTGTCCCTTGATGCTGATGCCAAGGCCCAGGTGGTTACCTCCCAAGTGCCTACCGTGTTGTTCAGTACTATTCCTTAGCAATGATGGCTTGATCTCAATGGCTATGTTTGGTTGAAAGGGGTTGCATCAGCACTGTCAGTCCCAGCAGGTCTTTGTTTCCCAGCAGGTCTTTGTTTCCCAACAAGGCGGAGTAGGCATCCTCTGAGCAGGACTGGGCTTTCTTAGAAACTCTGGTCCTCAAACTTTCTCAAACTAAGTATTTTTTAAATAAAAAGCATCCAAATTAGAAAGAAAGAAGTAAAACTATCCTTATACCTGATGATATGATACTATACGTAGAGAACCCTGAAGATTGCACAAGAAAACTACTGGAACTAATAGATTCAGCAGAGTAGCAGGATACAAGATCAACACACATAAATCAGTTGGATTCTGATACACCAAAAAAGGAAACTTTGAAAAGGAAGTTTTTCCAGGAAACTTGGAGAAGCTTTTCCAGGACCTGACCACTCACAGCCCCATTTAATTTTGGTAACTAGTTTAGGAGGTGTGAGTACTGAATTTTATTAAAGATGTGGAAACTGAGGCTCAGAGAGGTAACTGAAGTTACCCAAAGTCACTCGGTTAATAGGTTGATGGTGCTGGGATTGAAGGAAGTTCTTTCCTGGCGCAGAGATAGCATGAGGCCCCTCCATGTATCGTGAAGGACTCTTTTAAACAGAGAGAAATGAATCAAAGGCAAGACTGAGAGAAACAGAGCAGAGCAAATGCAGCTGCCTCCACGCCCGCTCCACCCTACCCCACCTGCTAACAGGGCCACAGCCACGCTCTGGTTGTCTTCTCTAGAGACTATAATAACATGACCCTTGGTATAGCCCAGGCATCTTGGCTTTTTAAAAAATACCCTCAGGTGATTCTTACCATGAAGCTTGAAAAACACAGCCCAAAAGTCTCTAAAAATTCTTCAGATTATAAATACGCGCTCATACTGATCTGTAGTTCCAGGTACAAATAGGCCCCATGGTTACCGCCCAGGGAGACTTAGCGTCACTTTTTATGAGGCCAACTGTACAGGACAGCCCTAGGCCCCAGTGGGTCTCACACCTTCACATACTCAGGAATTCCCCAGGATCTTCTAAAATGCCAATTCTCATTCGGAGGGCCTGGAGTGGGGCCTGAGATTTTGCGTTTCTAACAAGCTCCCAGGTGATGACTCCGGTCCACGAACCCTACTTTGAGGATCAAGGACGCAGAGGGCCAATTCCCAACAGGCTGGTGGGGGGACGCATAGACGAGCAAGAACATTGAGGCTCTTGGTCCTTGGAGTAGCCAGGCACCCAAGCTAGGGAGCCAGAGTAACCTCTTTTGTTTACCGCTCCCCCCCCCCAAAAAAGGCTGTTACAAATGTTTGCCCACACATATTATCCTTTTCTTTGTGTATCTTGACATGACTACATTGGAAGCTCTGGGTAAACCTGTGGTTCTTAACATTTATTGGGGCAATCGGGCCCCTCACCCTAGAAATACACACACACACACACACAGGAAATTGTGCCTCTAATTTCAAGGTGTATTTGGATTCTCTAAATTCATTTGTGAATTATTCAGAAGAAGACCAGTACTATGCCCATGATACAGGCTGTCATCTCTGACAGAGGTAACAGAGAGGACTACCATCAATTATACCTTTTTTAAGTGAAAAGATAATTTTTTTAAATATCAGCATAAATATCAAGAGGGCCAAAAAAAACGAAGGAAACCCTCAATGAGATGGATTTACACAATAGCTGTAACAATGGACTCCAACATACCAGGGATCACGAAGATGGCACAAGACCAGGCAACATTTGGCTCTGTTATACATAAAGTCACCAAGAATTGCAGCTGACTTGACAGCATCTAACAACAACAACTTTGTAATGAAAAAAGACCCAGGGTAATCCAAACTTCATAAGAGTGCTTTTTTCTCAAAGTGTGGTCCAGCCACCTACTGCCTCAGACTGGGGCTGGTGCTGGGAGAGGTAAGGGCTGTGCAGATAAATGTTTAGATCCCTCTGCGGGGTTCTCAGACGCTGCAGGGGGGACACCACTGCTGTGGAGTGAGTTAACTAAACACGGGGGTACAAGCTAAGAGCATCTCACAGAATGTGTCAGCTCTTATCTACTTAACCCAACCTTGACTTTTCTTAATCTATCAGAAAGATAATTTTTCTGTCACCTATGCTGCAGATGTCAAAATTCTAGGAGCAGCTATTAGGTAAAAAAAAGGAAGAGACAATGTTCTCTTCCTAAAAAAAGTATGAGATAATGATTAGTGAACATCTGTGAGAAAGAGCAAAACTTCATCATACATCTGACATAATTTTTTCCCATACATGTTCCCATAGACAGGAAGTTCTATCCCCAAAATACACAGATTTTGGAAGGAAACCTAAAAAGGAAAGATAAATATGACCTAGATTCAGAAACAGAAGACTTTATGAATATTCCACATGAATTCCCAAACACCGAGGCAAAGTGAGAGATTTTAACATTTTTCCACACAGCAGTGGCTTTACAAGTGTGAGCCTCATATGCTAAGAAAAATTACCCAGACTTGGAAACGAGGTGGCAAAGAAACATCTCGTCAATGTCATCCTGGAGCATGGTCAGCCAGGCCCTACTAGGGTTGGCCAACTCTCTAGGCAGGTGCTCCCTTGTTTGGGTTGCTCTTTGCTATTGATCAGGGCACAGAGCCTGTGCAGTTGCATGTTAACCTGCAGATTTTGTCCAGAAGAGATGCAAATGGTTGCCGTCCCTCAGAGAAGGCAGCAGTTTTATTGATCTGTAGGAGAATAACCAGTTTTGTCTTATTTCCACACACTGTGCCCAACTAACTATATAAAAACCCTCTGTCCTTAAAGGCTCCTCGAATCAGTCACCACCCTGCTGGCTCCTTCAGTAATGAGTTCTACAAATTCTTGACACGTGCTCCCCTTAGGTTTGAATGTGAGGCATGTTTATTAACCCTTTTAAAATTATACTTTTAAAGATTGTGTCAGGGTTCCCTGGACCCCAGCCTCACGAAACCCACACTCTGGGAAGCTACAAGATTCTCACACACCCTAACGGCTGGAGAGCACGTGTAATCTTTCTTGCAGCCACTAATTCTGTCTGGGTCAGCGATAAACCTCCTGGAGAACCAATCTAAGGTAATGAAGGCCGTTCCTACAGTGCCTATTTCACTTTGCAATTTTCTCCTGATTTATAGCAATTTTCCTTTCCTTTCTCTTGAGGAAATGGAGAGAATAAATGGGATAATGACAGAAACTGCCTTGAGCGAAGAATATTCTAGAAATGCAATGGGGGCCTCTCCCCCACCCCCTCCTTTTCTACTTCCTCTTCTTAAATTCAGAGAGCGTCATAACACCTTAAATCCAAAAACCAAACCCAGTGCCTTCAAGTCGATTCCGACTCATAGCAACCCTATAGGACAGAGTAGAACTGCCCTGTAGAGTTTCCAAGGAGCGCCTGGCGGATTCGAACTGCCGACCCTTTGGTTAGCACCTGTGGCACTTAACCACTACACCACCAGGGTTTCCTAACACCTTAGTGAGGTTGGAAAAAAAAGTCATTGCCAACAGTGTGCTGGTAAATGTTCAACAACCAGCTATACAGGGGAAAAGAAAAGGCCTGATTTTGCCTGTATCTGTGGCTTAAACACTCCCAGCATGCCAATTCAAGCCACCTATATGAAGTCCACTGGCTTGCAAAATTCTTGAGAATTTAATGATTGACTATGAGAAGGCAGAAGCTGTCTCCAGCACACCACTAGTTCAGTACCCTCTGTCACTTATATTCTGCAGAGCTGCGTTCCTCAAAGTTTAATGTACCTACACATCACCTGGAAACCCTGGTGGCATAGTGATCAAGTGCTACAGCTGCTAACCAAAAGGTCGGCAGTTCAAATCCACCAGGTGCTACTTGGAAACTCTATAGGGCAGTTCTACTCTGTCCTATAGGGTCACTATGAGTTGGAATCAACGTAACAGAAACAGGTTTTTTTTTTTTACACATCACCTGGAGATCCCGTTAAAATGCAGATTCTGATTCAGCAGGCCTGGCATAGGAGGTGTGAGGTTCTGCATTTCTAACAGGCTCCCAGGCTATGCTGAGGCTGCTGGTCCCCAGAACACACCCGAGGGAGGCTCTCCATCAGCGGTTGGCAACCTGGCTGCACATGAGAATCACCTGAGAAGTTTTAAAGACACTGCTGCCTGGGCCTGACTTCATTGGTCTAGGTGTGGCCTGGGCATGAGGAGTTTTAAAAGCTCCCTACATGATTTCAACGTGAAGAAAATTTGAGAATCCCTGGCCTCGAGCAGTGTTTCTCAAACTGAGATGTTGTAAGTTCCTTGTGAGAAGTGAGTAGTTTGTGTTTTCAACTACATTAAACATTTTAGAACATGTGCACATATTCTGGATGGTCTCCTCAGGGCCTGTGCTGTCCCAGGCCGGGGTTTGAGAATGGCTCTCCACCTCTAGTTACCTCAGTGCAAGCCTGACCTTCATCATGGCCGGCAGCCAACACAACAGAGGAGCTGAACTAATCTGTACATGACTAGATGACACCAAGAGAAGCCCAAGGACACCACAGTCCACTGCGAGACTCACAGGACCTTTGGTGACAGCAGTGGCCAGATTCTTGTTCTGAGGGACAGTACGGTAGCGTCAAATCATACCCATCACAAGAAACTGAATGCTGTGAAGTGTAATTGTATTGGGTTTATATGTACACTGAAATTATAAATTATGGTTTTCATAGTTGTCTAAGCAACAGGACTTTATATCTACTTGGAGGTTTGTACAAATTTAGACAAATATAATAAAATAATTTTAATAGACACCAGAAACAATGATTTTTTCCTCTAAAAGAGATTTGTATAACATCTGAGTCTGAGAAACACAGCACTAGAAGACCCAGTATACACCAGAGACTCGAACATCCTCTCCTTGGCTGATCCATCACAGAGCCCACAACAGCTCCATGACCCTACTCCTGATACAAGGTGTTGAGTCTTCACCAGGGTCCAGATGGCTCTATTGATTTTGCCTCCGACACTCCACATGTTTTGGCATTGAAGGTCGTCCCTACATGTAACCCAGAAAACTAGTTGTCTTTGGGCTGTAATGTGCAGGGCACCCAGCAGTTCTATTGGCTCCCATTCCCACCGTTGGCCTCTCACTTCAGACATTCCCACAATCAGTGTCTCTTCTATGGGTTAAAGTAGGAGATGACCACTGTCAACAAAGCAACAAAAATAATGAAGACAAAGAATGGAAAATGGAATTTACTCTGAGTTCCAACCACACAGAAGTAACCCTCTCCCACCCCACAGAACCACTATAACCTTCCTTTACGAATTAGGAGGCTGAGGCTCAGGTGGGTTTCATGTCTCACCAGGGTCACATAACCAGTAAACAGAAGGGCTGAAGTTACAACTCTGGCTCTTTCTATCATATTGTGACTGCTCCATTGCCTACCATAACTGTTGATTAGATGATTCAACAGATAAGTTCCAGTTGCCATTGAGCTGACTCAGGCTCACGGTGACCCCGTGTATGTCAGAGTAGAACTGTGCTGCATAGGGTTTTCAATGGCTGATTTTGGGGAAGTAGATCAGCAGACCTTTCTTCCAAGGCATCTCTGGGTGGATTCGAACTGCCACCCTTTCAGTTAGTGGCCAAGCACTAAACCATTTTTACCACTCAGGGACTACCCAGAGCAGTCATTCCCTAGAAAATCCTGAGGGAATGAGATGAAGGGCACAAGTTTTGAGGCAGAAGAAGAGCACTAGAAACATAAGGGAAGAAAAACCCTAGAACACAGAGGAATGTCTCAAGGTGAGGAGACCCATGTGGACCTGGCATTGAGGGTTCTGTGGGATGCAAGAGCGACTGCTCCTTCAGAGGACTTGGGGACAGCTGAGAGAGGGAGGACTCACCAGGCAAACGATGCTGCCAGCCTGTTTTTTTCTAGTTCTCACTATAATAACTTGTTGATTAATTAGGTATTTATAATCGAGTCCCATAACAAATTTAAAGTAGTGATCAGCAGTATATTTATTCCATCCATCCATTCATTAAGCTTCAGAAGGACGGAGAATATATGTTTTATTCCTTGCTTTATCCTCAGTGGAGGCACTGGTGGTTCAGTGGTAGAATTCTCACCTTCCATGGCGGAGACCCGGGTTTGATTCCCAGACCATGCAGCTCATTCACAGTCACTACCCACCTGCCAGTGGAGGCTTGCAGGTTGCTATGATGCTGAACACGATTCCGTGGAGCTTCCAGGCTAAGGTGGACCAGGAAAAAAGGCCTGGCAAATCTACTTCCTAAAATCAGACAATGAAAATCCTATGGATCACAACAGTTCAGACTGCACCCGATCATGGGGATGGTGTAGGACTTGGCAGCGTTTATTTCCACTGTGCATGGGATTACCATGAGTCAGGGGCCAACTCGACAGCAGCTAACGACAACGTATCCTTAGTACCTTGACCACAGCCACGCAGAGCAGTAACAGGTGGCTTTTAAGGCCATCTATTCTATGGGGTTATTAGGAAAACCTACAAAACCCAAATGTTGGTGTCTTTAAGACTCAGCACTAGAGAATGTAAGTTCATCACTTGGAATGAATAGGGAGGGAAGCTGATGGAGGAAGCTCTTGCGTTTCCAGCAGATTCCAGCAGGCCTGTCATGGCACCTGTTGCTTGTAGGGTTGCTCCCCTGCTAAGATCCATTTGGTTCCTCCAGATTTCCATCCCAGCTCTAGCTGGACTGAATCCTGAATCTTGGTTTGGCCATGTTTGGTTTCCGGGCTCTCACTGCTGGTGTTATCCCTGTTATCAAGGTGGGTCTATATCTGGTTTGTCTCCAAATTCAGCCTCTGCTCTTGACAGAAGCCCTCCTAGTTCCCAGCTCAGGCCAACCCTCCCCAGCTTCAGATATGCCTGAACCCACAGGCAAACGTGCATCCTTCCCCAGATCCAGCAAGACAGGTTGCCGTGTGTATACCCTCCTCTAATAGCCTCTCTTTTCTGTTTACTTGCAATAAGGACTGCTGCAGAACAGGGAACCACAGCATTAGGTCTATAACAACTGTACGTAAAGCAATAGTCAGTAGGACTGGATGGGCTCTTCGAGAATAAAATAGATCAGTTCAACAAAATTGAGGCACCTATTCTGGTAAATCAGAGACCTTTTTTGCTCATTCTTTTAGTCTTGTTCAGGGCATTAAAGGTTCCCAAGTAAGTGACTCGGGGATAAATGCATAGTTCTGATATTCAAACAGGCACTTTGTGCACCTTTCCTACTTTTGCTTAGAACAGATAGCCAATGTAATATTAGTCTCTAGATAGAAAACAAAAATCTCAACACTGTATTAAATGAAATGCAAAGCTGGGTAAAGGATGCTGGTGTTTTTGATCTGTAACATATATTTAAATCGTAACTCCCCCCAAAGAAATTAAAGTAAACATTTTATTTCTCCATTTGAAACTTTGGTGCCTATATTCTCTGAATCTCCAGTGCCCCGGCACTTTATTGAACTTAAGAAAAGTTCTTGAATTAATTAATTAATTAAATGAACAATCTCTCTGCCAAATTCAGCTTACAATTAAACAGTGCAACATTTTGTTTGGTTTGGTTTTAATTTGTTTTTGTCAGAGTTGAGAAAAATCTCAGAAGCAGGTGGCAAAACTCCACAAACAAAAAGTAATCTGAAAGATAAATTTAAAACAAAAATGAGCTGTGACAATTCAAATGCAATTTACTAATGCCACCTGTCTTAGCTGGGTTCTCTAGAGAAACAAAACCAGTAAAGCGTATAAACATACATAGAGAGAGATTTATGTCAAGCAAACAGCTCACGCAATTGTAGAGGTTGGAACGTCCCAAGTCTGTGGATCAGGATAGAGGCCTCTCCCAATTCGTGGAGCTGCAGAAGCTGGTGAACCCAAGATCACCAGATCAGAAAGCAGGGCTCCCACTCACAGGCTGTGGAGGTGAAGGAATCCCAAGGTCAGCTGGCAAGACTGCAAGGTTTCTCCTGATTCACGAAGCTGCAGGGGCTGGTGAACCCAAGATCGGCAGGTCAGGGAGCAGGACTCTTGCTCAAAGGCTGTGAAGATTGATGAATCCCTGTATTGACAGGTAAGCTGCTAGCTCAAGTCCCAAGAACCAGAGGTCAGGCAAGAGGCAGCTGCTAGACCCACAACAAACCAAAAACCTTGGCAAGGCAAGCAGGAAGGAAGTAGGTGGTGGAGGGCAGAGAGACCAAGGCTGAGGAGGTAGTGAGCCACCACAGGCCCCACCCCCACCAGTGCCACTGAGCAGATTACATCGTGGGAGTGATCACATATCAAATTTCAACAGGAAAGAAATCACAATATTATACAACTGCCAAAACACTGAGAATCACAGCCCAGCCAAGTTGCCACACAATCTTAACCATCACACCTCCCATTCTGATTTCATTATCTTTTACTCTAATTACCCTCAAACTAAAAGAGAATCTTTCAAAACTTGACTGGCAATCAAGTAAACTCAAACTGTAGACGAAACTCCCAATGTTTGCCATGTTGTTGAAATAGGTCTAACCCTTTGGCAAATGGCAAAATGGTTTTGTTTGTAGGAGGAATATACAAAGAAGCATATGATTAAAATGGAAATAAAATGCAATTTTCCCAAAATGACATTTTCCATTTTCTCAATAAAGATTCCCGTTTTATTTGAACTGATCACAAGAACCTTGGAGAACTCTCATTTCATCAGAAAATGGGGCTACAGCAGCGAAGGACCCTCTCCACCATCAGCCCAGTGGGTAGCACCTTCAATGGAGAAACACTTGTCTCTTTCCAAAGGGGTGAGTGTTGGATCAATAACGGGTTTCCTGGCTTCTTCAACTAATGGACGGCCCATGTAAACAGATGGCCCATGAAATTACTTAAACTGTAAAAAAAAAATCAGGATTTATGGGTCTTCAAGGAACCTCAGGAAAGAAACAGGCCCATCTTCTTAGTCCCTACTCAAATGCTAGTATCTTCCCACCCATTCTGCACTAAAATAGATCTGAATAAAGCAGTAGAAAACAACTCCATAGCCTTTGAAAAAGAGAGGAAGAAAGAATGGATTTGGATCTTCACTTTTGGATTTTATCTCTGAGGACTTATACTGGAAAAATAAGAAAACGTTAGTGGATGCTTTTAAATTTAGACATCCTAAGTGTGCAGGTTTTTGACACCCAGAGAACTATGGTCAAGTTGTTACTTTTCTCATGGAGGCAACATCATACAATGAAAAGGAAACCATAACAAAAACACAAAACTTGTGTTATGAAATTCTAAAGAAAAAATGCCTTAGGCTGGGTTCTCCCAGAACAGATGCTGAGGC
Organism: Elephas maximus indicus; assembly: GCF_024166365.1. NCBI lineage: Eukaryota > Metazoa > Chordata > Mammalia > Proboscidea > Elephantidae > Elephas > Elephas maximus. The sequence continues at coordinate 65,735,809 of NC_064843.1, forward strand.
AATCATTTGGGGGCAAGGAGATTATCAGGAGGTGACTTCAGGAATTACGGAGTGGGAGGATGTCTTAGGCTGGGTTCCCTAGAGAAGCAAAACCAATGACGTGTATATAGAGAGATCTATCTCAGGAAATGGCAAAGGCAGTTGTAGAGTCTGGCAAGTCCCAAGTCCATGGGTCAGGCATCAGGCTGGAGGCATCTCCTGACTCCCGTAGCTACAGGAGCTGACAAATTCAAAATTGGCAGCTCAGACAGCAGGTCAATGGCTCACAGTCTGTGCAGACTGACGAATCCCAAGATGAGCAGGCAATATGGTAGGCTGATGGCTCAATTCCCAAGAACCAGAGGTTAAAAAATGATAAGCCAGATGCGGGATTTACAGCAAACTAGGAAGCTTTGCCAAAATGTCCGCGTATGTTTTGGATGCAGGCCACACCCCCAAGGAAATTCCTATTACAACTGATCTGCCGATCACATCGTGAAGGATGACTACATCATTATGTAACTGCCAAATGACATCATTACATAACAGCCAAGCTTCATCATTACGTAATGCCCACACCGCTGAGAATCATGGCCCAGCCAAGCTGACACTCAACCTTAACCATCACAGTCTACTCCTTGGCAACTTGGCACCTGTATACATCTCCTTAAACCATGTGTTGTTGTTGTTAGGTGCCGTCGAGTCGGTTCCTACTCATAGCGACCCTACGCACAACAGAACGAAACGCTGCCTGGTCCTGCGCCATCCTTACAATCGTTGTTATGCTTGAGCTCATTGTTGCAGCCACTGTGTCAATCCACCTCGTTGAGGGTCTTCCTCTTTTCTGCTGACCCTGTACTCTGCTAAGCATGATGTCCTTCTCCAGGGACTGATCCCTCCTGATAACAAGCCCAAAGTATGTAAGACGCAGTCTCGCTATCCTTGCCTCTAAGGAGCATTCTGGCCGCACTTCTTTCAAGACAGATTTGTTCATTCTTTTGGCAGTCCATGGTATATTCAATATTCTTTGCCAACACCACAATTTGAAGGCATCAACTCTTCTTCAGTCTTCTTCATTCACTGTCCAGCTTTCACATGCATATGATGTGTTTGAAAATACCATGGTCTGGGTCAGGGGCATCTTAGTCTTCAGGGTGACATCTTTGCTCGTTAGCACTTTGAAGAGGTCCTTTGCAGCAGATTTGCCCAATGCAATGCGTCTTTTGATTTCTTGACTGCTGCTTCCATTGGTGTTGATTGTGGATCCAAGTAAAATGAAATCCTTGACAACTTCAATCTTTTCTCCATTTATCATGATGTTGCTCATTGGTCCAGTTGTGAGGATTTTTGTTTTCTTTATGTTGAGGTGTAATCCATACTGAAGGCTGTGGTCTTTGATCTTCATTAGTAAGTGCTTCAAGTCCTCTTCACTTTCAGCACGTGTCTGTCAGTTTGTCGTACTGTGGGGGCTTACATGTTGCTATGATGCTGGAAGCTATGCCAATGGTATTCAGATACCAGCAGGGTCACCCATGGAGGACAGGTTTCAGCTGAGCTTCCAGACTAAGATAGACTAGGAAGAAGGACCTGGCAGCCTACTTCTGAAAAGCATTAGCCAGTGAAAACCTTATGAATAGCAGTGGAAACCATGTACAATCTCTAAATAAAGACAACTTACAAAGTCATACCTGTGCCTAACATGATACAACTAACATGCTTACAACCAAAAATGTACTAGCCCTATTTACATCTTATATTTTATAAGTGAAGAAAGCAAAAACATTTCATGCACACACATGAGGAAGAAATACTCATAACAATTACAGTCCTTATTTCTGCAATCAGTCACATGGTAGTAACTGGTATTTAAAACTACCTTCTTCCACAACACGTTCTGTATTCTATTTGCTTTCAGCAAGCATCTCCGCTGCTTGTGGTTCTTGGCCTTGTGGGGTGACGCAAACACTCATTCCTGAAGGGTCTGGGCCATTAGCAGTCATGTCAGAATTGGGTCACTGTAGTATTCCACTGACTTTATTCACAGGGCATGGTAGTACTAACAGATGTTCTAAGGGATTCCAGGCGCACTCTTCCTTACTTCCATTATGCAACATCAGCTGGATTTCCCCTTGGTAGTCAGAGTCAATCACACCAGCCAATATGGTAACTCCCTTCTTTGCCTGTTGATCTAGAGGCCTGATGAACCCAAAGCAGCAGGGTGGCATTCTTAATTTCCAGTTCAATGGAATCATTGCTTTGTCTCTAGGTGGGAGCATTCCTCCCTTTGAAACTGAGACCTCTGGAACTGCAGAACATAAGGTCACAAGGACAGGAAGCAAAAATTTTTGAGTGGGTCACTAGGGGTAATAGTGAGTAGTGCCTCTCCCATCTCCACCCAATTCCTGGAACTGTGAATCCTGGCTATGGGAGAAACAGCACTGGTTTCCAGCATATAAAGCCTCCTGGAGAACACTGACCAACTCTGCAAAGTGTTCCCACATAGCTGGTGCCATAATTGTGTCTTTAGAAAGCCATTCCATCATTCTACCAAGACAGCTCCTTCAGGATGATGGGGAACATGATAAGAACAGTGAAATCCATGAGTACGGGCCCATGCCACACTTTATTTGCTGTGAAGTGAGTCCCCTGATCCGAGCCAACCCTGCATGGGATACCATGACGGTGGATAAGGCATTCTATGAATCCATGGATGGTAGTTTTGGCAGAGCCATCGCGTGCAGGGAAGACAAATCCGTATCCAAAGTGTCTATTCCACTAACAACAAAATTCTGTCCTTTACGTGACAGATGCAGTCCAATGTAATTAACTTGCCACCAGGTTGCTGGCTGATCACTTTGAAGAACGGTGCCATTATCAGGGTCTCTGTGTTGGTCTCTACTGCCAGCAGACTGGGCACTCAGCAGTGGCTGTAGGCAAGTCAGCCTTGGTGAGTGGGAGACCACGTTGATGAGCCCATGCATAACCTCATCCCAGCCACCATGGCCACTTTGTTCATGAGCCCATTAGGCACTTACAGGAGTGGCTGAGGAAAGAGGATGACTGGTTTCCAAAGAACACATCATCCCATTATTTAACTTGATAAACAGGCTGGAGTAGCACATCCCAAGAGAGACATGTTGCCTCCCAAATCCAAAGAGTCCCACCAGGCTTTGTGCCTCTTTTTAGTTGTAGAAGGCGACAGGTGTAACAACTTATCCTTCACTTCAGAAGAAATATCTCAACATGCCCCACACCACTGGACTCTTAGAAATTTCACTGAGGTGGAAGGTGCCTGAATTTTTATTGGATTAATTTCCCACCCTCCAGCACACACGTATTTTACCAATAAGTCCACAGTCGCGGACACTTCTTCCTTACTAACTCCAATCAGCAAAATGTCATCAATCCAATGGACCAGTGTGATGTCTTGTGGAAGGGAAAGAAGATCAAGTTCTCTGTGGACTGATATATGACATACGGCTGGAGAGTTGATATACCACAGAAGAAGGACACTGAAAATGTATTGCTGGACTTACCAGCTGAAGGCAAACTGCTCATGATGGTCCTTTGAAACCAGAATCAGGGAAAAAGGCACTGGCCAGATCAATAGCTGCATACCAGCTACCAGGAAATGTATTAATTTGCTCAAGCAATGAAATCACATCTGGAACAGCAACTGCAACTGGAGTCACCACCTGGTTAAGTTTTCAATAATCCACTGTCATTCTCCTAGATCCACCTGCTTCTTTCACAGGCCAAACAGATGAGTTGAATGGGATGTGGTGGGAATCACCACCCCTGCATCCTTCAAGTCCTTGATGGTGGCAGTAACTTCTGCAATCTCTCCAGGAATACGGTATTGCTTTTGCTTTACTATTTTCCTAGGTAGGGGCAGTTCTAATGGCTCCTGTGTGGACCCTGATCTGAACCAGAGGCTGGAGTTCTGCTCCCTATTTCTCACTCCCTGCCTGGGCAGCACATCCTGCCAGCTTTGTGCCTTGAACATCCACCCTGGCCTATAAAATTGGATTCTTCCTTGCTGTGACCCTTCAGCCCGGTTTCCCTAGACACCGACCCCAAAGCCCTATTTGAATCCACATCAGTCCAGGTCCTTCTATGAGGCCTAAGAAGCCAGATCACAGGCATGGCTTTGTCCCTCTGGATCCAGGTCCCCAAGTACTCCTCTTCCTATGCTAGGTTGTCCAAAACACACACACAACAAACACACATACATATACATACACACAGTTTTTAAACTCTTGCTTCAGCTCAAGCTAGGATACACCTACCCATAACTGCTGACTTGCATAGAAATATTCTTAAGTGCTATGCAGAACTGGAAAAGTGACCCACCTAACTGGGTTATCTTTTAATGTTTCAAAGCTATTTTTTTTTTTTTTTCTGAAAGATCCAAGCATTGATTATAAAGCCTAGGGAAATTTACCCTTTAGCATGAGCAAGGCTCCTTACTGTGTGATGATAACAGAACTGCATGTTTTTTTCTCTCTGCCTCTTTAGACTCTCTTTGCCTGCCCTCCAGGGATCTCCAAAGAGACTGTGGGCTGAATTCAGGGGTGGCCCACAAATGTATGGGAGAACAATGAGTGAGTGTAGGCAACAAGCTACAGCAGCACTAGCAGGACTTGTGACTTGGCACCAGGAGAAACCATGGATAGCACATATTGTATTCGGTCGTTTCAGGTATCTGCAAATATCGTCTTTACTCATCAGTACATCAATACGTAGACAGCGTAGTAGTTGTTAGACCTGCTGCTGATCTTCTACCCCATGTGTTATTTAAGTACACATATAACCTAGTCACAAATTCGTATTTTTTAAATATTTTGATAATCGTTTTTCATACAATTGGTTTCCTCTGTCATCTCAGTGTTCTGTTTTATGTACCTGCAAGTATTATTCTGAAAAGGGTTTACAGCCTGACCAAATGACATGACACAATTGTTTAAAAAGTAAGAGGCCCTGCTAAAAGCTCTGTGTAAGTGGGTGTCTTCCAGCCTCTGGAGGAAATCTCCAACAGAGCTTTTCTGGTCATTTCCAGGTCATTAGAGGCCCCACCCATTGCTCCTCTGACACCTGCAGTCAGCCTTTATTTTTCAGGACTCTTCCTCCCTGCTGATTGTGGCCCAGGGACTGCTGGGTGGCATGAGGAGGGCACTTAGCACTGTCTCTGGGCAGTCAGGTGGGAGTGAGGGGTTAATGGATTGGCTCAGCCCCAGTGGATGTTGGTCAGTTGCAGGGGTGGGAAGGGGGTGAGGGTCGCAGCCCTTAGCATAGCATGGAGCTGAGGTGTAAGACCAGAGCTCCAGGGCTTCAGCTGTGCCCACCCTCCTCTGGGTGGCCTGCCCATCCCTCCCACTCTCCTTTCTCCCCTCCCTCTCTCCACCTCAAATGATCCACTCACCCACCCCCAGGCTCTCTGGGCAGGGCTCATACCTGACAGCCCTCCTCTCCCCTCTGGGCAGGGGCCCACAGGAAAGCATACACCCCTGTGCTGGCCCAGGGACAATAATGCAGTCCCTCCAACCACTGTCTCTTCCTCCTGTCCCACCATCAGCCCCACCTGAAACCCCCATAAAAGTGTCACATGCCAGCCCCTTCTACTCCCCCAAACTCCAGCAGGAACTTTCACAGGGAGCCCCCCGACACCTTTCTACTTGGCTGGAGGTGAGGGATAAACATTGCCCCCCTCCCTGTGGTGAGGAACCCAGACCCCACATCCCTCCCCCAGGTCCCACCCTCCCCTGGCCTCTGCAGTGCTCGCCTCCCATAGCTTGTGGTGGGGGTACCAATGATGCAGCACCAGGGCACGATCACTAGTCTTGCCCAGGGCCTGGGCACCTCCAGTGCTTGGCACCCACAACTCTATTCTCTACTTTGGGGGCCTAAACTGAAGCTAAGACAGAAACAGAACGAGTAATACCCTGGTTCATTTCCTTTAAAGACTGAGCATTTACGGGATGTTGTCGGGTACAACCACCAGATGAGTGCTTTATCTCATCTAGCCCTGACAGCAACCCAGGCGTAGGAGCCAGTACTCACCAGCCTCCAAATTTACAGAAGGTGAGAAGTCCTGAGCATCAGGTGGTGGCGAGCGGCAGTGCAGGTCCAAACCCCACACTCCAACTGTTGTGCTTACATGTTGAGCCTCAGCCAGCCATGGCTTTTAAAACACCTCGCGTTCAATTTAAATGCCTTTGCCTGTTTCAGCTGAAAAGAAAAAGACAAGACTGTTGACGGGCTCTGGAGAAGGAACTGGAAATCTGCACGTTCCCAACGGGCTTGGCAGGACTTTCCCACTGAGTCTGTGTGCAGCCCTCCCACACCAGCAGGGCACCAATGCCTTTCACAGACGCCGGAACAAGAGAGGCTGAGTGACTTGCCTGAACTCCATCTGAGGAGATAAGTCTTCCAGAGAGGAGGTATTTAAGCAAGTTAGGGTGGCAGGTGGCCAGGAACTTGGCTCACATGTAACAGCTTCTCAACCAGGCAACCCTTGCCACCTCCATAACGTCACCAAATTTTTGTGGAACTGGCAGTCTGGTGCTGTAGGGCACATGGAAGAGAATACCCCACTCATACAAAAACAAATCGGTTTCTCTCACTGGGCCTCACAGACAGGAGGAAAGGGGCCCCAAGGCAGCCAGGACCAAAGCTGGGTTGAGCCAAAGGGGCTCACATATATCCTTTGTGACTTTGCTCACAGGGTGTCCTTAGCCAAGGAGCCCCTTCTCGTCTTCTCCACTTATCAACATCTATTGGAATCCCATGCTGGTGCCTCCATGAAGCACCCTGGTCTGTGGCCCTCAAACCTTTTCCTATCAGGATTATCTCTGAAGAACTCCAAGAATGACATCTGTGTTGCTCCCAGAAGGCCATCCTCCTTGCACAGGAATCAGCGTTTGCCAGATCCATTCCCCACTGGTGATCCAGGGCTCCCGATGGCTCCTTCATCAGGGTGACCTGCCTTATACCGACAGCACCTGGTGCGTCTGTGGTTTCGGCATCAGTTGAAGACACTGTGTGTTCAGCATGGTTCAGAGTCACCGTAGAAAGTAGAACAATCAACCTCATTACATCCTCAGACTGGGCTGGTGAACTCCATCCCTGTGGGCAACTCTGCTTCTCTTCCCCTTTGCCATATGACACACACAGGGTTGTTATTATGAGCACAGCCTCAAGAGCCAGACTGCCTGGTTCAAATCCCAGGTCTACAACTCATTAGCTGTGGGACATGGGCAAGATATTTAAGTTTCCTAGGCCTCTATTCCCTCATCTGTAATGTGGGGACAAGAGTAGTCCCTACCTCACAGTGTGGATGTAAGGATTTAATGAGTTAACACATATGCCTGGCATAGGGCAAGAGCCAAGAGAGTTATCACAACGGACCAATGTTCCCGGCAAGTCACGTCCCTGCCACTCCTCACTCCCCAAGTATCAGTGGTTTCCACTCCTCCCCTACTAAAAGTCACCATGCAGGTAGAGTCAGGATGAGAGCTTTCACTTTTTAGTCCCCTTTGAAGACTTCTCAAATGCAATGAGATCCTGGCCTGGCCTTACTCTGTTGTAACCAGTGTTCTCCTCAGCTCCCATCCTAGACTATGCCACCCTAAGTTTTCATGCATGCTACAGTATGGATGGAGCTTGAAGACATTATGCTGAATGAAATAAGGCAATCACAAAAGGACAAACGTATGACATCACTTATATAAAAAGACAAGAACAGACAAATGTATGCAGACCAAAGTATATTAACTATTACCAAGGGTGATAAAGACTGGGTGGGGGGCGCTATTGCTTAAGGAATACTGATTTTCGGTTCACAGCGACAGAAAAATCACATTGATTAGAGGTAGGTCTGCACATTGGTTAGAGGTAGGTCTGCACAGCCAATGTAATTGCTGTCAATAAGGCGTACATCTGTAAAAAGCTGAATTGATAAAAGTTACGCACGTGATAGATATTGTCATGGATTGAATTGTGTCCCCGCCAAAATGGGTGTATCAATCTGTTTGGGCCATGATTCCCAGTATTGTGTGGTCATCCTCCATTTAATGATTGACATGATTTTCCTGTGTGTTGTAAATCCTACCTCTATGATGTTAATGAGGGGGGATGGGTGGCAGTTCTGTTGATAAGGCAGGACTCAATCTACAAGATTGGTTTGTGTCTTCAGTCCATTTCTTTTGGGATATAAAAGAAAGAGGGAGCACCAGAGGCAGGGGGGACCTCATAACAAGAAAGTAGTGCTGGGAGCAGAGTAGAGCCTGTCCTTTGGACCCAGGATTCCTGCATGGAGAAGCTCCTAGTATCGGGGAAGATCGATGAGAAGGCCCAGGGAGAGAGAAAACCTTTTCTTGGAACTGACACCCTGAATTTGGACTTTCAGCCCACTTTACTGTGAGGAAATAAATTTCTCTTTGTTAAAGCCATCCACCTGTGGTATATATGTTATAGTAGCACTACATAACTAAAACAATAACCAAAAAAAAAAAGAGTAGCTGCTGAGGCTTGTTGTTGTTTGTTAGGTGCCATCAAATCGGTTCCAACTCATAGAGACCCTATGCACAACAGAAAAAAAAACACTGCCCAGTCCTGAGCCATGCTCACAATCCTTGTTCTGCTTCAGCTCATTGTTGAAGACACCGTGTCAATCCACCTCATTGAGTGTCGTCCTCTTTTCCGCTGACCCTGTACTCTGCAAAGCATGATGTCCTTCTCCAGGGACTGATCCCTCCTGAAAACATGTCCAAAGTATGTAAGATGTAGTCTCACCATCCTTGCCTCTAAGGAGCATTCTGGCCGCACTTCTTCCAAGACAGATTTGTTCGTTCTTTTGGCAGTCCACGGTATATTCAATATTCTTTGCCAACACCACAATTCAAAGGCGTCAATTCTTCTTTGGTCTTCCTTATTCTCTGTCCAGCTTTCACATGCATACGACGCAACTGAAAATACCACGGCTTGGGTCAGGCGCACCTTAGTCTTCAAGGTGACATATTTGCTCTTCAACACTTTAAAGAGGTCCTTTGCAGCAGATTTACCCAATGCAATTAGTCTTTTGATTTCTTGACTGCTGCTTCCATGGCTGTTGATTGTGGATCCAAGTAAAACGAAACCCTTGACAACTTCATTCTTTTCTCCATTTGTCACATTGTTGCTCATTGGTCCACTTGTGAGGATTTTTATTTATGTTGAGATGCAATCCATACCAAAGTCTTTGATCTTCATTAATAAGTGCTTCAAGCCCTCTTCACTTTCAGCAAGCAAGGTTGTGTCATCTGTAAACGCAGGTTGTTAATGAGTCTTCCTCCAATTCTGATGCCCCATCCTTCTTCATATAGTCCAGCTTCTCGGATTATTTGCTCAGCATACAGATTGAATAGGTATGCTGAAAGAATACAACCCTGGCACATACCTTTCCTGATTTGAAACCAATCAGTATCTCCTTGTTCTGTTTGAACAACTGCCTCTTGATCTATGTAAAGGTTCCTCATGAGCACAGTTAAGGGCTCTGGAATTCCCATTCTTCCCAATGTTATCCATAATTTGTTATGATTCACACAGTCGAACGCCTTTGCACAGTCAATAAAACACAGGTAAACATCCTTCTGGTATTCTCTGCTTTCAGCCAGGATCCATCTGACATCAGCAATGATATACCTGGTTCCACATCCTCTTCTGAAACTGGCCTGAATTTCTGGCATTTCCCTGCCGATATACTGCTGCAGCCGTTTTTGAATGATCTTAAGCAAAATTTTGCTTGAGTGTATTATTAATGATATTGTTCTATCATTTCCACATTCGGTTGGATCGCCTTTCTTGGGAATAGGCATAAATATGGATCTCTTCCAGTCTGTTGGCCAGGAAACTGTCTTCCATATTTCTTGGCATAGACGAGTGAGCACCTCCAGCACTGCATCTGTTTGTTGAAACATCTCAATTGGTATTCCGTCAATTCCTGGAGCCTTGTTTTTCACCAATGCCTTCAGAGCAGCTTGGACTTCCTGATCATATGCCACCTCTTGAAATGGTTGAACATTGACTAATTCTTTTTGGTATAATAACTCTGTGTATTCCTTCCATCTTCTTTTGATGCTTCCTGCGCCATTTAATATTTTCCCCATAGAATCCTTCACTATTGCAACTCAAGGCCTGAATTTTTTCTTCAGTTCTTTCAGCTTGAGAAACGCCAAGCATGTTCTTTTTTGGTTTTCTATCTCCGGCTTTTTTCATGTCATTATAATACTTTACTTTGTCTTCTCGAGCCGTCCTTTGAAATCTTCTGTTCAGCTCTTTTACTTCAACAATTCTTCCTTTTGTTTTGCTGCTCGATGTTCGAGAGCAAGTTTCAGAGGCTCCTCTGACATCCACCTTGGTCTTTTCTTTCTTTCCTGTCTTTTCAATGACCTCTTGCTTTCTTCATGTATGTCCTTGGCATCATTCCACAACTCATCTGGTCTTCGATTACTAGTGTTCAGTGCGTCAAATCTATTCTTCAGATGGTCTCTAAATTCAGGTGGGATACACTCAAGGTCATATTTTGGCTCTCGTGGACTTGCTCTGATTTTCTTCAGTTTCAGCTTGAACATGCATACGAGCATTGATGGTCTGTTCCACAGTCAGCCCCTGGCCTTGTTCTGACTAATGATATTGAGCTTTTCCATCGTCTCTTTCCAGAGATGTAGTCAATTTGATTTCTGTGTGTTCCATCTGGCAAAATAATACGTGTATAGTCACCATTTATGTTGGTGAAAGAAGGTATTTGCAATGAAGAAGTCGTTGGTCTTCCAAAATTCTATCATTCGATCTCCAGCATTGTTTCTATCACCAAGGCCATATTTTCCAACTACTGATCCTTCTTCTTTGTTTCCAACTTTTGCATTTTGCCAGTAATTATCAATGCATCTTGATTGCATGTTTGATCAATTTCAGACTGCAGAAGCTGATAAAAATCTTCAATTTCTTCATCTTTGGCCCTAGTGGTTGGTGTGTAAATTTGAATAATAGTCGTATTAACTGGTCTTCCTTGAAGGCGTATGTATATTATCCTACCACTGACAGCGTTGCACTTCAGGATAGATCTTGAAACATTCTTTTTGATGATGAATGCAACACCATTCCTCTTCAAGTCGTCATTCCCAGCATAGTAGACTATATGATTGTCTGATTCAAAATGGTCAATAGCAGTCTATTTCAGCTCACTAATGCCTAGGATATCAATGTTTATGTGTTCCATTTCATTTTTGATGATTTCCAATTTTCCTAGATTCATACTTCGTACATTCCAGGTTCCGATTACTAATGGATGTTTTCAGCTGTTTCTTCTCATTTTGAGTCATGGCACACCAGCAACTGAAGGTCCCGAAAGCTTTACTCCATCCACGTCATTAAGGTTGACTCTACTTTGAGGAGGCAACTCTTCCCCAGTCATCTTTTGAGTGCCTTCCAACCTGGGGGGCTCATCTTCCAGCACTATATCAGACAATGTTCCACTGCTATTCATAAGGTTTTCACCGGCTAATGCTTTTCAGAAGTAGGCTGCTGGGTCCTTCTCCCTAGTCTGTCTTAGTCTGGAAGCTCAGCTGAAACTTGTCCTCCATGGGTGACCCTTCTGGTATCTGAATACCGGTGGCATAGCTTCCAGCATCACAGCAACACGCAAACCCCACAGTACGACAAACTGACAGACACGTAGGGGTGCTGAGGCTTATGTACAACCAAATATTTCACAGGATTTGGTTCTTTGGTTTGGAGGTTTATGGTCATGGTTTCACGGGACATCCCAGTTAATTGGTCTAATATTGTGTTTAGTGCTTCTGTTCTACCTCCTAGTTCACTGCATAGTGCCTGGAGTCTTAAAAGTTTGCAAATGGCCATCCAAAGTACAACAATTGGTCTCTCTTTGCTGGACCAACAGAGGAAGAAGTAGAGTCAGGATAGGAGGAAGAAATGAAATATGTGGCTAATATCCTCTATGAACAATGGCCTCCTTTGCCAGGAGACCAGAAGAACTGGTTGGTCCTGGGTACAACTACTGAACATTTTGATCAAAGATTCCCCCCAATCAAAAGGGGGAAAATGCAGACCAGAATTTCAAATTTTGATGGAATCCTTACTTTCTGGAGCTCTGGAGGCTGGATGAACCCCTAAAACTACTGCCCTTAGATAATCTTTAAAAACTTAACCAAAAATATCCCCTGACGTCTTCTTAAAACCAAACAATAGTTAGCTTAATTAGTAAAGAACGTCTACCTTGAGCATTGTGCTCGTTTAAGATCTACTTATATGGGATCAAATTGGCAACAGAAACTCAAAATATTATATAGGAAACTTAGGGGGCAGTGATTTTATGTTAATGGGGAGGAACAACTCAGAAAAGGAGGGTGAGAATATTTGCAGAACTGGAAGAATGTTATCAATGTCACTGAATTGTACATGTAGAAATTGTTGAATTAGTGTATATTCTACTGTGTGTATTCTCAACAACAACAAAAATAAATTATTTTTAAAAAGGCTATACCACCCTGCTGGTGAAAGGGCCCACAACACTCAGCACAGTTTCCTGCACATGTAGACCCACACTACTTATATTTAATTATCACATGCGTAAGCAAATCAGTGATTAAATAGTTGTTAACAACAACTAACTTTTAACCAGCCACATTTATGTATATCTGTCTTTGCTCTCTCTAGGTCTGTCTCTGAAATGGGACCTAAGTATGTATGAAAAGTCAGCCATGTGGAGATTGTTATGCCTTATCATTGTATAAGAAAATTTTATTTCTTCTATAAAAATGGATATTAGTTAGGATTCTTTCAGATACAGATAACAGATGTTCAGTGCAAATTTAAGGAAAAATGGGAAAAGGTACTGGCTCTTCCAATTACAAGCTCACCATGTTGACTGCAGGACCATGTGGATCCAGGCGTCAATGAGATGCCCTCTGTCTCCAAATGGACCCTCTCAACAGAACCCTGGTTGGCCCTGCCTGGGTCACATGCTTACAGCAGAGTCATAGTGCCAGGGAGGATTCTCTGATTGGCCAGCTCTGGTCACAAGTCTTCTGGTAGGGGAAGAGCAAGCTACCTTGGTTGACAGCACTATTTGGAGTAGGGAGGGGGAAAAAATAAACAAATGCCCACCCTGGTGCAAGCCTGACCCAAGGGTCTATGTCTCAGCAGGCACCAATACTTCCCTAATGGCAGAATGAGGGGTGACTCAGCGTGGTTACTGCCTTCAAATCACTCTGAAATGTTTACAAAGGGAAAACAAATTCAGAGGTTTTTAAGATAATCGGTGTCCAAAGAGATGTCAGTAGATTGCCAATCTGATGGACAACAAAATGCAAGAAAGACTACACAAGGCCCCCTTCTTTAAACAAGGGGCCTGGTAGCTGCTCATCTGGAGAGGATGAGCCAGCACCCAAATAATGCTAACAAGCACACAGCACTAGGCGGGATAAAGCAGAAATGGCGAAATGTGCTTCTGTCCACCCTGCATCCCCTAAGTGGGAAAACAGTCCTGGAACTAAGTAATCCAGGAAAAAGGCAGCTTCTCCCGGGTTTGATCATATTAGAATGAACAAGCAAAGTGCAGTGGGTCCCCAGGGAACAGTGAGGTGAGGTGAAGTGGTCCCCAGGGAACAGTGAGATGAGGCAAAGTGGTCCCCAGGGAACAGTGAGGTGAGGTGAAGTGGTCCCCAGGGAGCAGTGAGGTGAGGTAAAATGCAATGGTTCCCAGGAGCAGTGAGGTAAGGTGAAGTGCAGTGGGTCCCCAGGAAGCAGTGAAGTGAGGTGAAGTGTGGTAGCCCCCCGGGTATACTGAGGTGAGGTGAAGTGGTCCCCAGGGAGTGGTGAGTTGAGGTGAGGTGAAATGTGGTGGTGCCCAGGGAGTGGTGAGGTGAGGCTAAGTGTGGTGGTCCCCAGGGTGCACTGAGGTAAGGTGAAGTGGTCCCCAGGAAGCAGTGAAGTGAGGTGAGGTGAGGTGAAGTGTGGTAGCCCCCAGGGTATACTGAGGTGAGGTGAAGTGGTCCCCAGGGAATGGTGAGTTGAGGTGAAATGTGGTGGTTCCCAGGGAGTGGTGAGGTGAGGCTAAGTGTGGTGGTCCCCAGGGTGCACTGAGGTAAGGTGAAGTGGTCCCCAGGAAGCGGTGAAATGAGGCGAGGTGAGGTGAAATGCGGTGGTCCCCAGGGTGTACAGAGACAGGAGACCACCCAGTGTGGTAGAATGGTGCTGCGATGATGGCCAGTGGCCAGGGACAACATGACACCAAAGGTCTGATGAAGCTTCATTCCAGGGCAGCCACTGGTCGGTGGGTGTCCAGCGCCATTGGAGCAAATGGCAGCCAGCCAGCCCCTCCCCTCTCACACACAGCATCCTCACTCAGAAGAAAACCACCTTTTCCCATATTTTCCTTTAGAGCCACAGTCACACAAAAAATCAGTTGTCACCATCACCAGATTCTAACTTTGGATTAAGCCTGGCTAGTGCTATTTATCAGAAAATAGTGATTCATTTTACCAGCTAAATTTAATTCCTTGAATCTGCGTCCCAGGAGGCTGTTTGGTTTGGGAAACTGTGAAGAAAAATGAAGAGAGAACAGGAAATACAGAATCAGGGGAAACGCGTCGCTGGGTGTAACAAGGCGTTGACAGTGAATGTTTCAGGGGTCAGCTTTTACTCTTAAGAGATTGGTTTCCCCGCACCCCAAGAAACAAATGCCAAACGAGCAACTGAAGAATGTCATTTTAAAGGGACGCCGTATTATTAGTCTCCCCCCCCTCGCAGGCTCGCACGCACCTCGTTTCTTCCATCAGAATGCAGTCAAGACTAAAACTTAGGGGGCCGTGTGGCACAAGTCAAGAGATGCTTTTCTTTGGTTGGGCTCTCCAGAGCAGCCCTAGAAGACAGGATGGGTGGGCAGTGATTCATTAAGGGCGGACTCTCAGGGAAAACGCGTCAGGAATAGGGAGCTGGGCAGGGAAGAAGGTGCCAAGCACGGAGTGAGTTCAGGGAAAGCCAGGCAGACCTTGGCTCCTGCCTGGTTCCCAGGGGTTCTGGAAGGTAAGTTCAATCTCAAAGGTCTTCCTGCCTCAGGGCAAAGGTGCTGGCCTCACCTATCCCCATAATCAGTCAATGCCTGAGGCCGCAGGTGGGGTGGCCCAGGACAGATGTACCCTGACAACATCTGGCGCTGGCTGCCAGGCAGAGCTGCTCCAGGAACTCAGGGCACCATGGAAGAAGAGCCGCAGGTACAGGCCGTGGTGCCTAAAGGAGCTGGAGCCAGGAGCCCAGAATCATCAAAGGGTGGAGGGCGTAGGGGCGCAGCGCCAGCCCTGCTCATGACAGGAATCCACCAGCTTAGCATACACACGTGTTCCAAAAGGAGTTTCGGTCAGGTCAAAGACAAGTGACCTGGGCCTCCTCCCTATCGCTGCACTGAAGACACTGCTCAAAAGGAGACAAAAAGAAAGAAAGCAGCAACCCCAGGCTCAGACCCACCTCCCCACCAGGGGACCACAGGAAGGAAAAGCCTCCTGGCCTAGCATCCAAAGGTTAAGGTCCCCTCGACAATATTACCAACTGACTCAGCCTCACAGCTCTCTTGCTGCAGACAGACCCCTGCACATAGCCCTGCATCAGGGTCTCTTTGGAAAAACCGTGGAGGGAAAGACGAGGCCTTGGAGTCAGGGTTGCATTAAACTATTAGACTCTCCAAGCTGTGGCCCATGGCAACCCATATACAACAGAACGAAGCACTGCCCAGGCCTACATCATTCTCATAATTACTGACATATTCAAGTCCATTGTTGTGGACACTGTGGATGGCTATTGAGCCGATCCATCTCGCTAAGGGTCTCTCACGTTCTCGCTGACCCTCAACTCCACTAAACTTGATGTCCTCCTCCAGAAGCTGATCCCTCCTGATGATGTGTCCAAAGCAAACGAGTCAAACAATATTCTGTTGTGATCCATAAGGTTTTCATTGGCTGATTTTTGGAAGTAGATCCCCAGGCCTTTCTTCCTAATCTGTCTTAGTCTGGAAGCACCACTGAAATCTGCCCACCATGGGTAACCCTGCTGGTCTTCGAAATACCAAGGAAACAGCTTCCAGTAACATGCAAGCCACCACAGTATGACAAATTGACAGATGGGATGGTGGTAAATCACCTGTTGTTGTAGGCCGTCAAGTTGATTCTGACTCATAGCAACCCTATATGGCAAAGCAGAACTGTCCCCATAGGGTTTCCTAGGCTGTAATCTTTACTGGAGCAGATAGATCACCTGGTTTTTTCTACCACAGAACAGCTGGTGGGTTCAAACCGCCAACCTTTCAGTTAGCAGACAAATGCTTAATCATTGTGCAACCAGACCTCCTTGCTAAAGCATCTAGTCCTTAGAAAACGCCGTTTTGATTTTCCTCCTTATACTCACTTGTCTTGGGAGAGAAACTCCTTGTATGCCAAGTCTGATGTCCTGAATCACTGAGGAAACAGGACCACACCTGGTACCTCTGAGCTGGGGGTTGTTCTGGATTCTAACAGAGAGCTGCTACATGCTGGTCGCGATGCTCAAACCCCGCCACCTGCTCCAGGTCCCTCTGTAAGGCCCAGACCTCTGCTGTCGCCCATTGTATGGCTCCCCTCACAGACCTTGGAGTCGGCCTCCACACTCCAAACTCTCTCCAGCCAGGGACGATTCGGATCATCACCCCTCTGGCTCTATCTTCTGCTTTTGTTGTCTGCAGAACCCTGTTCTTTCTCTCAATTTGCAACTAAACCTTGGCACATTACCCGGAACCATAGAATAACAAAACTGTATGTGAAAAAATAAAGTTAGAATTTCATAAGCTTATAGAGCTTAGACTTTGGTCCAGGTAAAACTGATTTGAAACTGTAAATAGTTTAAGCCAGAGGCCTTGTTAGAGCAGTGGTTAACCACTTGGCTACTAACTGAAAAGTCAGAGGTTCAAACCTATTAGCTGCTCCGAGGGAGAAAGATGTAGTAGTCTGCTTCCATAAAGATTACAGTCTTGGAAACCATGTGGGGCAGTTCTTCTCTGTCCTATAGGATCACTGTGAGTCGGAATCGACTTAATGGTAACGGGTTTGGTTTTGGTCTAACCTAAGCCATGCAGAAGAAACAAACAACCCCCAAAATATTAGGGGCTTAACACAAAGGGAGTGTATTTCCTGCTCACTCAAGGTCCACTGCACATCCAGACAGTGCTTGAGGTGACTGTCCTCCGTGCAGTGGCCCAACAATTCAGGGGCTATTCCTGTGGCTCTGCCACCTCTACATAAGGCCTCCACAGCTGCTATGGCTGGAAAGAGATAGGCAGGGCCAAGCAAGGGTTTCAGCTGCCTCAGCCTGAAGGGACCACCTAACTTCCACCTACATTATACTTACGCTCAACTAACCCCAGAAGGGCTAATACGCATAGTCTTCTGTATGCCCAGGAAGAAAAGGAGACTTTGGTGTTGTCTTGGTCATCTAGTGCTACTGTGACAGAAAGACCACAAGTGGATGGCTTTAACAAAGAAGTTTATTTCCTCATAGGAAAGGAGGCTAAAAGTCCAAACTCAGGGTGTCAGCTCCAGGAGGCGGCTTTCTCTATCAACCTTCTCATCAATCTTCCCCTGGACAAGGAGCTTCTCTACACAGGGACCCCAGGTCCAAAGCTCTGCTCCCAGCACTGCTTTCTTGGTGGTATGAGGTCCCCTTATCTCTCTACTCCCTTCTCTCTTTCATATCTCAAGAGATTGCCTCAAGACACAATCCCATGTTGTAGGTTGAGTCCTGCCTCACTAACACAACTGCCACCCATCCTCCCTCATTAACATCACAGAGGCAGGATTTACAACATATAGGAAAATCACACAGTACCAGGAATCACGGCCTAACCCAATTGATACACCCATTTTGCGGGGACATAATTCAATCCATGACAGTGCTGATGAGCACTTGTAACATCAACGACACCGTGGAATACTTGTTTTCCCCAGAAGAAAACCTTACGTAGAACCCAAAACTGGGTGCTTCTCTTACTTAGGGGGAGGGAGGAAAATCCTCTTGATTCCCTTTTTCCTATCCTACTCTCCCTGAGTCCTTGAAGCACCATTGTTATCCCTTGGTTTTTATGGAATAGAAGATGAAACACAGTGACCTTAGTCCATACCCACCCGCATTTTACAGATTCAGAAAAGACCAGTGAATTCCAGGGCTTCTCACTGTCACAGGGCTCCTGGTTGTCAAGGGAGGCCTGTAACCCATTTCAGATGAATTCCATGCTCCAGGACTGACCTATTGAATTTTTAAAGGAACAGCAAATGTGATGAAATAGTCTTCCACCATGGGCTTCAGCCAAAAAGCACGCAACCTGAGTGCACAGTTAAACCTAATTGTTGACGCAGGATGAGGAAACAGAATATTGCAATACATCCCTGTTTTGAAAAGCATTTGAAGTCCTCGTTAGTGTCCACAAAAGTTTAAAAATTCATCTGATCTTAGAAAATGTCAGAGGAAAGAGCCTGATAACAAGGGTCAGGGCGTTAAATAAAGAGAAAGGAGTTAATCTCCATTCATTAATAGGATGATGAAGTGACCTTTAAACTAAATCAAAGTCACATCATTGAAGAAAGGGAGCTCATTATGATGGCTTCCTCCCACCCCAGGTCTCCTTTCCCACCCCCTTGGCAGTTCCCAGCCCAAGGAATGTCTCCCTCTTCCCACCCACTCTTCTCTGGCAGACCGGGCCCCTCAGTAATGAACACTCACTCTCAACCTTCCTAGACCCTCTCTGTTGCTGGGAAAGGCTTAGATCTCGTGGTGTCTGTTAGATATGCCCTTCCTTTCATCTCCTTCAGCACTATACCAACCCCCAGAAACCTCTGATTGCACAGAACTTCCTTCTTGCCCTTTGGGAGGGAAAATAGTTACCCAACTTCCTCACTCTCTTCAGTCTGCATCCCTTTTCCTTCCTCTTGTGCCTATCCCAGCCAAGGCCACGGATGTCAGGGGCCCCAGCCTACACAGACTCTAGTCCTGTATTTCCAGCAGCTTCCACACACCTCCCAGGGTGTCACAGCCATGCTTCAGACGCCACAGATCGGTCCAAATCCAAACCCAACATCTTCCTCACAGCAAGCTGCTCCTCTTGGCATCCTGCTTCTGATAAAGTGCCACCATTTCTTACTCAACTCTTGCCGTCAATCCCTCCTCCTCCTCCTTAGCCCACCTGCTGCCATGTCTCTCCCGTTTGACCAGTGTCCTGTCCTTCTGCACCCTCCTCTCCACCTTCTCCTTGGCCCAGGGCTTGCTATGCTATGGAGCCTCCTACATGGTCTCCCAGCCTCCAGGCTCAACTTCTTCCCAGGCTGATGCCACAGTAATGTCTTCAAAGTATCGCCCAAACAATGCTTCTCCCCTTCTAATGCCTCTCACTGGGCTCTGCTGAGCTATGGAATAAAGCCAGACTCCACAGTATGGAGTTCAAAGCTTATTTACCCCTCACTTACACATATCCTCCTTCATTGCCAGGTCCTTTCATGTACCCACCCCTAGATGCATCCAGAACCTTCCTGCCTTCACTGAGGCAACCATGCATGCTTTGCCCCTTTCCTGAAAATGACCACCAGCCTTTCCTTACTGTGTGATAAAAACTCAGGCCTTTCCTGGCTCCAACACGGAGTGTTCTCTCACACTCCTGTGGACCCCCTGGCACCTTTGCCTACCCCGCCGCCCCTACTTATGGCTCCGGACTCACATGGTATTTTGTGGACATTTCTTTCATTCTACTTCCTATCCTGGTAGGTCCTTGGGGACGGGGATGTGTCCTCATGATCTTGCCTTGAACAGGCTAAATACATGCACACGCACACACACACACACCCGCACACCTCACATACCCCCCACACACACCCCACATATACCTCACATACCCCACACACACATACACAGACACACCCCACACATACTTCACATATCCCACAGACACACATAGCCCACACATACCCCCCACGCACCCCACACATACCTCACATACCCCATATACATATACACCCACACATATCTCACATATCCCACACATACCTCACATACACACACTTCACATGTCCACACATACACACACACACCCCCCACACATACCTTACATATCCCACACACACACCCCACACATACCTCACATACCCCACACACACTCCACACATACCTCACATACCCCACAGACGCCCCACACATACCTCACATACCCTCTACAATACACACACCCCACACATACCTCACATACTCCACACACACAAACACCCCACATACACCTCCCATACTCCACACAAACACCCCACACACACCTCACATACCCCCCACACACCCCACACACATACCTCACATACCCCAACACCCCACACACATCCCACACATACCTCCCATACCCCCACACACACACCACACATACCTCACATACCCCCCTCACACCCTACACACATACCTCACATAACCCCCACACGCATACCCCACACACACACCTCACATACTCCCCCACACACCCCCACATACCTCATATACCCCCACATATACCCCACATACCCCCACGCACACACCCCACACACACCTCACATACCCCACACATACACACACCCCACACAAACCTCACATACCCCCACACACCCACACATACCCCCCACACACATACACACACCCCACACATCTCACATACCCCACACACCTCTACACACACACAAAAACACACACACCCCACCACCACCTCACACCCTCTTGGCCTCTCACATGAATATGAATCAAGCAATGCATTTCCATAGAGGAAAGAAACAAAGCTAGCTGGAGAATAAGTCCACGAGGAAAGGTGAATTTAGCAGAGTTAATGACATGCTCTCTCAAGCTGTGCTGCTCAGGACGGAGCCACTGGACACCCATGGCTATCAAGCACTTGAAATAGGGCTTCAAAAGTGAGATGTGCTGTACACATAAAATACATACCATGTACTGAAGTGTGAAAAAAGAATGTAAAATATTAATATTTTATATTGACTACCTATTTGAATGATAGTATTTTAGATGTACTGTGTTAAATAAAATATATTAAAATTAATGTCACCACATTTTGGTCAAAGATTCCACAGAACAATCCTGATCAAAAGGGGAAAAATGAAGAACATAATTTCAAATTCTAATGGACTCTAGACTTTCTGGAACATGGAGCCATGGAGGGTAAATGAACCCCTGAAACTACTGTCCTGAGATAATCTTCAAACCTTATAACAAAAATATTCCCTGAAGTCATCAAAAAATTTTTAATTTCACCTGATGCTTTCTACTTCTTTTTAATATGGCTACTAAAAAAAAAAAAAAAATTTTTTTTTTTTTTTTTTACTAGACTACATAAAATTACACTTGTGGCTCGATTATATTTCTACAGGCTATTGGCTGGATGCCTGTTCCGGGAGCACAGCTAGGCCCTCTCGTTTCCACCACGACTACGGCAGCACCACGATAGCAGAGCCGAGTTGCTGTGGCAGACTACATGGCCCACAAAGTGGAAAACATTTACTCACTGGCTTTTTCATAAAATCCTTGCTGACCTCTACTCTTCAGTTACACTGTGTGGGTAGGTGGTAGGTGTGCACCTGTTTTGGAATACAGTAAAGCTTCATCTACCATAATACCAGAAGGCTGAGACGAATTTCATTCTAGTTAGCTGAAGCTCTTTGTAGAAAATGTGTATAAAGTTGTTAGAACTCCTTTAATAGTCCAAAAGTATGTCTCCTTGATAGCTCAACTATCAGTAATTTAATTACTGATTCCAGCTGCAGAAAGTGTAGGGTCCTGTGTAGAAGTCAGCTCTAACCTTGGGAGGATTTTATTTTATTCTTCTCAAAATTTTTTATTACAGGGAGGAGAAGCGGCATTTAGCTATGGCTGCTAACCAAGAGGCCGGCAGTTTGAATCCACCAACCGCTCCTTGGAAACCCTGCAGGGCAGTTCTACTCTGTCCTATAGGGTTCCTATGAGTCAGAATTGAATCAACGGCAACGGGTATGGTGTTTTTTTTTTTAATATGTGCTGGACCCTGAGCCAGCTGGTGTTTATGTATTCTTTTACTTCACTTAACCTCCAGTTTTGAAGTTGAGTGGCTTTGACTTAATCTAGGTTTTTATCATAAAGGAATGTTTTTGTTGTTGTTGTCATTAGCCGCCATCGAGTCAGACCCCAATTCATGGCAACCCCACACACACAAGAGAACAAAACACTGCCTGGTCCTGCATCATCCCCATGACTGGTTACAGATAAGACCATTGTGATTCTTAGGGTTTTTGCTGGCCAAATTTCAAAAGTAGTTTGCCAGGCCTTTCTTCCAAGTCCACCTTAGTCTGGAAGCTGTGCTAAAACCTGTTCAGCATCACAACAACATAAAAGCCTCCACTGAGATGAGTGGTAGCTGTGCATGAGGTACTCCGGCCAGGAGTCCAACCTGGGTCTCCCGCATGGGAGGCAAGAATCCTACCTCTGAGCCACTGCTGTCCTCATTATAAAGAACATAACTAAGTGAGTTATGTTGTTAGTTAGTTCAGTGGGACTCCTAAAGTTTTATAAGCAGGGAGGAAAACACTCTGAAGCTTCTGCCCAGGACTGTTCTCAGTAAAGAGATGCCAGCATTAAGCAATCCCAACATGGGCCTCCATCCAAGGAGGTCTGGTAACTTACATGCCAGAGGTGGTAGCTGCCCTAACTCCACGGACTAAGGGCAGTGAGGTTGCTGTTTATCCTCTCGACTGCTACGTGAGCCCAGGAATTTAAAGAAGGTAGGAGGAAAACAGCAGAGAGAAGCCCTCCTTCGGTTTCTCTCACCCAGTACCAGAGGGAATACAATCTGTAGACAGGAAGGCCCAGCAGTACATGACCATAAGTGAACAAGAGGTGACCCACTTCCAGCAGGTGCTTGGCAAGAAAGAGTGAAGCTTGCTAAACTCTACTCCAAACTACTGTTTAGCTAAGGAAACCTAGCTAACTCCAGGGCAAGCACTGAAAGTAGGATACAGCCCAAACAATCCAGGCCCCTCTGGAAACACACTACTGTGTTTGACCCAGTTACTTGACCTCCAGGTCTTCTGAATTATGGGAGGAAAATGCCTGTCATGATATTTGAATGCGTCTTCAGCACACTTCTCCTCCACAGGAGTTGTTACCAGCCCATAGACAGAGTTGGCTGTGAATTACAAAAAAGCTGGTAAGAGGCTGTCAGTTTGGTCAGCATTCCAGCAGCATGGGGTGGGGAACAGGATGGCATGCCAGAAGGAGAGGCCAGGGCAGCCTGCCCACGTGTCCCATGCACAAGAGAAGGCTCATGCCGGCCTCAGCTGACATTAGAGCTCCTTCTGCCCTTGGACTCTTGGCCCCACACCCTGCCCCCTCGAGACGCTGTGCCCTGGGGAGGGGCACAGGGCACCTCCCGCCCAGAGGTAGCACCCGCTTGACCATCCGGCTGTCCACATGCTCTGTGAACTCTCTGGGATCCACACCTGAGCACGCTGGAAAGCAGCAGGAGGCTCTCTGAAGGAAAAGTGAAAGTGAACACTAATGAAAATGCCTTTCCCTGGGAAAAGATAAAAGAGAGGCCCTGCTGTGTCCTGGCTTGAAAAACCACATGGCTCCCTAGCAAGCCCTCACGGGAGTTGGACCAGTTTGCCCTCAGTTCAGAACCACGCTAACAGGGCAGGGCAGCAGGCCTGAGCCCACGCCTGAGCTTTGAGCCAACCCTGTCTACCCGTGGTCAGCCACCCACTGCACTTTACACAGCTTCCTCACCCAGTGTGCCCCCATCCTCCCCTGACACTGGACTCAAGCTCAGTACATGGCATATCCTCTGTCCACTCCCTCTCTCTCCTAGTGGCTTCCTCCAGCCTCGTGGCTTCACACACCATCCTTCTGCCAACAACCCCCAGCTGTACCTCCAGCCTTGTGGCTTCACACACACCCTTCTGCCAACAACCCCAGCTGTACCTCCAGCCTTGTGGCTTCACACAAACCCTTCTGCCAACAACCCCAGCTGCACCTCCAGCCTCATGGCTTCACACACTCTCCTCATGCTGACAACCCCCAGCTGCACCTCTAGCCCGGCACGCCCCTGGGCTCTGTGCCAGCACGTCTACTGCCAACTCAGAGCCTTCACTTTGGTATCCACTAGAGCTTGGACTCACCCAGGCAGAGCAGGACTGCTGGCTCCTCCCCACCCACTAACCTGATCTCTGGGTAAACAAACTCCATCATTGCAACAACTGGGAACAATCTCGAATCTTCTTCTGACATCGCACATCCAATGGAAATCTGACTCCTCTCACCACTGTGATCACCCCAGTTCCAGCCCCATCCTTGCCTGTCTGGGTCCCTGCATCAGCCTCGCGACTGGTTCCCTGCCCAAGAAGTCTAGCATCCTCCCAGCAGCCTGGACGATCCTCTTAAACCTGTGTCAGATGCTGTTACTCCCCAGTTCAAAACAGTGCAATGGTGCTATCTGTCACATGGAGTACAAATCAAGGTCCTTACAAGGCCAGCAGAGTCTTGGGTAGTTTGGCCCTTTTATCTCTCTCCTCTTCTCTACTCCAATCCCACCACTTGTCCTTTTTGCTGTTTTTTAAATAATTTAAGCACGATTCCATTCAGGGCCTTTACCAAGGCTGTTCCCTCTGCCTGGAATGGCATTTCCTAGATATCTACAAGGCTGGTCCCCTCATGTCCCTCTGCTCAATGTCCCCTCCTCAGGAGGGCCTTTCCTGACTACCTCAGGCAAAACGGCAGCCACCCAAGCCTCCATCACTCCCTGGCCAGCCACCTTTATTTTCTCCACAGCACCAATCCCTTGCTGGCGTGGTGTGTATCTGTGTGCTTGTGGTGTGCCACCCCCGCCCTCCCACTCCCCAGCCCCCCACCCTCCTGTGAAAATGTGACCTCCAAAAGGGAAGGCCTGCACAGACGTCTTCACGGCTGCACCCTGGAGCAGTGCCTGCAGTCAAGGGTGTTTGCGGGACAATGTAGAGATGAACATTCAGCAAGGCTGCTCCACCAGAATTAAAGAGGCGTAACCCCTCTGCACCAGAGCACCTGAGAGACCGTCTGAATTTATGCACAGAGTCCACAAAAGTAGCACGATTTGCCTTTTTAAAATATCATTTCTTTAGAACAAACAAAAAGCTGCCTCATCTTAAATTGGGGCCAATATCGAGTTTAAGTGTATTACACAAATATTGATTGAGTGCCCATGATGTGTCAGGCTCTGGGTCATGTGCTTAAAATACAAAAACGAAAAAAGAATCTCCTAAACTGTGTCCTAGCTGCCTATTTAAGCCACAAGCAAGACTTTTGAAGGCAGTAGCTTTTGTACAACTGGCTTCCACCTTACTCCAAAAACCTGGATGTGAAAAAAAGGCATATTTATTTTGTTTTTAACTTTAATTTCATTTATTTTTTAATAAGTGATACCTTTACATGGTTTTATGCTTCTTTAATGTTTTCAACACTGTTATGTACACTTTTTATACTGCTTTCAAACCCTGTATGTATGAGTCACTTATACTGTGAAGTTAGAGAATTTCTTAACTTAGAAATGGAAACACGTGTATTTCTCTAATGCTCTCTAACCATTAACTGTAAGTCATTAAAAACTTATAAGTCATTAGAAAGTTATTCTAAGTTTACAAATAGACAATGGAACAATGAAAAATATGTCATGAGGGGTGAGGCCCAGATGGCGGAATAGCCAGACGCTTTCTGCTAGTCCCTCTTACAACAAAGACCCCAAAAAACAAGTGAAACAATTATATTTATGACAAGCTAGGAGCCCTGAACATCAAAGGCAAAGTCAGAAAATGGACTGAGTGGCAGGGGGAGGGAGAGACGGTTCAGAGGCAGAGAGGAGTTGGCAGACCTAAATCACCAGGATCCCCTAGGCACCATTCCCAGGAGCAGCTGCGGCAGGCTGCTAGTAGCATTTGGCTGCAGTTTCTGCAGGGAGAAGCAACCAGCCGCACAGCCTACTCACACCTCCGGAACCAGAGGAGAACAGCACTCTTGGCAAAAGCTAAGTACTTGCGTATATTTTACCGCGCCCCCATCCCCAAGCCGGTTTCAGTGGCTGTTGATTTTCCTGGGTCTGAGATAGGCCCTGTTGAGTGCCTGGAGCCATACTCCCAGCCTTGGAGAAGGAATAAATCCACAATTGGGGGAAAAGATAATTCGCCAGCTCCACTAACCTGGGGAGATCAGGACAGAAGCAGATCCTGTCCAGGCGTAAACGGTCCATGGACTTTGAATACCTTTCCACCTGCATGGGCCTATGTGGGCCTATTTGAGGAGAATAGGTTCTTGTTGGCAGACTACAACTGTTTCACCAGTGTGGTGGAGAGGTGGGTGTTTGATGTTTGACACCACTTCACCTATTAAACAGGGTCTTCACCTACCCATATCAGGGGCTTAATGACTGGTGGCTCCACTCAGGTCACCCAGCCACCCGTAACAGCAGTCCTAGGATAACTGGTACCTCCCAGTCCTTACAACCAAAAAAACTGGCGCCCATGGTTTGTCTGCAGAACCCACCCACCCGTACACTCTAGGGAACAGGGATACGCTTTCCTCAGAGAAACATGGGGGACGTTTCTCATCCCCCTGCCTTGTTCCGAGTGTGACCCCCTGCTGCAACCAGATACTGGTACCTACACCAATCACCCTTCCCCCGCTAAGACTGGAGGATCAGCCTGTACCACACATTTGATGATCAGCTACCTGGACACCTGAGCAGAATTCATACAAGAAAAGTGAATGGACTCCTAGAATGATATACCTGGTAACAGCTCTAGCCATCTGGGGACAAGTCACCAGAGCTCCAAAGGCAAAGATAATCAAGCTAGCTCACTCAAGGAACCCATCTGGGCATATCAAAACAAAACAAAGCAAGAAGCTATGATACAGTAAGCAAACATAAAATAAACTAATACAATAACTTAAAGACGGCTCGGAGACAACAGTCAACATCAAGTCACATAAAGAAACAGACCATGATTGCCTCAACAATCTCTCAAAAAAAGAATCAATGAATCTTCTGGATGAAGGTGCCTTCCTGAAATTACCAGTCACAGAATTCGAAAGATTAATATACACAACTCTTCAAGACATCAGGAATGAAATTAGGAAGGAGATCAGGCAATTCGCAGAACAAGCCAAGGAACACCCAGATAAAGTAGTTGAAAAAATTAAAAAGGTTATAGAGAACATAATGAAAAATTTAATAACCTGCAAGAATCCATAGAGAGACAGCAGTCAGAAATCTGGAAGATTAACAATAAAATTATAGAATTAGATAACTCCCTAGAAAGTCAGAGGAGGATAATCGAGCAAGTAGAAGGCAGAATTGGTGACCTTAAAGATAAAGCACTTGGCACCAATATACCTGAAGAAAAATCAGATAAAAGAATTTTAAAAAATGAAGAAACCTTAAGAATCACGTGGAACTCTACCAAGAGAAAAAACCTACGAGTGATTGAAATACCAGAACAGGGAGCGATAACAGAAAATACAGAGAGAATTGTTGAAGATTTGGTGGCAGAAAACTTCCCTGATATCATGAAAGATGAGAAGACATCTATGCAAGATGCTCATCGAACTCCACATAAGGTAGATTTTAAAATAAAGTCACTAAGACATATTATAATCAACCTTGCCAAAACCAAAAAGAGAGAGAATTTTCAGAACAGCTAGGGATAAATGAAAAGTCACCTACAAAGGAGAGTCAATAAGAATAAGCTTGTACTACTCAGCAGAAACCATGCAGGCAAGAAGGCAATGGGATGACTCATATAAAGTACTGAAGGAAAAAAATTGCCAGCCAAAAATCATATATCCAGCAACATTGACTCTCAAGTATGAAGGTGAAATTAGGACATTTCCAGATAAACAGAAGTTTAGGGAATTTGTAAAAAACAAACTAAAAATACAAGAAATACTAAGGGGAGTTCTTTGGTTAGAAAATCAGTAATATCAGGTATCAACCCAAGACTAGAACACTGGACAGAACAATCAGAGGTCAACCCAGAGAGAGAAATCACAAAAATGAATCAAGATGAAAAAACGCTCAAAACAGGGAAACAGCAATGTTATTATGTAAAAGAAGACATTAAAACAATAAAGGGGGACTAAAAAATGTAGTAATAGATGTTTCATATGGAGAGGAAGACAAGGCGATACAAAGAAATAAAAGTGCGATTTAAATTTAGAAAAATACAGGTAAAAATTCAGGTAACCACAAAAGAGACAAACTATCCTACATATCAAAATACAAGAAAAAAATAGAGACTCAGCAGACACAAAATCAAGAACGAATATGAGGAAGAGACAATATGTAAAGATAAACTACTCAGCACAAAAAAAATGAAGTGGGAAAAAGAAACTGTCAACACACAAAAAAAGACATCAAAATGACAACACTAAATTCATACCTATCCATAATTACGCTGAATGTAAATGGACTAAACGCACCAATAAAGAGACAGAGAGTGGCAGAATGGATAAAAAAAAAATACGATCAGTCTATATGCTGCCTACAAGAAACACACCTTAGACTTAGAGACACAAACAAACTAAAACTCAAAGGATGGAAAAAATATATCAAGCAAACAACAATCAAAAAAGAGCAGGAACTGGACGGGAACCATCCCCGAAGACAATTCATCAGACATGAAAGGGACTGGACAGTGGGTGGGAGAGAGATGCTGATGAAGAGTGAGCTAATTATATCAGGTGGACACTTGAGACTGTGTTGGCATCTCCTGTCTGCGGGGGGGATGGGAGGATAGAGAGAGTTGGAGGCTGCCAAAGTTTTCACGAAAGGAGAGACTGGAAGGGCTGACTCATTAGGGGGAGAGCAAGTGGGAGTAAGGAGTAAGATGTATATTAACTTATATGTGACAGACTGACTTGATTTGTAAACGTTCACTTGAAGCTCAATAAAAGTTAATAAAAAAAAAAAAAGAGCAGGAGTGGCAATACTAATTTCTGAAAAAATAGACTTTAAAGTTAAATCCACCACAAAGGACAAGAAAGGACACTATATAATGATTAAAGGGACAATATACCAGGAGGATATAACCATATTAAATATTTATGCACCCAATGACAGGGCTGCAAGATACATAAAACTAACTCTAACAGCATTGAAAAGTGAGATAGACAGCTCCACAATAATAGTAGGAGACTTCAACACACCACTTTCAGTGAAGGACAGGACATCCAGAAAGAAGCTCAATAAAGACAAGGAAGGTCTAAAAGCCACAATCAACCAACGTGACCTTATAGACATATACAGAACACTCCACCCAACAACAGTCAAGTATACTTTCTTTTCTAGTGCACATGGAACATTCCCTAGAATAGACCACATAAAGCAAGCCTTAGCAGAATCTAAAACACTGAAATATTACAAATCATCTTCTCTGACCAAAACCAAATCCAGTGCCATCTAGTCAATTCCAACTCATAGCATCCCTATAGGACAGAGTAGAACTGCACCATACAATTTCCAAGGAGCACCTGGCAGATTCGAACTGCAAACCCTTTGGTCAGCAGCCATAGTACTTAACCACTACGCAAGCAGGGTTTCCCTTCTCTGACCAGAAGGCCATAAAAGTCAAATCAATAACAGAAAAAGCAGGGGAAAAAAATCAAACACTTGTAAACTAAACAATACCCTGTTCAAAAAAGACTGGGTTATAGAAGACATTAAGAACGGAATAAAGAAATTCATAGAATTAATGAGAATGAAAACACTTCCTATCAGAACCTTTGTGACACCGCGAAAGCAGGGCTCAGAGGTCAATTTATATCAATAAATGCACACATTCAAAAAGAAGGGCCAAAATCAAAGAATTATCCCTAAAACTTTAACAAATAGAAAGAGAGCAACAAAAGAAACCCTCAGGCACCAGAAGACAACAAATTGCAAAAATTAGAGCTGAACTAAATGAAATAGAAAAGAGGAAAAAAAATTGAAAGAATTACCGAGACCAAAAGCTGGTTCTTTGAAAAAATTAACAAAATTGATAAACCACTGGCTGTCAAAAGAAAAACAGAACAGGAAGCAAATAACCCAAATAAGAAATGAGATGGGCAATATTACAACAGACCCAACTCAAATTAAAAGAATCATATCAGATTACTATGAAAAATTATACTCTAACAAATTTGAAAACCTAGAAGAAATGGATGAATTCCTAGAAACACAGGACCTACCTAAACTAACACAAAGGTAGAACAACTAAATAGACCCATAATAAAAGAAAAGATTGAAAAGGTAATTTAAAAACTTCCAACAAAAAAAAGCCCTGGCCCAGATGGCTTCGTTGCAGAGTTCTATCAAACTTTCAGAGAAGAGTTAACACCACTACTACTAAGGGTATTTCACAGCATGGAAAAGGACGGAATACTCCCAAACTCATTCTATGAAGCCGGCATATCCCTGATACCAAAACCATGTAAAGACACCACAAAAAAAAGTACAGACCTATATCCCTCATGAACGTAGGTGCAAAAATCCTCAACAAAATTCTAGCCAATAGAATTCAACAATATATCAAAAAAATAATTCACCATGACCAAGTGGGATTCATACCAGTTATGCAGGGATTGTTCAACATTAGAAAAACAATTAATATAATCCATCATATAAATAAAACAAAAGAACCACATGATTTTATCAACTGATTCAGAAAAGGCATTTGACAAAGTCCGACATCCATTCATGATAAAAACTCTCAGCAAAATAGGAATAGAAGGAAAATTCCTCAACATAATAAAGGGCATTTATACAAAGCCAAGAGCCAACATCATCCTAAATGGGGAGAGTCTGAAAGCATTCCCCCTGAGATCGGGAACCAGAGAGAATGCCCTTTATCACCACTCTTATTCAACGTTGTGTTGGAGGTCCTAGCCAGAGCAATTAGGCTAGATAAAGAAATAAAGTGCATGCAAATTGGCAAGGAAGAAGTAAAAGTATCTCTATTTGCAGATGACATGATCTTATACACAGAAAACCCTAAGGAATCCTCCAGAAAACTACTGAAACTAAGAGAAGAATTCAACAGCATATCGGGATACAAGATAAACATACAAAAATCAGTTGGATTCCTCTACACCAACAAAAATGACATCGAAGAGGAAAGCACCAAATGTATACCATTTACAGTAGCCCCCAAGGGGATAAAATACTTAGGATTAAATCCTACCAAAGAGGTAAAAGACTTATACAAAGGAAACTACAAAACACTACTGCAAGAAACCAAAAGTGACCTACATAAGCGGAAAAACATACCTTACTCATGGATAGGAAGACTTAACATTGTAAAAATGTCTATTCTACCAAAAGCCATCTATAGATACAATGCAATTCCAATCCAAATTCCAACGACATATTTTAATGACACAGAGAAAGAAATCACCAACTTCATATGGAAGGGAAAGAAGCCCTGAATAAGTAAAGCATTACTGAAAAGGAAAAACAAAGTGGGAGGCCTCGCTCTTCCTGGTTTTAGAACCTATTATACCAACATGGTAGTCAAGACAGCCTAGTACTGGTACAACAACAGATACACAGGCCAATGGAACAGAATTGAGAATCCAGACATAAATCCATCCACATATGAGCAGTTGATATTTGACAAAGTCCCAAAGTCAGTTAAATGGGAAAAAAGACAGTCTTTTTAACAACTGGTGCTGGCATAACTGGATATCCATCAGCAAAAAAATGAAACAAGACCCATACCTCACATCATGCACAAAAACTAACTCAAAATAGATCAAAGACCTAAATATAAAATCTAAAACGATAAAGATCACGGATGAAAAAATACGGACAATGTTAGAAGCCCTAATATATGGCATAAACCGTATACAAAACCTTATTGACAATGCAGAAGAAAAACTAGATAACTGGGAGCTCCTAAAAATCAAACACCTACGCTCATCCAAAGACTTCATCAAGAGTAAAATGATTACCTACAGACTGGGAAAAAGTTTTGAGCTATGACATTTCTGATCAGCACCTGATCTCTAAAATCTACATGATACTGCAAAAACTCAACTACAAAAAGATAAATGACCCAATTAAAAAACAGACAAAGCTTCAAAGGTCAGCAGGGCAAGGGCGGGGGTTTGGGGACTATGGCTTAAGGGGACTTCTAAGTCAATTGGCAAAATAAATTCTATTATGAAAATATTCTGCATCCCACTTTGAAGTGTGGCATCTGGGGTCTTAAATGCTAACAAGCGGCCATCTAAGATGCATCAATTGGTCTCAGCCCACCTGGATCAAAGGAGAATGAAGAACACCAAGGTCACATGATACCTATGAGCCCAAGAGACAGAAAGGGCTACATGAACTAGAGACTTACATCATCCTGAAACCAGAAGAACTAGATGGTGCCCGGCCACAACCAAAGACTGCCCTGACAGGGAGCACAACAGAGAATCCCTGAGGGAGCAGGAGAACAGTGGGATGCAGACGCCAAATTCTCATAAAAAGACCAGACTTAATGGTCTGACTGAGACTAGAAGAATCCCAACGGTCATGGTCCCCATACCTTCTTTTGGCCCAGGACAGGAACCATTCCCGAAGACAACTCATCAGACATGGAAGGGACTGGACAACAGGTTGGAGAGAGATGCTGATGAAGAGTGAGCTACTTGTATCCGGTGGACACTTGAGACTGTGTTGGCATCTCCTGTCTGGAGGGTAGATGGGAGGGTAGAGAGGGTTAGAAACTGGCAAAATGGTCACGAAAGGAGAGACTGGAAGGAGGGAGCAGGCTGACTCATTAGGGGGAGAGTAAATGGGAGTATGGAATAAGGTGTATATAAGCTTATATGTGAGAGACTGACTTGATTTGTAAACTGTCACTTAAAGCACAATGAAAATTATTTTTTAAAAAAATGGACAAAGGATATGAACAGACACTTCACTAAAGAAGACATTCAGATATCTAACAGATACATGAGGAAATGCTCACGATCGTTAGCAATTGGAGAAATGCAAATCAAAACTACAATGAGATTCCATCTCACTCCAACAAGGCTGGCATTAATCCAAAAGACACAAAATAATAAATGTTGGACAGGTTGTGGAGAGACTGAACACTTATACGCTGCTGGTGGGAATGTAAAATGGTACAACCGTTTTGGAAATCGATTTGATGTTTTTCCTTAAAAAACTAGAAATAGAGCTACCATACAATCCAACAATCTCCCTCCTTGGAATATATCCTAGAGAAATAAGAGCCTTTACACAAACAGATATATGCACACCCATGTTCACTGCAGCACTCTTTACAATAGCAAAAAGATGGAAGCAACCAAGATGCCCATCTATGGATGAATGGATAAATAAATTATGGTATATTCACACAATGGAATACTACACATCGATAAAGAACAATGATGAATCTGTGAAACATTTCATAACACAGAGGAATCTGGAAGGCATTATGCTAAGTGAAATTACTCAGCTGCAAAAGGACAAATATTGTGCAAGACCACAATTTTAAGAACTCAAGAAATAGTTTAAACAGAGAAGAAAAACAACTCCAGGTAGGAAGGAAATGTGGCATTGACCCAGCTTACCAGTCTTGTTCTATGGCATCTCTGGCCACATGCCAAGAGTAAGGGAGAGACGAGGGGGAGGGAGGAAGGGAGATGGGTATTCACTAATTAGATAGTAGATAAGAACTATTTTAGGTGAAGGGAAAGACAACAAAACACAGGAGAGGTCAGCAGAACTGGACTAAACCAAAAGCAAAGAAGTTTCCTGAATAAACTGAATGTTTCAAAGGCCAGCGTAGCAGGGGCGGGGGTTTGGGGATCATGGTTTCAGGGGACATCTAAGTCAATTGGCATAATGAAATCTATTAAGAAAACATTCTGCATCCCACTTTGGAAAGTGGCCTGTGGAGTCTTCAACGCTAGCAAGCGACCATCTAAGATGCATCAATTGGTCTTAACCCACCTGGAGCAAAGGAGAATGAAGAACACCAAAGACACAAGGTAATTAGGAGCCCGAGAGACAGAAAGGGCCACGTAAACCAGAGACTACATTAGTCCAAGACCAGAAGAACTAGATGGTGCCCAGCTACAACCCATGACTGCCCTGACAGGGAACACAACAGAGAGCCCCTGAGGGATAGGAGAGCAGGGGGATGCAGACCCGAAATTCTCGAAAAATACCAGACTTAGTGGTCTGACTGAGACTAGAAGGACTCCAGTGGTCATGGTCCCCAGACCTTCTGTTAGCCCAAGACAGGAACCATTCCCAAAGCCAACTCTTCAGACAGGGATTGGACTGGACAATGGGATACAAAATGATACTGGTGAAGAATGAGTGTCTTGGATCAAGTAGACACATGAAACTATGCTGACATCTCCTGCCTGGAGGGGAGACGGGAGGGCGGAGGGGGTCAGAAGCTGTCGGAATGGACACAAAAAGAGAGAGTGGAGGAAAGGAGTGTGCTGTCTCATGAGGCGGACAGCGATTAGGAATATATAGAACGTGTATATAAATTTTTGTGTAAGAGACTCACTTGATTTGTAAACTTTCACTTAAAGCACAATAAAAATTTCAAAAAATTAAAATATGTCATAAATAATGTCTCCAAATTTGGTCTGGCACCCACATGCTGTGATTAAAAAAATGTAATATATGGATAAATCTCTGTCAATTGGCCTTCAGACATAAATATGTCATAAACAATCTCTGATCTTGAAGGAAAGATGCAACGTGTAGCTAAGTTCTGACCTTGAAGAAACAATGCACTAGTCTATGTTAAACATATCAGCACCTGGTCCTTATCGTGTGGCGCCAAGGTTAGAAAATCATATAAACCCTGGATTTCTGTTCATCTGCTGGAAGAAGGTAGAGGCAAAAAGTCTCTCCTTAGTCTCTGATTCTCTCTGAAGACACCCAGAGACAAAGACTGAGATTCTGCCCACTAGCAACCACCAACCTCAGACCCTAGCTACAACGGACCTCCGCCAAGTCTGAGCCATGGCCAAGCCTTCCTCCTGAGACCACTCATTAAAGGTAGAAGCCTAAAGTCTAAAGAT
Source organism: Elephas maximus indicus (assembly GCF_024166365.1). Classification (NCBI taxonomy): domain Eukaryota; kingdom Metazoa; phylum Chordata; class Mammalia; order Proboscidea; family Elephantidae; genus Elephas; species Elephas maximus. The sequence goes on from NC_064843.1 coordinate 65,770,957, forward strand.
CTGAACTTTAACCATTGAGATAACATAGTTATTGTTAACAATGATTCTCCAGTCCTAAGAGAATATCTTGAGTTCTTACCTGTGTGCCTTGCCATGACTACCTTGCAATAAACTAAATGAGTTAACACATGATAAACCTGAGTATTTCTGTGCTTATTTCAAAATAAAAATCCTCACAAGACACACGGTATAACACTCAAAAAGTTTTAAAAACGGTACAGAGTAAAAAGTCAGCCTCGCTCCAACTCCTCAAATACCCAGTTACCTTCCCTGGAGATAATCACAATAACATGTTTCTTGCTGATCCTTCCAGATATTTCTACTCACATACAAGCCAATACATGTGCTTGATTTTCTGAAGTATTTATAAGCCTAATTCCAATCCCCCAACTCACTCACCCAGCAAAAAAATAAATTAGCCCAAGGGCTCACCTACCACCCTTGGGACCACAGCAGAATCCAGGAGGCTTTCACTGGTTCCCAGAAAATGGCGAAGGGTCTCTGGCCTTCAGCCCAGCATGATCTAACTTCTTTGTTACCCACACCTCCAAGGGTGCCTTGAAGACTCATGCCTCCACCACCTCTTGCTCCAGCTTGGGGAACAGCCATCTTTTCCCATGCAGGGAGCCTGGAACCCAGGGTTGGCCTGTATAGGGCACCATGGCTACCATTCCTCTGAGTGGGGTGCCCATATAATCTGTCTTCCAATCTGGAAACGTTTTGAGAATGACAGAGGTGCTATTAATAATTACTGTCAGGGTCAGGACTAGGGTGAAGCAAGAAAGGTGGCTTGGGTGCAAAATTTAAGGAGGTACTCACTTTCAGGGTGGTACAGGTGCAGGGATGGCATTTTTATGACCGTGAAAGTAGGTGCCTTTTTAAATTTCAGCCCTACGTGCCTCTCTTGCCTTGCCCTAGTTCCACCCTGATTACTTTGGTACCACGGGGTAAAGGGGGCCTGCCCTGGGTAACCTGGGAGCAGCTTCCCTCCACATCTGAGACCCTTGATAGCAACAAGACCTGCTCTTGCTACCACCCGCTGACCCCTAGCCAGGGAAAAGCAACCACTCCCCTCCTTCTCGATGCGGCTTCCTCAACCTTGCCCCTAGCTGAAGTCCCCCCAGGAACTCATGCCAGGAAGGGTTCATCTTCAAGTCCCACCGTAAACATTGCTGAGTCAAGGGAGCCATCACAAAGAGGAAGTACGCATATGACCCAGCAGCTCTGTACACACTGGGGGGCCCCAGAGTCTTTGCACCACGAGGGCAGCAGTGCAACTCCAGGGAGGAAGAAAATGTGGCATTGACCCAGCTTACCAGTCCTGTTTTAGGGCATCTCTGGCTACATGCCAAGAGTAAGGGCAAAGCTTCAGCCCATTTGTCTGTCTGCTGAGATTCCAAATTGGCTGGAATTTAGAATGAGCACAGACTATGTCCTGAGCCAAGAGAAAGCAGGGGAGTGGGAATGGGTGGTGAATGCTCCCTCTCTCTGGATCACTGCAATAAGCACACCTCATGCCTGACTCAGAAACCCCTTTTCACTGATGAGCGCAGAGATCACCAGAGGTTAGAGAGAGTCAGCAGAGTCGTCCAGATGGCCGGTGCTTGAGCCTATCTCCTCCCTGTAGTTGGGCTCCAACCACAGGTCTCAGTTGAGACTGACTTTGATGAAGAACAAATGCATAAATGCATTTCCCTGCGCCTCTCACCCAAAGCTGCTCCCTCTGGAATGCCAACTCAAGGTTTGTTCAGGCCAAGTGACTCAATCCAATTCTGTCACCCTAGCATAGGAAGAGGAAGCCTGGAGCAGAAAGCAAGAAGGTTGAGGTGATTTTTAAGGACGCAAGCATGTCTGTCCTGAGCAGTTGCTGTGCAGTAATGGTGGGAGGGGTGGCTATAGCAGCTACTTACCCCATGAGAGTGCAGACCTGCCTGGAGCCCCCACAGGGAAAGTCGTACCTGCACCTATCATCAAGGTCACTTGCAGTGCCAGCTACAGGGCCAGTGGGCTGCAAAGGCCCACCTCACTGCTGCCTCTTTATTCCTCTCAAATACCACTTCTCTGAGTTGGCTGCACATTAGACTTTCCCGGGGGGCTTTAAAAATACTGATGTTCAAACCCCCCCACACATCCCACCAAAAAAGGCCCATTTCACTGCCTTGGGGTGTGGCCTGGGTGGCAGGGTTTTCAAAGCTCCCCAGGCAACTCTAAGGGACAGCAAAGTTTGAGCAGCACTGTCCTAGGACAACCACTCCCTACTGCTCTCTGGGCCTCTGGAAAGTATTCACCTCTCCAAAAACTTCTCCTTCTTTCTCCGTGATGGATTTTTCACAGCTGTCTCTAGGTCTTACTTTTCTACTCTCTCAAGATCTCTTTGTAGAACATTTGGACATTTAAAGCAAATGAAACCTTTTGCTGAAGTAATGAATGTGTACCTGTGTGCATATCTGCCCGCTGCATTTGTGCCTGTGCTGGGTGTGGGTACAAGGACAGCAGGAACCCAGAGAAAACTCATGGTCAGCAGTAACCAAAGCACTCGTTCAAAAAAAAAAAAAAAGCCCTTAGCTTCGCCTCTTGATAGCAGCCTGTGCAGTGTCCCACGTCTGTGCCCACCTGCTTTTAGGCACAAGGTCAGATCCTCGTCCATCCTGATGTGTGAGGGTGGGCAGGTGTGATGCATCTGGAACCAGATTCGCCTCTCTCTCCTGTGACAAAAATCGAAGATGCTGGGAAAGCAAATACCCAGAAAGGATAAGGAGGCCCCATAAGGACAGGCAGGGCTTTGCTTTAGGGTGCTGTGAGGGCCCTTGGTGGCTGGGTCACCAGCATAGTATCATTTCTTAGAGTCTCCTGCCTGGTGTCCTGCTCTGAACACACCTAGAGACCCCTGACTCATTCACCCACACTGTCCTCTGGGCTCTGCTGCTCCTGCTTTGGACACCTTCTCATCTCTGCTTTGCCACTCTTGCTTATCTTCTGGGCTGAGTTTAGACCTGCTGTCCCCAGGGAAGCCTCCTCCAGCACCCAGGCTGCATGGGGTGCTGTCTGCTTTGCTCTTGTGCAGCCCCACCTTGCCCTCCACAGCACTTGTCACCCTGTCCCCAAGTGCCCTTTTGCTGTCTCTCTCGCCTCACTCTGACCACTGTGCCTGCACCCCGAGTGCCCTGGGGGAGAGTGGTGTACTCACCACTGCATGCCAGCACAAGCTTGTGCTCAGCACATGGCAGGCACTCAACAGTGCTGAGTAAACCAACAGCCTCCTGACCCAACTCTAGGACACCCAGGGTGCAGACAAACCTCCACGACGCCTACAGCCTTCCGAGGAGGGCTGGATTTCTCCTGGCTGGGAACTGGCTTCTCTATCTAGAGTGCCCTGAGTGTCCTCCAAGGACCAGGAACAGGGCCAAACATGCCAACATTTCCTCTGGGTCTGGTGGACCCATTGCTGCGCTCAGCTGTGGCCAAGACAGACTGCATAAAACAGGGTTTTACCCGGAGACATTGAGGCTTGTACTTGGTTCTCTAGGGAACCATGTACAGGGAACATCATTAAGTGGGCTTCTTTAAGGAAAGCCACATGACTGTGGGGAGTTCCTCTGTATCTTGTTGCCAGTGTGTGCCTCCCTGCCATCCCGCTCTCTTAAGATGGGCACGTCTGGATTGTTCGTTATTATTAAGTGTAAAAATTCTTTCTGTAGTCTGGTTAGCAATCCTTTATCAAATACGTATTCTGCAAATATTTTCTCCTGGTCTGTGGCTTGTTTTTTTATTTTCTTAAGTGCCTTTCAAAGACCAGCCATTTATAATTTTCCTCTGCTGAAGTCATTTTTTGGTGACTATTCACATGAGACACAAACGTCTTCACTTCTTTGGCCCATTTACAGAAGCCTATCCACGTAGCTCTTCCCCAGCTTCCTTGTCTCCAATTTTGCAATCATTTTCCTTCCAAGTCCCGGACTATCCAGCCAAACCACTGGCCACAGGCCGTGAATCAGTATATAATCATACATCTGGCCATGTCTCCTTCCAAACAAAGTGAACAACCAGGTGGACTGCACAAAATTCTGACCATTGGGAGGATTTCCCTTCACCACTGTCCTTCAGGGAGGTCCGACAAAGAGGCTGTAGTGCTGCCACCGTCCAAACTTCCATGTAGTGCCTGCACGTCACATAGAATCATCTGTAAACCAGGCACGAGTTTTCACTTCCTCAGTCAACTGATCATGAGCAACTCCCCATGAGGCCATAAGGTGCAGACTGGGAGATGGAAGCTAACGTGACAGGAGTGAAGACCACAGGTATTTGGGCACTTCCTCATGCAACTTACTTGTGCCTTCAGGTCCTGCTCGGGCCCAATCTCGTATATACCACTTCCATTTAATGATGGAGTGCTGCTGTGCACATCCAACTTTATGGCTCTGTGGGCCAGACAACAGCCAGTTCTTGATGGGCAGCTCAGGCGGCATGGTGACTTGGAAGCTCACGGCGAAGCATTCAGTCTCTACTAAGGCCCACTAACAAGCAAAAAGCTGTTTCTCAAAAGGAGAGCAGTTAACTGCAGAGGATGTCAGGGCTTTGCTCCAAAATCCTAAGAGTCTGCACTGTGATTCACCAATAGGGGCCTGCCAAGGACTCCAAGTAGCATCTCTATCTGCCACTGACACTTCAAGCACCATTAGATCAGCTGGGTCATATGGCCCATGTGGCAGAGCCACATGCACGGCAGGCTGAACCTGTTGCAGAACCTCTTCTTGGTCTGGGCCGACACAAAACTAGCAGCTTTTTGAGTCACTTGATAAACAGGCTGGAGTAGCATACCCAAATGAGGAATGTCTTGCCTCTAAAATACAAAGAGGTCCACTAGGCTTTGCCAGATGAAATAACGTATCCTTCACTTTAGAAAGGATATCTCGACATGCCCCACATCACTGAACCCCTAGAAATTTCACTGAGGTGGAAGGTGTCTGAATTTTTATCAGATTAATTTCCCACCCTCTAGCATGCAAATGTTTTACCAATGAGCCCAGAGTCATTGGCACGTCTTCCTTACTAGCTCCAGTCAGAATAATTTCATCAACTTAACGGACCAGTGTGGTCTCTTATGGAAGAGAAAGGCAATCAAGGTCCCTGAGACTAAATTATTATATAGGGCCGGAGAGCTGACGTAGCCCTGAGGTAGGCAACTGAAGGTATACTGTTAGCCTCACCAACTGAAGACAAACTGCTTCTGGTGGTCCTTCGAAGCAGGCGTGGGGAAAAGCACATCAGTCAGATCAACAGCTGCACACCAGGCGCTGGAAGATGTGTTAATTTGCTCAAGCAGTGAAACTACATTGGGAACAGGAGCTGTAACCGGAGTCACTGCCTGCCTCGGCTTTCGATGATCCACTATCATTCTCCAAGACCCACCTATCTGGTTTTTGCATAGCCCAAATAGGCCAGTTGAATGGGGATGTGGTGGGAATCCCCACCTCTGTATCCTTTGAGTCCTTGATGGTGGCAGTAGTCTCTGCAACCCCTCCAGGAATGTGCTATTGCTTTTGCTTTACTATTTTCCTAGGTAGGGGCAGTTCTAACGGCTTCCATTTGGCTATTCCTATTACCATAATAGCCCTTAGTCCATTTGTCAGAGATCCAATGTGGGGGTTCTGCCGGGTGCTGAGTATATCCTACCTATTCCAATTATGCCTTCTGGAACTGGGGAAATCACTACAGGATGGGTTCAGGGACCCACTGGACCTACTGTGAGATGGACATGAACTAAGACTCCATTAATAACCTGACCTCCATATGCCCCCATTCCGACTGGTGGGCCACAGTGACATTTTGAGTCTCCTGGGATTAGTGTCAGTTCAGAGCCAGTATCCACATATCATCAAAAAGTCTTATTATTTCCTTTTCTCCAAGGAGCTGTTACTCCCGTATAAGGTTGTAGATCCCTTTGGGGAAGAACGGGAGAAAGATTGATGGTGTAAGTTTTTGGCAATGTAGTTCTGTCATTCCTCAAGGCGACCTAGCCTTTCCTTCAATCAAGGGGTTGTGGGTCTTTAAACTGGTCAAGTCTAGGAATTGAATGAGCCCTGACTTTCTATTCCAGAGATTTAAGTTAGACTGCTATTCACTTGACCTAGAATTCTTCCACTTGACCAGATCAAGTGAATATTTAGTAGATTTACTGTCTATTTCACTCCAAGGGACACCATGACTAAGTAGCCAATGCCACAAGTCCATAGGAGTCAGACTATTCTAATTACTGCTTTGACTCAGCTGTCCACTATGGTAACCACACCCACTTTGTCTTGTCTATTGAGTACCATCACTTGACCTACTACTACAAGGTCCAATCAGCCCCATTGTAATTAGTTGTCTTAACTCAGGGCAGTTTCCACTGTCAAATTTGACTTACACAAAATAGCAATCACAGCAGTCTTCAAGGATGCTGGGGTTTCCTTCACAAATTTGTTCCTCACCATTGTGGTAAAAGGTGTGTCCTCTGGGCATTCCATGTGTGGGTCTGTGGGTCTAACCTGATAAACCCACTGTAACATGCCAATTTCCCTAAGCCTTTGGATACTTTCTTCTACAGTAAACCAAGGCAGGTTTAGTACTTCAACTTGATTTAGTGTACACCCCTACTTAATCCATGCTTCAGCGACTCAACCAAATAAACTATTAGATCCTTTTCGAACCTCTTAAGCTGAAACATTGAGTGAAGAATCTGTGCTTAGTGCGCCCATATCAATAAATGCAGACTGGTCCGTTTTTATGATCCTTGCACCATTATCCCACACCTTTAATAACCAATCCCACATGTATTCCCCAGGTTTCTGTTGATGCATATTTAAAAAGTCAAGCAGTTCTTTTGCAGTGAAGCATACCTCCTCCTAAGTCACACTTTGTACTTCATCTTTTGGGATTCACTGGGACTTTAGTTATAGGTCTAGAAGCAAAAACAGATTGTGGGGATGTGTTTGGAGAACATTCGGCATTGTCTTGTAAGGCATCTGTCTCAGGCAATGCCCCAATGACTCAAAGGCTCTTCAGACACAACTCAGTTAATTTCGTCAGATGGGGATAGAGGAGCTAATGTTTTTACTGCGGGGGCGGGGGGGATGGCTTAGCAGACAAAGATGGAGTGATCTCTTCAGGTGGGAGTGAAAGGGCTGGTTCTGTTGGTAGGAGAGATTCAATGGAATTTAGGGGCTATGTCCCCAGCTTCAGGATCCCACTTCTTCCCAATCAATGCCCTCACTTTAACTTCAGATGCCACTCGAGTTTGGGAATTGCACTGGCATTGTAATTCAGCCACTCTTTCAATAAGACTCTGGGTTTGGTTTTCGGCAATATCAGCTCTACAAAAAATAAGCCTTTCTTTCAAGGCATAAGTGGCAACTTTGAGGTCATTTATGTGGCACTTGAGCCTTGACTCTGAAGCCCTGAGCTCATCTCTTTGTTTCACCACTTTGTATAGTGAAAGTAGGGCTAATCGATCACCGTCCTTTTACTTCTGCCAAAATTATAGAAAGGTGATCACGTGATCACCCAGAGCCTCACCCCTTACTAATAATACCTCATCTATTGGTGGTGATATTTTGTGTATTTCTATTGGCACCTCACACCATGGATTAGCAGTGCGCTCTTTACTACTGGAAGCAGAGTCACCAACATCTTTAAGACTAACCAGACTTGAGAACCAATTTAGAAAACTCATCTTTACAATTTTGTTTCTCTAGAATCACTCTGAATACCAAATGTCTTAGGCTGGGTTCTCTACAGAAGAAAAACCAGTAAAGCTTATTAATATATAGAGAGATTTATATCAAGGAAATGGCTCATGTGTTTATAGAGGCTGGAAAGTTCCAAGTCCGTGGATCAGACTGGAGTCTTCCCCTGACTCATGTAGCTGCAAGGGATGGCAAAACCAAGATCAGTAGGTCAAACAGCATGTCTTTGGCTCACAGGCTGGGGAGACTGATGAATCCCAAGATTGGCAGGCAAGAAGGTAGGTAAGCTGCTAGCTCAAGTTCCAAGAACTGGAGGTCAGACAAACAGGAGCCAGCTGCAGGATCCAGAACAAGCAAGCCCATGAGTCTCGCCAGAAAGTGCACTTATATTGGATGCAGCCCACAATCCCAATGAAACTCCCGTTCAAATGATTGGCTATTCACAGCAGGTTCCATCATGGAGATTATATCAGATCTCATCACGGAAGTGACTACATCATTATACGACTGCCAAACTACATCATAACTGCCAAATAACTGAGAATCGTGGCCTGGTCAAATCAGCACACAACTTTAATGACCACAGATGGGTAATGAAATCTACATTTTATATTTCATATGACCTTAAACCTCCAAATGGAATCTACATTTTAAGCAAGCCCTTTGAGCAATTTTGTGCCTGTGGCTGCACACTTGGGTTTGAAAAATCAATGCTGTAGATATTTACGAACAAGGACTTGTGAGCTGCATTTTGGAAAGCTTGTTCTGGCAGCTCATGTAAAAAGCATTAAATGGGAGGGGATGCTGGGCTCCTAAAGGAGATAAGGAAGTTAGGAAGCAACTGCAATAATCCAAGTGTGAGGCAGTGAAAGGGAGAGTTTAGGCAGAGATAACGGACAAGAGCAAGGACCAACATGAGAAGTGTGAAGAGGCTGACGTGCCCTCTTGTGCCAGGTCTCTTAAAGGCAAAGCTGGAGACAGAGACTTAGGTGGCCATGGCTTGAGGGAGGGCTCTCAGGAGAAAGAGAGGGAAGAAGGCAGAGCACGAGCAGTGGACAGAGCTGAGCAAGGATGACCTCTCAGCTGTAATCAAGCCTCCGCCTGATTCCAGTGGGAACTCAGGAGCGTGAACTGTGCCGTAGAGTTGATCTTACTTGAGATCAAAGTGGCATTTCAGTAATGTTGGTTGCTGCCAATCAGCACACCCAGCAGCTGAAGGTGGTGCTGTATTGTGCTCACCACATAACCAGTCTCCACCAAAGTAATAAATGCTATTTCAGAGTCAGGCTATCTCTGGGAATTACTCTTCCGCATCACCTACTTATAAACGAGATCCTCTTTAAGACTGGTTGGTGATTGGTGGTCAATAATGAAACTCCATTGTCACCTAACTAGTTCTTGGATTGTCACTAAAATTATTAATTACTACCCGCTTTGTGGAGTCCTGGTGGTACAGTGGTGAAGAGCCTGGCTGAGAACCAAACGGGTGGCAGTTCGAATCCACCAGCCACTCCTTGGAAACTCTATGGGGCAGTTCAACAATGTCCTATAGGGTCACTATGAGTCAGAATCAACTCAATGGCAACAGGTTTATTGTAAAACAACATCACCATTTCTCGTATATATGCTGTTTTTATAACCTTGGTTTCCATTTTATATGTATATCTATTTGTTGTGGTAAACATATACGCAACAAAACGTTTCTTGTCCCAACACTTTTTACATGGACAATTCAGTAACACTGACGACATTCTTCATGTTGTTCAGCCATAATCGCTATCCGTTTCCAAGTTTTTTGTTATAAGTGTTTCAAGCCTTTCTTGTATGGACTCAACTTATAAGAGCTATTATCAATGAAAAATAACCAGAATAACCAACACATATGAATAAAGACAAATAATTCAGGACGCAGATGCCATTTGCTTTCACCTTTACCAGCCACAGCTGAGTCCCTTTATTCTTTTCATTATCCCTCTGCCAAATAAGCCTACTCCAGAGATATAAAGATGAATAATTCAGGACTCACAGCATCCCTTTTTTGTTCTTCATCAAGCCCTGGTCAAATAATATTACCAGCACTAACTGATTCACCAGGCTTTGCAAAGGGGCCCTGGGCCCCAGAGCTGACTGCCTGCCTGCCAGGCATGCTTCTTTATCGGTCACTTAATGAAAACTTTGGTTGACAGGCCCGTAGAGATGTGTTCCAGAAAAGTTTCTCAATGGATAATTACAAACGGCTGCAGAAATCCCAGGGCAGAGGGGGCCCTTGGTTCCTCCTGCATCCCCTCCTGCCTGAGGCTGGCCAAGCAGTTGCTAGAGCAACCGGATCAGGCTTCACCTCAGCTCTCAGGTGGTTTCAGGTCTTCTTGAAATGTGAGGAGTCTGATGAAGAAGAAGGTCCTGACCACTGTTCTTTCCTGGAACTGCCATGAAAGGTCTCCTCCTTGCCCTTCAATCCTTCAAAGCGTCCCACTAGCTCACCCTGGTAATCTTCCTCTTTGAGTCATCCTTGCGCTTTGTACTTTCAGGTACTAAAATCATTCTGGTGTCCCCAGGTGACTGTTTCAGCTGTGATTCAATCATGCCTGAGCTCAATTTAGCTCTGAAGATAGTTTTATGTTTCCACCTAAGTTGCCATTCTCATTTTTCCCTCCCATGAGAAGTATAATAAAATACTAATATTTAGCAGATACAGAAGAACCTATGGGAGGAGTGAAATATTGGCTGGCAAAAACAACACAAGAGACCCTCAGGAGACATAGAGTGTGATGATGTGACCCTGACAGCTGCCATTCATAAGAGCTGCCCCTGGACCAGGCACAGAACAATCAGGCCATTGTTCCTCTCCTTGTACCTGAACCCAAAACAAGGTCAGCCCTCCTATCGCTCTGCCCCCATTTGCAGTTGGATTCCCAGATCTGCACCTTCAGCCTGAGTCTCCCTGTGCGGCTGCCCATTGCAGGAGACGGGCCGTGTCCTACCCACACCCTCTGTCCTCCAAAGGGCAGGGAGACTCTCGCAGGGAGGGGCACCAGCGTGCCTCAGTTAAGCAAACGTCGGCAGCCCCATCTGACCTTACTGTCAAGTTCTTTGCTGTCTCTCACCGTGATCTTCCACCCAACTCCAGCCCTGTGCTAGGTCCTGCGATGATAGCCATTTTTACACACCCCAAGGCCCTTTTCAACATAGCACCCACTGTCTGCCCTCCTTGGGGTGCCAGTGTTTGGTCCCCACCCTTACTTAGGAACCAAGCATTCCCACCCTTACTTAGGAACTAAGCATTCCCCACCCTCACTTAGGAACTAAGCATTCCCCACCCTTACTTAGGAACTAAGCACATTCCACTGGTCACAGAGGTCAGCACAGACAGGGCCCAGCCCATCAAACTACCCCACATCCTGCACACCTTAGCACTTGCTCCCCTCACTCTGGCTGTGTAACAAACTACCCCTAAACTTGGCACCATGAAACAGCCATTCATGATGCCCATGGTTTCTGTGGGCCAGGAACTGGAGTCAGGCACAGTAGGGGTGGCCAGTGTCTGCTTCACCGTGTCTGAGGCTCGGCTGGAAAACCCAGAGGCTGAAGGTTCGCTCACTCACGTGTCTGACAGTTGGTGCTGGCTGTCACCCAGCCTCAGTTTCTCTTCAAATGGGCCTCTCCATGTGTTCTTTCCATTTGTACCTGTGGCTTCCTCATAATAGCTGGGCTCAAAGATGAGCACGGGGGAAACCGTGTCACTGCTATGACCTGGCCTTGAAACGCATGCTTCGTCACCTTCAGCACTCTGTCTTGGTGGAGACAGTTACAGAGGTCTGCTAGGATTCACAGGCGGGAGCACAGACGCGGCTCTCAGGAAGGAATGTCAAGCACATGCGTAAGAGCAGGAGGGAGGGGAGCTGTATCCTGCTGAGGCCAGCTTTGGACAATGCCATCTGCCACAGCACTTAGGAGGGACTAGAAGTGCCAGGCACTGTGTATGTCAACTTCTGTGTAAGCTTCCCATGTAGCAATGCTGTAACCTTGACAACAACCCAGGGACATGGCTTCCTTTGCTGACCCCATTTCACAGATGTTGAACTTGAGGCAGAGGGAGGTTAGTTGAACTGTCCAAGATCATCCAGCTAGTAAGTGACAGAGCCAGGATTTGAATCCAGGCCACCTAGCCTGAGAGGTTTCTGTGACCTTAATCACGTTCTCATGAAGCGTGAGATGTTATTACATTCATTATATACAAAAAGAAAAATAGAACAAAATGCTAGGGAAGAGCACCAATCAGAGAACATGAAATTATGAAAGAAATCTTGGAAAATGAAAGTAGAACAGAAGGTAAATATAGTCAACCTTGATCCCATAGATGCAAAGATATTCCCGAGTATATGAGTTGGCATTAATTTGGTGGCATCTAACAAATGAATCCAAAATGGCATAAACAAAATAGAATTCTATTTCTCAAGGAAGTTTGTGTGTAAGCAACCCAGAACTGCTATGGCAGCTCTATGACATCAGAAGGGAGTCAAGTCCTTCGTGTCCCTAAGGAAGGGAGCCATGTCTTCCTTAGGATACGGCCCACATCAGCATGATCCAAAGGGGCAGCCAAAGCACCTGCCATCTGCATTTCAGGCAGCAGGATGCAGAAAGGAGAAAGACGACCCTGCCTTCTTACTTCTAGGAAATCCCACACTGCACTTCAAGTTACATCTCTTCAGCCAGAAGAATCACATTACACAGCCAGCTGTAGGAGAAACCGGGAGGGTAGTTTTCCAGCTACGCAGCCAGGAGTGAATTACAACTCAGTATCCTGTCACTAGGGGAGCATGGATGTTGACAGCAACTCTCTGCCTACGCAGGAGATAGAACTTAGGAAGAGATGGTTGAGAGAATGGCTATTCTCACCTGAGAGAGCAGAGAGTTAGACAATATCCTTTATCACCGATAGGCTGAGAAATAGACAAGAAATTACTCATTTAAATAAACAAAGATCACCACTAGAACTAAACATAATATAATCAGGTGAGAGTTTGGCAAAGCTTTCTTTCAAAGGGAGCCACGGAGTCACTGGAGATTGTCTAAAGTTAATAAATCAAGCAATTGAATGACAAGCTTCTTATTTTGAAATGTAGAAGGAACAGCCAAAAGGACAAATATTGTATGAGACCACTGTTATAAAAACTCAAGAAAAGGTTTACACACAGAAAAAAAAGAACAATCTTTGACATCACAAGGGAAGGGAGGGGTACAGAGGTGAAATCACTAACTAAATAGTAGACAAGTGCTAACTTCGGTGAAGGGAAAGACCACATACAATATAGGGGAAATCAGCACAACCTGACCAAGGCAAAGTCACAGAAGCGTCCTAGACACACCCAAACACCTTGAGGGACGAGTAGCTGGGGCTGAGAGCTGGGGATCATGGTTTCAGGAGACAGGTAGGTCAACTGGCGTTACATAGTTCATAAAGAAAATGTTCTACATCCTACTTTGGTGAGTAGCATCTGGGGTCCTAAAAGCCTGGGAACTACCATCTAAAATACTCTATTGGTCCCAGCATATTCGAGGCAAAGGAGAATGAACGAAACCAGAGGCACAAGGAAAATATTAGGGTAAAGGGCTAATGGACCACATGAACCAGAAACTCCACCAGCCTGAGCCCAGAAAAGCTAGGTGGTACCTAGCTGCCACCACCGACTACTCTGACAGGGATCACAATACAGGGTCCCAAAGAGAACATGAAAAAAAATGTAGAACAAAATTGAAATTCACAAAAAAAGTCCAGACTTATTGGCCTGACAGAGACTGGATGAACCTCTGAGACTACGGCCCCCAAACACTCTGCTAAGTCAGAACTGAAGCCACTCCCAAAGTCTACTTTTCAGCCGAAGATTAGGCAGTTTTATAAAACAAACAATAACACATATGAGGAACATACTTCTTAGTTAAATCAAGTATACGAGACAAATGGGCAACACCTGCCGAAAAGCAAAGATGAGAAGGCAGGAAGGGACAGGAAACCTGGACAAAGGGACACGGGGAACCCAAGGTGGAAAAGGGCAGAGTGCTGACACAATGCAGGGATTACAACCAATATCACAAAACAATCTGTATAAATTTTTGAATGAGAAAACTAATTTGCAGTCTAAACTTTCACCTAAAGCACAATGTCAAAAAAAGAAAAAGAACCGTTACAAGCGCCCACCCCTGGGAAGCAGACTAGGGAAGGAGAATATGGGCAGGACAAAGACCCTTGCTTTTCTTTATATAGTCTTCTGGTTTCTGTAATGATTGTACCATGTGCCTGTATTTTGGTTTAAAAAATTTTAAATAAGTTAAAGGCAGCCGCTACTTTCACTCAGGGTGGAGGAGGGTTGAAGTGTCACCAGAGTGAACAGAGCTACGTGGCCAGTCGACAAGAGCTGCCCTCCTCTACCCACGAAGCCAGGCCCCCCAGGAAAGTGGGGGAGACTTGGGCATGGCCAGTTCTCCTCTTCAGGACCCCCACAGGATCCTAGAGAACGTCGGTGGTATTCCTTGCTGTCCTGAGCCCCTCCAAGGGCCCATGGCTGGGAGCTGGGAGCAGTAGGACGAGGCTGAGAAGTAGAGGGCCTCTCTAAGGAGCAGCATCTTTCCACAACTTGTCTGCCACTAGGGACGCCAGCCCTAGTGGGGGGGCGGTTTCGCATCACTCTAAGCAGACCCTTCTCCCATTCATTGTTTTTGTCACATTTTACACAGTCCCCCATTCCTGGGCAAAAGTTCAAAATGCCAAACGTTAAACCAAAATGCTAACAAAGAAGCGTTTTTTTCTTGTTTTGTTTTTTTTAGGATAGCATCGTAGAGCTTCTAAACAGTTCCAGACAATAAACCTCTACCGCTTTGGAGAGGCAAAGGGGCATCTAATTTCCCCTAAACGTTTCTGAAACTTCCTCTAAACGCCCCCCTGTGCACGCCACCTGCCAAGACAAGACAGACTCTCAGACTTGCCCAAGATCTCCGACGTCTGCTCCGGGAAAGGAAGCGTGCGTCTGTTGGCCCAAAGGCGCTCGTGCTCCCCAGGTGCCTGAGCCCAGTGGACGTTCTCCGTTCCCCCCGGCTCTGAAGGCGCGGACAGCGGCTCTCGTTTCGCGGTCGAGCGCGCCATCGCTTGGCGGCCTCTGGAATAGCAACTCGGGATCGCAGCACGGAGTGGTGGGTGCAGCAGGCCCCTGTGCTGGACAGACAAGCCGCTCTGTTGCTTTAAAACAACGGGAGGAACAGGGACTGCAGGGTTGGCTTTGGGGTCGTTGTTATCACCAGAAGCGGGGAGACCCACGCGGGGGGCGCAGCTGGGGCCTGACCGCGGTGCGATGGCTTGCTAGGAGAGAGCTCCAGCAGCGGTAAGCCGGCCTGGCTGGAGAGCGCCTGTACCTGACCTCACCATCCTCTGGGATCAGAATCCCGGGGTAAGGTGCTAGAACCCATCTGTTAACAAGGCCCCTAAGGTTTCAGTAGCACTGCATTAGTTTGTTAGCCCTGGTTGAGCTGGCCGCACAGATAACCAAGATACTGACCCCTTCGGGGGATCAGAAAGTACCTCCAGAGAGGCCCCAGGAGTTTTAATATTGAGTCTTGCTGGTGCTCACGGTCTTAGGCTGGTTCCCCCAGCAGCAGACCCCCGACAGTAAGGTCAGTGCACAAGGTTTATCTGAGAGGTGATTTCAGAGTGCCCCAGCTAGGGAGTCGGGGTGAGCCAAGGAAGGGAAGGGGTCAGAACTGAATGTGTCAATGATCCAGCTTCCCCTAGAGCCATCGGGCTCCATCCCCCAGGGCCTCAGAGGGAGGGTGTAGAGCCCACCTGGGAGTGGCCTCAGTCGGGGGCCTAGAAGCCTGAGTGTTTATCCCCCCACTTCCACTGGTCACTGGCTGAAGGTTGCCCTGGGGTGTGGCATTTCCAGCCTGCCCCAGCTGAGGACCAAGTCCGTGGCCTGGAGAGGGAGGTGAGTGCTGGGGGACAAGGGAAGTTCTGAAGCTCCTAAGACTCTGAATGCCTCCTGGAATCCTCTCATAGGTCCAGGCCACACACCTCATCCTCTCCCATGGAGCCCTACCTGGATACTCCAGCATCTCCAGGCTAGGAGGTGCTTTCTCTCCAACCAAGTCATCACTCACACACCTCTGCCAGTCAGCTACTCTGGGCAAACAGGCTGAGCCTAAGGGGCTCACCAAGCCCTGCGGGGAGATAAGACCCCCTCACACATAATTACAACTGGTGAGACTGCAGGAAAGAAATGCTGAAAGGGGGCGCTGGAAAAGCTCAGCGTTAGATGCAAGTACATTCTGGGGAAGTGAGGAGGCTCGGACAAGGCGGCTATGCTGAAGGCTGGGAGGATCTGTTGTACAGAAGTGGGGACAGGGTGTCCAGGCACAGGCCTGGGAGAGGGCAGCCTGGGAGCACGAGCGGGGCGGGGGGGCGGCGGGGGGGGCCCCACCTGGTGCCTCACTGCAGAGGACCTAGGAATTGGATGCTAGTCCAGGATACTGGGAGCACGTCCCCATTCTGGACTAGAAGGGAGAAGACATCCCAATTAGGAAAGGAGGGAAAATGGAAACTGAGACTGGGTGCGACAGCTTGAGGCCACAGACAGGAGACCAGGTCCTGCAGGGTTAGAGGACCCGCAGGAGTATGCAGGTCTGTCTGGCTCCAAATCCCCATGTTTTCAGCTTTGTCCTCCTAGAGTGTGAGAACGGCTCCAGAGAAAGCACCCTGAACGTCAGAATTCAGTGCAGGCTGATCAAAGCGGGGAACCTCACAACTTGGGGGCTGTGGCTGTGCTGTGTCACTCTCACAGTTGGGGGAGCTGAAAGAACTGCCCGGTAGAGACCATATATCATGAAGCACAGAGAAGCCAGGTCACTTCCAGATGCAGGGCCCAAAGAAGGTGCCTTCAAGGAGGTGGCATTTGAGGGGAATTTTTGAGGAAGTAAAGCAGGGCAGCCACTTCTCACAATGCCCTCCGTGACAGTGTGTTTACAGGTCTCATCCCCCAGGTCAGCTCGCGAGGGTGGGGACCACCAGCCCCTCACTCTTCCTCTGTGTGTCAGCTCAGGGTACACAGGCACAGCACGCCCCAGACCTGAGGTTGGCCCGCTTGACTGGGAGTCTGATGGCGGGGCGCCCAGCACCAGCCACCTCAAAGTCACACCTAATGTCACCAAATGTCACACGTAAGAAACACTGAGTCTGCTGGTCACCCAGGGCCTGCTTGTAACAGTTGGTGCCCGCCAGCCCCCGGGTTCCCATGTCAGGGAACTCAGCTGAGTCCCAAACGCCTGACGGTTTCTACTCCAGACTTGTGGGAGGGATGCCTCTCCACCTCTCCTGCCAGAAGGGTCAGGAGTACAAGGGCAATGACACCCACCCAGCAGCCCTCGGCTCTCGGGAGTTGGTCTATAACTACTCCAGCTTCTGCACCCTCCCCTGCCTCTGCCAGGCAGGATAATTCTCAGGTGTGTGTTCCATGCTGTCTTCAGAGTCCCACAGCACGATCAGGCTCTAGTCACTCACGGTGGGGCTGGCTGGTCAAGCTCTCTTCTCCTTCCTCAACACCCCACTCCCCTACTGGCATTCCCCGCCCCTCCCAGATGACTTACTCTGAATCCTCACTTTGGACCTGCCTCTAGAAGAACTCACTACGTACTAGGCACTTCCTGCACATTAGGTCACGGAACCTGCTTAGAAGCAGAGAAGACTGTCCCCTGAGAGTCAAGCCAGCCGACAAATGCAATGTCACCTTGAAGAGAAACGAGGCTCTGGGCTGCCAGGCTATGATGTGAGGGAATGCGTCCCGATACCCATAGCCAGAGCTTAGAAACACACAAAAAGATGGGGGGATGAAGGGCTATTACAGAGACAAGATAGGAGTGCTGGTGGGAGGGAGCCAGGGTCAGCGGACTCAGTGTGGGTCTCAGATCCCACTGCTGCCAGCTGCTGTCCTCACTGGAAAGGTAGATCCATCTGGCCACGTCAGCTTGATACAGCCAACCCCAGGACCCTACTGGCCATCGTCTCTTCCTGCTCTGATCCACGCTCACAGAGCTGCTCACTGATGACGCCGAGGATTCCTGCCTCCATCTGCTCCTGCAGAGAGAACAAACTTGCCTAGCAACATGAGCGCTCTGGCCCTGGCAGCTACTTGTGCCTATGGATGAATAAACTGACACCCATCCTACGGCGCAGTCTTACGAGCTGGTTTGAAATGACTCATTCTCTGACCAGTGGATTCATTTTCAAGATTAGGTAGGGAAACCGCCTCGGGACTGTTGCGAGTTCTTTGGTGCATCCCCTTGCAAGGCCTCTCGGAGCCCTGTCCTCAGGTTCCTTTAGTGCAAGTGGCAAACTCCTTTCATACAGACACAAATTTAAAAAGAAGGTACTGCCACGCTGGGCTCTCCTGGAGACTTGGAGAACAGTAACGCAAATGGCTCTGGTTCTCTTGCTCATTACAAATCACCACAAAATTTAGTGGCTTAAGAAAACAATCATCACTTACTTTCTCATGCCCCTGCAGTTTGGTCAGGGCTTAGGGGACAGGCTCATCTCTACCAGCAGCAGCAGGACAGTCCCACTCACCTCCAAGATAGCGCACTCACACAACTGGCCACTTGGTGCTTGCTATTGGCTGGGCAGTGGGTGGCTCAGCTGGGTGGAAGCTTTGGGTCTTCATTTCTGTGCTTACCCACAGGTGCTCTGGGCTTACTCATGGTAGCTGGGTTCATGGATGAGCGTATGAAGAGACAGCTGGGCAGAGCCGCACCCCCTTTTATGACCTAACCTCACACACAACCATTTCCTCTGAACCCTGTGAGTTGGGCCTGCCTCACTGGGTCCCCAGGCCTGACCAGATCCAAGGGAAGGGGACAGACACCATCTCCTGGTGGGGACGGCAAGGCAAGGTTTGGACAAGCACATGGAACCAGAAACATTTTTGTGCCCGTTTTTTGGAAAATAACACTTGCCACAACAAGGAACAAAAAAACACTGGGAACCAAGGCAGCTGTTCACCAAGAGCTCATGTGCCTATGCCTGCGTGGGTGTGCCCTACTCTAGCACTCTCTCAGATCACGTGGCCTTTTGACTCTGCTTCATTATCTCGTCTGTCCTCATGGCCACCCAGCTCCCAACCTACAGGCGCTACTGGCCTCAGTTCTTTCTGCCTTCCAAGAATCCCAGGAACTCTCCTCTCCTCTCCTCAGTGGGACTGGCTGTCAAGCTGCCCCACCCCTTCCTGGCCAAGCGGCAGGTGGCGCATGGTTGGAGTTAGGCCAATGCAGCTCTCTGTCTCCCAGGAATCTGAATCTTGAGTGGAGGATCCCAATGGCTAGAAATTTGTCCGAGGTAGCACCTGAAGCACCCACTGCCCAGTTCCTGCTCCCCAGACCCCAGGAGTCTTACCAAGCCCTGCCTTGGCTCAGCAAGCACCTGCAGGCTTCCAGTAAACACCTCTGGCCTACATTAGCCAAAACTGGTTTCTGTTACTTGCGAACAATCAACCCCAATAAATATCCATATTCAGTTCCAGCCACACCTGAAGCTTATTAGCAGTTTCTGGCTCCCAAAATTCCACGTTTCCGGGAAAGAGCATTTGATGGCTCAGCTGGAGAGACTTCCACCTGCAACCCAATCAGCAATGATTCCAAGAACATTCTCAAACAAAGGGCATCCTTGTAGGCGAGGCAAACACTCCCAGTGGTGCCTCCACAATGCGCTGCCATTTAACTACTACGGCATTCCCACTCCCATTTCACAAAGTCACCGAGGAACAGAGGAGGCAGAGTGGCAGAGCTAGGATTTCACAAAACCCTGTCTGCCCCATATGATATGCTCCTTCCATGGCCTCCAGAAAAGTCTCCCCAAAAGTGGGGTCCCCAAGTGACCTCCCAGAACTACAGCCCTGGCTCGCCTGGTTGTTCGGCAGCTTGATGGCCCTGCTGAGGCTTTAGTCTTGTTGCCCCCTGGGTACGAGAGGCTCTCAGTTCTACCTTCTGCCCTCAAATGGCAATCTCTGAAACAAATAAATCAGGGAAAGATTAAAAAAAAAAAGATTTGTTATCAGTGCCAATGCAGGTGGCCCAGCTCCAAGCCTCTTAAGGCAAACACGTGCTGCTAGGTCCTGCAGCAGACACACACCGACAACAGGGGAGATCAACCCTGTCCTTCAGACATAAACATCCTAAGTCAGGCCTGTCTTCAGAGCTGCCAGAGGCTCCGCACGTAGATGTGTCCTCCCTCCCTGGAGAGGCTCCAGGCTGCAAACGGGGCCTCTGCTCTAAGAGAGGCTTCATTTTCTAGAAGGTGCCAATGTGATTTGGTGATAAATCCAGCTAATTTGTCAATACACTTGTCCCATGCTTAAAAGCCAGTCTTTGGAGGGAGAGCTTGTTGGCAAATCAGGAAGTTGCTGTCAGTGCAAACTGTCTAAGCATAATTCTGCCTTGGTGGTGTTTCCTGGGTGCTTAATCTAGGCCAGGCTCTGTGCCAAGCATTGCTTCCTTCGCTGCTCGCATCTGCCCAAGAAAATGGGTATTATTATTGTCCTCATTCTCCGGTGAGGCAGCTGAGACTCAGAGAGGTTAGTTTACATGATCCCCTAGTCAACCCACCAGTCACCTCTACTAGGTATACTAGTTAAATTATAAGTAACGTAAAGCCCAACTTTAAATAGCATGAAAAATGAAGGATATTTTACTAGCTCCTGAAACTGCAAAGTCCAAACTTCAGGGCTGGTTTGACTCAGGGTCTTAACACAGTCATCGAGTGCCTGATTTCTTCCCATCTCTCATGTCTGTCTCATGGGCATGGGGCTCCCCTCAGGGGGGAAAGATGGTTGTCGCAGTGCCATCCACACACCACAAGTCCAGAGAGAGAGAAAACATTTCTTTCCCAGCACCCCTGAGCAACCACCTTCTCCAGGCTTGGTGGCCCTGACTGGGTCTCCCACCATCCCTGAGTTCTGCTTGGGGCACAGTGCCAGCACCCTGTGCCTGAGGGCCAGGCGTGGCCCTAAACTCCCAAATGCAAGGACTGCAGGGGAATAACAACTAGCGGG
The DNA here is from genome assembly GCF_024166365.1 of Elephas maximus indicus. Lineage (NCBI taxonomy): Eukaryota > Metazoa > Chordata > Mammalia > Proboscidea > Elephantidae > Elephas > Elephas maximus. Next base: position 65,791,763 of record NC_064843.1, read on the forward strand.
GCTTCCAAGAGAAGGGGGAGTAGACTTGGGGGAGGGGTCATCACAATTGCAATGTTGTAGAGCAATGATTTGAACTCAGGCCTGTCCTGCACCAAAGCCTATTCATTCAAACAGTATTTATTGAGCTCTTACTGTGAGTTAAGCACAATTTTAGATGCTAGACACAGGTCTTAAAGGTCCCTGCCTTCCTACCCACTGCTGGCTCTGCTGCCTCTTGGGGACAAAGTCCTCTGTATTTACAAGGCATTGGAGATGGACAAACGTTGTCCTGTTCAGCTTTTTTAGGTCTAACTCAACTCTGTAACTCCAGGCTGCTAATTTCATTTCTCTCTCAGCCTCCTCGTCTATAATATCAGGAATAATAACACCTTCCTCAAAGGGTTATGAAAAAAGGGGAATACAGGGAAACTTAAAGCAGCCTAACATTCAACCTAGTGAGCACAGAGTAATCAGCTTTCTTTTCATCCACTGGTGCTGGGATATGGACTTGTGCACAGCGAACCCTGACCTCACTGTCCTGGGCTTCATAAAGAAATAACTGGTATGAGCACTGCTCCAAAGACGCTCATTCGACCTTTCTACTCAGCCTCCAGCTTACTTCTTACAATCCAAACCTCCTTCACCTACTTGATTTCAGTAGCCCATCTTTACTAAACAGCCCACCCGGTTTCTAAGCTCGTCTTGAAATCTGAGAGCAAGGGTTCTCTGAGCAACGCGAGCAAACTCAAGGCTGAGGACACCAAAAAAGCATCCCTCCGATGAATACACGCCCTAAAAGGACACTGCAAAATCCTTGAACCTAGCCCATGCCCAGAATGCTCCCTCACCTTTAACCCAAAAAAATCAAACCCGTTGCTATCGAGTCAATTCCAACCCTCAGTGACCCCACAGGAGAGAGAACTGCCCCATAGTTTCCAAGGAACACCTGGTGGATCCGATATCGCACCTAAGGGTCAGCAAGTGGAGCTCAGAATCTTCCGCCTGAAGTCCAAACGTGTTTTATTCTCACTTTTATTTTCACTAAATGATTCCATATTGGTCAGCTGAAGTTCCAGACAGCTAGTTTGGAAAGCTGGAGCACAGAATCAAGCCACCAGCCAAGCTCTGAGCCACAGCTGGCACCATAAGTATGGAGTGAAGGAAGGAGCCCCTCGGTTCTCAAGACGCAGAAGGTAAACTGCCCTTTGGCGCCCTTTTGCCAGTTCCCAGCTTTACCCACGCCCTCATCCCCATCCTCGACCCTCTTCTCACTTTTAGGCAGTTTCCCGAGACCAAACCCGTTGCCCTGGACTTGAATCCCACTCCCAGCGACCCTACAGGACGTGCTGACCTGCCCCACAGTACTTCCGAGGCAGTAATTCGTCTTGGCAGAAGTGCAGCCAGAACGCTCCTGGGAAACGAGGATAAGGAGGCTCCGTCTCTGGTACTGTGGACACGTTACCACGAGGGCCCGGTCCCGGGAGGGCATCATGCTCGGCTGAGGGTCAGCGGAGAGAGGCAGACCCTCGGCGAGGCGCGCGGACGCGGCGGCTGCACCGGCGGGTTCACAGCAGCAGGCCGGGGCGCCGGCACGGAAGCCGGCCGTGCTCCGTCCCTTGCCTCAGGGTCGCTATGAGCCGGACAGCACCACAGCACCTAACGACAAGCTCACGGAAGCCTCGTCCGGGTGCCTCAGAGCGGCCGGCGGGCTCCAGCCGCGGGCCTTTCGGTTAGCAGCCGAGCCCTGTAACCACTGCTCAGCCGGGGCTCCTGGGTCCCCGCTTACCAGAAGACCTTCCCAACCCCTCAGCCCGTCAACTCCAAGGGCCTCAAGCTACAAACGGCAGCGCCCGCTCGGGTCACCGCTTGGGCAGATAATTACCCTCTCGGAGGGTGCACGTGCTCCCGGCGACCACACGCGATGTCTGACTGAGCGCCTCAGTGGGCTGCCCCGGATGCACAAGTCGCGGGGCGTCACATGCCCCGGAACCGGAAGCCCCAGCTGCAGTTGAGCGTGCGCGCATGAACCTCTCCGGCAGAGCATCACAAGTGGGCGGCCTCGGCTCCGGGGGCGGGGCCTGGAAACTTTATCCAATCAACGATATCTCACCTAACTATTTGGACCGGAGTCTGTGACCCGGTTGGACCAATGAAAGCTCGAGCGCTGCCGTTGCCTGGACCCTCCCCCGCCCGGAAACCGCGGCTCTCTTCCCGCCACACCTAGGCGGGGCTACCTTCCGACTCGCCTTCCCATTGGTTCACTCAGCTGCCGGTCACGCAAGGCGGGCCTCCAGTGGGAATCTGCACCGGGAGCCGCCGGGGGCGCCTCCGGCCGCCAGTCGCCGCCGCCGCCTAGGGCCCCGGCGATCCAGCTGAGTGAGCCCCGCTGGAGGAAAAGAGGGCGGCTCTTCCCGCGCCCCCCACAGGTGAGCCATGGGGGAGCTGAGAGCCTCGGCAGTCCCACCCGTGACCTTCAGGTGCCGGGCCTCTCGGTAGACCTGCAGTCCGCGACGCCCCCTGTCCCCGCCCCGTCGCCCCTGGGGACTCCTACCGCCCCCCGCGCACCGGAGACGCCCCCGCCCCACGGGGACTCCCCCCGCCCACCGGAGACGGCCCCGCCCCCCCGGGACGCCCACTGCCCCTGCCCCGCCGGCCCCCGGGGACGCCCACCGCCCACCCCGGACGCCTACCCGCCCCCACTCCCCGCCCACGCTCACTGGGGGTCGCTGAGTCGCACCCCGACCCGCGCTGGCGAGGGAGGCGGAGACCCTCTCCGCCCGCGCTGACCCGGGATGTGGTCTGCACAGGTAGGTCGCCGACCCCATCTGGTACATTGGGGACCACGCGCGGACGCGGAGCGATTCACGAGAGACAGGGAGAGGAACACGGGCATTCCCGAGCCTTGCTTCACTGTCAAGGGAAACCCGCGGGTTTTGTCGCTAAATCAGGAGGTATCAGTGCAGGCCTGCGTTAGGTTTCTGCGTGTGCGGGAGGAAGAGCATGCGTTCAGAGAGAAACTCTCGGTAAGTTTGCATTGCAGTGAGCAGGAGAGAGCCATGTAGAGGAGCAGCTCTGAGGCCTCAGAAGAACTGTGTAACTGTTGCATCTTCTCACTCAGCATTCGGTGATGTGGAGCCCAGAGAAAAGGAGGCGGTATTCACAGATTTTCATTTATCCCACTTTCCACAGTCTCATTATTGCTCTGTATTAACGTAGCGAAGAGACGTGGTCGTTTATTGGGAGAGGGGACATGATTGTGAGTGGAAGCAGAGGTGGGGGAACAGGGGCTCAACTGAAGAGAAGGTCCGGAGACAATGGAATTGAGACGATGGAGGACTGACGGGACATCAGGATGAGGAGGAATGTGGACCTTGTAATGGTCGGGCCTTCCAGAAAGAGAAATCTGAGTTTCCAGAAAGGAATTTTCAAACCACTTGTCCTGGAGCTAAGCTCAAGTAGACAAATTCAGCTTTAGTTAAAAAATGCAGGGAACTTTGAGCAAATAAAAGGCCAGCAGTCTTTTGAAATTTTTCAAGGTCCACAGACGTTTTTATGAACGGTAAATCAGGCATCTACTTACTGTTGTGATCTTGTTCCAGACTGTTGTTTTCTGATTTATAAAGCTGTTGTGTAATGTCCTCCTCACCCATTCATTATCCAGCTGCTGGCAACGCTCCAGGACGGAGCAGAGCTGCCGGGTGGGGTTTCCAAGGCTGTAAATCTTTACAGAAGACTGCAACAGGTTTCTCCCGTGCAGAGGCAGATGAGTTCAAACCACTAACCTTAAGTTTAGCAGCTGAGTGCTTAACCCCTGTGCCACCATGGCTCCTTTCATCCAGCATGGTGATGCTTAAGTGAAGGTAAGGCGTGTAAAGCCCTATCACAGTACCTAGCCCAGAGTAAGTGCGCACTGATGTCTGGTATCGAGGTCCGTGGAGGAAGTGGAAAGACCAGTGTCTGTGGAAGACCCAACTCTTATGTCTAGGGCTGCTCCCCCACCCCCCACCCCCCACCCCCCACCCCCCACCCCCCACCCCCCACCCCCCACCCCCCACCCCCCACCCCCAGCTCTTCACAGGTCTTTACTAGAGGCAGATGCCAGTGCCTTTCCCAGCCTTTAAATCTACCTGACCAGGTCTCTTTCTCCACCCCATGTGGAATCTGTCATCTGTTTTGTTAGCTGATGATTACAGCAGGCTCTAGTGGCACGGTGCTCACGCACTTAGCTGCTAAGTGAAAGCTTAACGGTTCAAACCTGTTAGCTGCTCCATGGGAGAAAGATGTGGCAGTCTGCTTCTATAAAGATTCACGGCCTTTGAAACCCTACAGGGCAATTCTGTTCCGTCCTGTACACGGTTGCCATGAGTCAGAAGGTTTTTTGGGGGGCGGTGCTTATAAGAACAGAAATTTATTGCCTCATGATTTTAGAGGCTTGTAGTCTGAATTCATGTTCTCAACAAAAGGTCTAGGCTAAGATTTTTTTTTTTAAGTGAAAGTTTAAAAACAAGTCAATATCTCATATAAAAACTTATGTAACCTTGCTGTGTACTCCTGTTTCCACTTCTGTATTGACACAGCGAAACCCTGGTGGCGTAGTGGTTAAGTGCTATGGCTGCTAACCAAAGGGTTGGCAGTTCGAATCTGCCAGGCGCTCCTTGAAAACCCCTCTGTGGGGCAGTTCTACTCTGTCCTATAGGGTCGCTATGAGTCGGAATCGACTTGATAGCACTGGGTTTGGTTTTTTGGGGTTTTATTGACACAGCACACTCTTTCCCTCCGCTCTCTATTTTTGTGTCCATTCAGCCAGCATCTGCCCCCCTCTGCCCTCTCCTTTCTTCTCCAGACAAGAGCTCCCTACAGTTTCCTGTGTCTGCTTGTTTGGGTTTACTTGATCCAAGGAGCTCACTCTTCACCAATATCATTTTCTGTCCCATCGTCCAGCCCAATCTCTGTCTGAAGAGCTGGCTTTGGGAATGGTTCCTGTCTTGGGCTAACAGAAAGTCTGGGAACCATGACCTCTGGGGTCCTTCTAGTCTCAGTTCGACCATTAAGTCTGGTCATTTTGCGGAATTTGGGGTCTGCATCCCCATGCTCTCCTCCTGCTCCCTCAGGGGTTCTCTGTTGTGTTCCCTGTCAGGGCAGTCATCAGTTGTAGTTAGGCACCATCTAGTTCTTCTGGTCTCAGGCTGAGGTAGTCTCTGGTTTATGTGGCCCTGTCTGTCTCTTGGACTCACAATTAATGACCTTGTATCCTTAGTGTTCTCCATTCTCCTTTGCTGCAGGTGGGTTGAGACCAATTGATGCATCTTAGATGGCTACTTACTAAGATTTAAGATCCCAGAAGCCGTGCTCTAAAGTGGGATCAGAACATTTTCTTAATAGATTTTATTATGCCAGTTGAGTTAGATGTCCCCTGAACCCATGGTCCCCAAACCCGCACCCCTGCTGCGCTGGCCTTCGAAGCATTCAGTTTATTCAGAGACTTCTCGCTTTCGGTTAAGTCCGGTTGTGCTGACCTCTCCTGTATTGTGTGTTGTTTTTCCCTTCGCCTAAAATAGTTCTTACCTACTATCTGATTGGTGAAAACCCCTCTCCCTCCCTCCCTCCCCGCTCTCATAATAATCAAAGAATATTTTCTTCTCTGTTTAAACTATTTTTTGAGTTCTTATAATAGTGGTTTCATAAAATTGGTCGTTTTGCAACCGACTAATTTCACTCAGCATAATGCCTTCCAGGTTCCACCACGTTACAAAATGTTTCACAGCTTCCTCACTGTTCTTTATCGATGCATAGTATTCCATTCTGTGAATATACCATAATTTATCCATTCATCTGTTGATGGACACCTTGGTTGCGTCCATCTTTTTGCTGTTGTAAACAGTGCTGCAGTAAACACGAGTTGCATATATCTGTTCGTGTAAAGGGTCTTATTTCTCTAGGATATATTCCAAGGAGTGGGATTGCTGGATCTTATGGCAGTTCTATTTCTAGCTTTTTAAAAATCGAAGGAAGTGCCAAATCGATTTCCAAAGTGGTGGTACCATTTGACATTTCCACCAGCAGTGTATAAGTGTTGCAGTCTCTCCACAGCCGCTCCAACATTTATTATTTTGTGTTTTTGGATTAACGCCACCGTTATTGGAATGAGATGGAATGTCATTGTAGTTTTGATTTGCATTTCTCTAATGGCTAATGATCATGAGCATTTCCTCATGTATCTGTTAGCTACCGGAATGTCTTCTTCAGTGAAGTGCCTGTTCATATCCTTTGCCCATTTTTGAATGGGGCTATTTGTCTTTATGTAGTTGTTTTTGCAGTATCATGTAGATTTTAGAGATTAGACACTGGTCAGAAATGTCATAGCTAAAAACTTTTTCCCAGTCTTTAGGTAATCTTTTTACTGTTTTGGTGTTTGATTTTTAGGAGCTCCCGGTTATCTAGTTTCTCTTCTGCATTGTTAGTAATGTTTCGCATGCTGTTTATGCTATGTGTTAGGGCTCCTGGTGTTGTCCTTATTTTTTCTTCCATGATCTTTATTGTTTTAGATTATATATTTAGGTCTTTGATCCATTTGTAGTTAGTTTTTGTGCATGGTGTGAGGTATGGGTCTTGTTTGACTTTTTTGCAGATGGATTTCCAGTTACGCCAGCACCAGTTGTTAAACTGACTGTTTTTTCCCCCATTTAACTGACTTTGGGCTTTTGCAAATATCAGCTGCTCATAAAAAAAAAAATTTTTTTTTTTTTCATGTGTGGATGGAGTTATGTCTAGATTCTCAGTTCTTTTCCATTGGTCTGTGTATCTGTTGTTGTACCAGTACCAGGCTGTTTTGATTACTGTGGTGTTATAATAGGTTCTAAAATCAAGTAGAGTGAGGCCTCCCAGTTTGTTCTTTTTCAGTAATGCTTTCCTTATCCAGGGCCTCTTTCCCTTCCATAAGAATTTGGTGATTTGTTTCTCCATCTCATTAAAAAATGTCGTTGGAATTTGGATCGGAATTGCGTTGTATCTATAGACGGCTTTGGGTAGAATAGACATTTTTACAATGTTAAGTCTTCTTAGCCACAAGCAAGGTATATTTTTCCACTTATATAGGTCTCTTGGTTTCTTGCAGTAGTGTTTTGTAGTTTTCTTTGTATAGGTCTTTTACATCTTTTGGTAAGATTTATTCCTAAGTATGTTATCTTTTTGGGGGCTACTGTAAGTGGTATTGATTTGGTGATGTCCTCTTCAATGTTCTTTTTGTTGGTGTAGAGGAATCAAACTGATTTTTGTATGTTTATCTTGTACCCTGATACTCTGCAGAACTCTTAGTTTCAGTAGATTTTTGAGGATTCTTCAGGGTATTCTGTGTGTGAGGTCTTGTCATCTGCAAATAGAGATACTTTCACTTCTTCCTTACCAATTTGGATGCCCTTTGTTTCTTTATCTAACCTAATTGTTCTGGCTAGGACCTCCAGTACAATGTTGAATAAGAGTGGTGATAAAGGACATCCTAGTCTGGTTCCAGTTTTCCAGGGGAATGCTTTTAGACTCTCTTCATTTACGACGATGTTGGGTGTTGGCTTTGTATAATTGCCTTCTATTATGTTGAGGTATTTTTCTTCTATTCCTGTCTTGCTGAGAGTTTTTATCATGAATGGGTGTTGAACTTTGTCAAATGCCTTTTCTGCATCAGTCGATAAAATCATGTGGTTCTTGTTTTTTATTTATATGATAGATTACAGTAATTGTTTTTCTAATGTGAACCATCCCTGCATACCTGGTATGAATCTCACTTGTTCATGGTGAATTTTTTTTTTTTGATATGTTGTTGAATTCTATTGGCTAGAATTTTGTTGAGAAATTTTGCATCTGAGTTCATGAGGGATATAGGTCTGTAATTTTCTTTTTTTGTGGCGTCTTTACCTAGCTTTGGAATCAGGGAAATGCTGGCTTCATAGAATGAGTTTGGTAGTATTCCATCCTTTTCTATGCTCTGAAATACATTTAGCAGTAGTGGTGTTAACTCTTCTCTGAAAGTTTGATAGAACTCTGCAGTGAAGCCTTCCTGGCCAGGACTCTTTTTGTTGAGAGTTTTTTGATTATCTTTTCAATCTCTTTTCTTGTTATGGGTTTATTTAGTCGTTCTGTCTCTGTTTGTGTTAGTTTAGGTAGGTAGTTTGTAGAAGTTAATCCATTTCTTATAGGTTGTCAGATTTGTTAGAATACAGTTTTTCATAGTAATCCGATATGATTCTTTTAATTTCAGTTGGGCCTAATATTGCCCATTTCATTTTTTTATTTGAGTTATTTACTCCCTCTCCTGTTTTTCTTTTCTCAGTTTGGCCAGTGGTTTATTAATTTTCTTAATTTTTTCAAAGAACCAGCTTTTGGTCTTATTAACTCTTTGAATTGTTGTTCTGTTCTCTATTTAATTCTGCTCTAATTTTTATTATTTGCTCTCTTCTGATGCCTGAGGGTTTCTTTTGTTGCTCTCTATTTGTTCCAAGTTGTAGGGATAATTCTTTGATTTTGGCGCTTCTTTTTGGATGTGTGCATTTATTGATAGAAAATGAGCTCTGAGCACTGCTTGCACACTGTCTCAGAGGTTCTGACTGAAAGTGTTTTCATTCTCATTGGATTTTATGAATTTCTTTATTTCATACTTAATGTCTTCTGTAATCCAGTCATTTTTGAGCAGGGTATCATTCAGTTTCCAAGTGTTTGACTTCTTTTCCCTGCATTTTCTGTTCCTGATTTCTACTTTCATGGTCTTCTGGTCAGAGAAGATGCTTTGCAGTATTTTAATGTTTTGGATTCTGCTAAGGCTTGTTTTATGACCTAATATGTGGTCTATTCTAGAGATTGTTACATGTGCACTGGAAAAGAAACTATACTTGGCTGCTGTTGGGTGGAGTGTTCTGTTTATGTTTATAAGGTGAAGTTGGTTGATCGTGGCATTTAGATCTTCCCTGTCTTTATTGAGCTTCTTTCTGGATGTCCTTTCCTTCACCGAAAGTGGTGTGTTGAAGTCTCCGACTGTAATTTTGGAGCTATCTTACTTTCCAATGCTTAGTTTTATGTATCTTGCAGCCCTGTCTTTGGGTGCATAAATATTTAATGTGGTCATATCCCCGTGGTATATTGTCCTTTTAACCATTATATAGTGTTCTTTGTTCTTTGTGGTGGATTTAACTTTCGAGTCTATTTTGTCAGAAATTAATATTGCCACTCCTGCACTTTTTTGATTGTTGTTTGCTTGATATATTTTTTCCATTCTTCGAGTTTTAGGTTTTTGTTTTGTCTCTAAGTCTAAGGTGTGTTTCTCGTAGGCAGTACATAGACGGATCGTGTTTTTTTAATCCATTCTACCACTCTCTTTCTTTCTATTGGTGTATTTACTCCATTTACATTCAGTGTAATTATGGATAGGTATGAATTTAGTCCTGTCATTTTGATGTCTTGTGTGTGTGTGTTGTCGACAGTTTCTTTTTCCCACTTAATTTTTTGTGCTAAGTAGCTTATGTTTATGTATTTTTTTCCTTTTATTCATTATAGTTTATTTTTTTTCTTCTCAGTTTCCGTTTTTTTCTTGTATTTTATTTTGATGAGTAGGATTGTTAGTCTCCTTGTGGTTACGTTAGTATTTACTCCTCTATTTTTCTAAATTTAAACCTAACCTTTATTTCTTTGTATTGCCTTGTTTTCCTCTCCATATGAAAGATGTATGACTACATTTCTTAGTCCCTCTTTATTGTTTCGTGGTTGTCTTCTTTTACATAATGATTTTGCTGTTTCCCTGTTTTGAGCGTTTTTTTAATCTTGATCTATTTTTGTGATTTCCCTGTCTCGGTTGAAATCTGATTGCTCTGTCCTGTGTTCTAGGCTTGGATGGATATCTGATATTATTGGTTTTCTAACCAGAGAACTCTCCTTAGTATTTTTTGTAGTTTTGGTTTGGTTTTTACGAATTCCCTGGACTTCTGTTTATCTGGAAGTGTCCTAATTTCACCTTCATATTTGAGAGACAGTTTTGCTGGATATATGATTCTTGGCTGGCAGTTTTTTTTCTTTCAGTGCTTTATATAAGTCATCCTACTGCATTCTTGCCTGCATGGTTTCTGCTGAGTAGTCCAGGCTTATTCTTACTGACTCCTTTGTTGGTGACTTTTATCTTATCCCTAGCTGTTCTCAAATTTTCTCTTTATCTTTGATTTTGGCAAGTTTGATATGTCTCGGTGACTTTCTTTTAAAATCTACCTTATGTGGAGTTCGATGAGCATTTTGGATAGATATCTTTTCATCTTTCATGATGTCAGGGAAGTTTTCTGACAACAAATCTTCAACAATTCTCTCTTTCTTTTCTGTTACCCCTCCCTGTGCTGGTACTCCAGTCACTCGTAGGTTGTTTCTCTTGCTAGAGTTCCACGTGATTCTTAGGGTTTCTTCTTGTTTTTTAATTCTTTTATCTGATTTTTCTTAAAGTATATTGGTGGCAAGTGCTTTATTTTCAATATCATAAATTCTGCCTTCCACTTCCTCAATTTTGCTCATCTGACTTTGTATTAAGTTATCTAATTTTGTAATTTTATTGTTAATCTTCTGCATTTCTGATTGCTGTTTCTCTATGGATTCGTGCTGCTTATTAAATTTTTCATTATGTTCTTGAATAACCTTTCTAATTTCTTCAATTGCTTTATCTGTGTGTTTCTTGGCTTGTTCTGCATATTGCCTGATCTTCCTGATGTCTTGAAGAGTTCTGTATATTAATCTTTTGTATTCTACCTCTGGTAATTCCAGGAATATCTCTCTTTCCAGAAGTTTCCTTCTTTATTTTGGGAGCTTGTTGAAGCAATCACGGTGTGCTTCTTTATATGCTTGATATTGATTCTTGTTTCCAAGCTATCTATAAATTATTATATTAAAAAACCCAAAGTTATTAGTTTATCTTATGTTTGCTTACTGTATTGTGGCTTCTTGCTTTGTTTTGTTTTGACATGCCCAAATAGCTTGACTGAGTGAGCTAGCTTGATTTTTTTGCCTTTGAAGCTCTAACACCCTGTCACCAGATGGCTGGAGCTGTTATCCGGCATATCAGCCTAGGAGTCCATTCACTTTTCTTGTGTGGATTTTGCTCAGGTGTCCAGGTAGTTAGTCATGAAGTGTGTGGTACAGGCTCTGTCCTACAGCCTTAGCAGGGACAAGAGTGATTGGTGTAGGTACCAGTATCTGGTTGCAGCATGGGTTCATGCTCTGAACAAGGTAGGGGGCTCAGAACCATCCCCTGAGGGTCCATTTGGAAAGCACATCTCTGTTCCCTAGAGCACACAGGTGGGTGGATTCTGCAGATGGACCTTGGGCACCTAGTGCTTTTGGTTGTAAGGACTGGGAGGGAGGTACCAGTTATCCTTGGACCCCAGTCGCAGGTGGATAGGTGACCTGAGTAGAGCCACCAGTCCTTAGGCTCCTGATGTGGGTAGGTGAGGACCCTGTTGAACAGGCAAAGCAGTGTCAAACATCAAACACCTATCTCTCCACAGCACAGCTGAAAACAGTTACGGTCTGCCAACAAGGGCCTATTTTCCTGAAATAGGCCTACACAGGTCCATGCAAGGGGGAAAGGTATTCCCAGTCCACGGACCGTTTATGCCTGGACAGGAGCCGCTTGTGTCCTAAGCTCCCCAGGTTAATGGAGCTGGCAGATTATCTTTTCCCCAATTGTGAATTTATTCCTTCTCCAAGGCTGGGAAAATGGCTCAGGTGGTACAGCAGGACCTATCTCAGGCCCAGGGAAATCAACAGCCACCGAAGCAGGCTTCGGGGAGGGGGGCGTGGTAAGGTACACGCAGACACTTAGCTTTTGCTGAGAGCGCCATTCTTCTCTGGTTCCGCAGCTGTGAGTAGGCTGTGCAGCTGAATGTTTTTCCCTGAGGAAACTGCGGCTGAGGGCTACTACCAGCCCGCCACAGCCACTCCTGGGAATGGTGCCTGAGGGTTCCCGGCGATTCAGGTCCAGCAACTCCTCTCCGCTCCTGAACCATCTCTCCTTCCCCGTGCCCCTCATTTTCTCACTTTTGCCTTTGATGTTTAGGGTTCCTAGCTTGTCATAAATGTAATCTTTTCGTTTGTTTTTCAGGTCTTTGTTGTAAGAGGGTTCACAGGAAGCATCTGATCACTCTGCCATCTTGGTCCCGCCCCTGATTTTTTTTTTTTTTTTTAAGATCTTTTACTAGAAGATCTTAAAAAACCTAGATGAAAAAAGTTATTTAACACTTAGTTTGTAAATCTAGACACATCTAATATTTAGCTACGTTGTCCACTTCAGGTTTTTTTGTTGTTGTTTTAGTGAAACATTTTAATTATGCAAATAAAAACAGAACTGTAATAGTACCTCTGCACTTAAAAAAGTAAACATTAATGTTTATATTTCAAAACTTTTTTCATTATTTTAAAAGAAATGTGTCATTTCAGATACAGTTGAAATTCTGTTTGTTCCATTTTAGGCCATAGAACTTTGTCGAGTCTAACTTGTCTTTCCGTTGTGACTCCATAGGACTTATCTAGTGGGTATTTTCCAAAAACCAAGCCAAACCTACTGCCATGAAGACGATTCCCAGTCATAGCAATCCCATAGGGTTTCCAAGGCTGTAAATATACGAAAGCAGACTGCCACATCTTTCTCTCAGGGAACCCCTGGTGGTTTCAAACCACTGACCTTTTGGTTAGCAGTCGATAGCTTTAACTACTGCGCTATCAGGGCTTCTGGCGGGTATTAATGATCACATAAATTAGGTGTCCTACCTACTGATTCCCTGTCAGCCTCAAGGTCTGCTTCTTATGGTTTATCATGAGGATTGTGGCCACTGCTGCAGTCTTGTCCTTGTGGCATTTGCTCTCTAAGACTTTTAAGAAACCTGACTTCTCTCTCCTAGACTCACCAGCTGGCAAGCACATGCTGTGTGATGGGCTGGACTTAACTGAGCCAATGACCATTGTACCCTCCCACGTGATACTCTGTTTTTACCCAGAATAAACAATTTTCGTTTTTCTCTAGGGGCAGTCACACCTATTCCATGCTTTGAGGAGAAACTGGCCTTTCAAAGTTATGTGAGATTTTTAAAATTGTAATAATAGCTACCATTTTTCAGGCTTTTTACCAAGCATTTGATGTACACTATTTCATTTAATTCTCTTATTACCGTTACGCCACAGTGGTGATACTCCCCTTTAGAAATTAGCAAACTGATGTTTATTAAGATTTTGCATTCCTAGAATTCGAGCCTAGTTCCATCTCTGCAGTGCATGTATTTTGAGCTTTTATGTCTTGCTGATAACACAGTTGTCAGCCACCAAGAAGGGGGGATTCCATTGTTAGGAAACCTCAGATTTTAGCATTTGCTAAAATGGGTTCTCTTCAACCCTCTTGTCGTCTAGCTCCTGGCTCCTGAGGTGGAGGAAACATCCTGGCAGAGGCCTCCTCCGGCAGAACCAGAAATGTCATTGGTGGATTTTAAGACCTACGTGGATCAGGCATGCCGAGCCGCAGAGGAGTTTGTCAACATCTACTACAGCACCATGGACAAGCGCAGGCGTCTGTTGTCCCGGCTCTACATGGGCACAGCCACCCTCGTGTGGAACGGAAACGCGGTTTCAGGACAAGAATCCTTGAGTGAGTTTTTTGAAATGCTGCCTTCCAGTGAGTTCCAAATTAACGTGGTAGACTGCCAGCCCGTTCACGGTGAAGCCACCCCAAGCCAGACCACAGTCCTTGTTGTGATCTGTGGGACAGTGAAGTTTGAGGGCAACAAACAGCGGGACTTCAACCAGAACTTCATCCTGACAGCCCAGGCCTCCCCCAGCAACACGGTGTGGAAGATAGCAAGTGACTGCTTCCGGTTCCAGGACTGGGCAAGCTAGTGGGGTGGGACAGCCTCCTTCCGGGTCCAGGACTGGGCAAGCTAGTGGGGTGGGACAGCTTCCTTCCGGGTCCAGGACTGGGCGAGTTAGTGGGGTGGGACAGCCTCCTCGCTTCACGCTGCGCTGGGGGACGCAGGTCTCGAGACCTGGGGACACATGTTCATTCCTGTTGTTCCACAGACACTGCGGACCAGCGTGCCAAGGCCGGGACGCTTCCGCGTTTTCTCCAGGCCTAGAAGCCCCTTTTCTGAGTTTGTGATAGTTGCCTTTTAAGAGTGTCATACTTTTCTATTTTTTTATTTGTCCTATAGAAACTCTGGTTCTGGAAATCCTGAAAAATAAAACAAGACAAGTGTCGCTTCTTAGCCCTTGCTGGTGTGTTTGACTAGGTTTTCCAGAGATGGAGAATTAAAGGCGGGACTCGTGGGAAGTACCTTCAGAGGTGTGATGTCCAGGGCCGAGCACCCGCCCTTCCAAGGTGTGTGCACAGGTGTACCAGAGCAGTGAGTCACAGCCCTTTCTGCACGTTAGAATCTTCTGGAGCACTTTGAAAAATACCTATGCTAGGGCCGTGGGGACCATGGTCTCGGGGGACGTCTAGTTCAATTGGCATGACGGTTTATAAGGAAAACGTTCTACATTCTATTTTGGTGAGTAGTGTCCGGGTTCTTAAAAGCCTTGTGTGGCCATCTAAGATACTCCACTTGTCTCACCCCTTTGGGAGCAAGGGAGAATGAAGAAAACTAAACATACAAGGGAAAGATTAGTCCAAAGGAGTAATGGATCACAACTACTGTGGCCTCCACCAGTCTGAACCCAGTACAATTAGATAGTGCCCAGCAACCACCACTGACTGCTCTGACAGGGATCACAGTAGAGGGTCCCGGACAGAGCTGGAGAAAAATCTACAACAAAATTCTAACTCATAAAAAAGACCAAACTTCCTGACCTGACAGACTGAAAAACCTTGAGAGTATGGCCCCTGGACACCCGTATAGCTCAGTAATGAAGTTACTGCTGAGGTTCACCGTTCAGCCAAAGATTGGACAGGCCCATAAAACAAAGTGAGTCTAAAGGGGCACAGCAGCCCAGGGGCAAGGCTAAGAAGGTGGGAGGGGACAGGAAGGCTGGTAATAGGGAACCCAAGGTCAAGAAGGGAGAGTGTTGACATGTCGTGGGGTTGTTAACCAATGTCATAGAACAATATGTGTACTAACTGTTCAATGAGAAGCTAGTTCTGTAAACTGTCTTAAAAAACCTGTTGCCATCAAGTTGCTTTCAAGTCATAGTGATCGTATAGGACAGAGTAGAACTGCCCCATAGGGTTTCCAAGGA
The DNA here is from genome assembly GCF_024166365.1 of Elephas maximus indicus. Classification (NCBI taxonomy): domain Eukaryota; kingdom Metazoa; phylum Chordata; class Mammalia; order Proboscidea; family Elephantidae; genus Elephas; species Elephas maximus. Next base: position 65,806,976 of record NC_064843.1, read on the forward strand.
GTACCTGGTGGATTCAAACCGTCGACCTTTTGGTTAGCAGCCATAGCTCCTAACCACTATGCCATCAGGGTTTCCAAACTGTCTAAAGTACAATAAAAAAATAATAATAATGACCCTGTAAAAATGGGTCTATTGCTGGGGGGAGGAAAAAAACTTGAAAATTGAGTACCTAGGCCTCCATTTGAATGGGTGAGATTAGGTGAAAAGTTCAGAAATAATTCATGTAAAACAACTAGCACCATGCCCGGCACGTGTAGTGGTGCTCATAAAATGAAAGCAGTTGTTATTGCTAAAAAGAAAAATAAAAACCGTATACTTAGGCCACACCCCCAGGCCATCTGTACCCAGATATCTGAGGCTAAGGCTGGGCCTTAATATTTCTCAAAAGCACCCTAGGTGTCTTAAAGTGTAACATTAAAGGAAAAGAAAAAGTTGCTGTCAAGTCGATTGCAACTCACGGTGTGTCTACACCCGCAGGGTGGAACTGCTCGATAGTGTTTTCAAGGCTGTGACCTGGAAACATCACCTTCCAAGGTACTCTGGGTGGGTTTGAACCACCAAACAGTAGAGTGCTTAACCATTTGTGCCCCCCAGGATCTCCCTAGTTCACGTTAGGGTACGTCAGAATCACCTAGGAAGGCTGAGTCCCATCTTAGAAAATTAGCTGAGATTGAAATGATGAGAACAGGTGAAATATAAGAGGGTTAACTGCTTGTAAGTGAAGCGGCTATATTAACTACTCTTGTAAAGAGAAAGCAACTGCAAACTGCTGTTAAGAGGAAAAAGCACTGAGGCTGAAGGGGCAGTTCCCGCCGGTGACACTCTTCATTGAGTTCCATAACATTGCAACAGTCAGACAGAAAACACAGAAAGACTATCTGCAGTAACAATTTGAATGTAACAAGGATATGCATAGGGCGAGGTTTGGAGGGGTATCCTCGCATGGGGTCCCAACATGTTAAGGGGACCCACAAACCAGTGTTCACTCTTGTCAACCAGTAACTGTGCAGTGATGTCACTTGGTGGGCTCCACCCTCAGCTGCTCCTCTCAGCTGGCTCCTGACTCTGTCTGGGGTCCGGCCGTTACGCTCTGCCGATGCCACCTGAGTCACCTTATCTCCACCTCTTCTGGTGCCGGCACAGCTGCTGCTTCCATCACCATTGCAGGTTTATTCGACCTGGGAGGTTCATTATCACCGGCCCCCAAGTCCAGAGGACAGCTCCCTGTTGGGGGGACAGCCCGAGCAAGGAAACACCCTCACTGTGCGTCCTGGCAGATAATTCGAAGAACTGACACGTAGCCATTTCCAGATTCGTGAGTTTATTCAGGGAAACTTACTGACACGGGCAAGCAGCTGCTCCAGTGGCGGCCGGCTGGAGTACTTTCTGCAACCACCTAGCAAGGGACCCAAGCTTACACACCATTCCAGCTGGGACCGAGGCTCATTGTTTTCTCCCATGTTCTTGGGCAGTCAGTGTTCCCAGGGACTTTATGTCCAGGCCCAGATGGTTTCCTTGTCGCTAAGGCATTCTTTGGCCTTGGCCGCTGTCCCAGTCACGCCATTCCCGGCCTTGTACCTTTAGCCGGAGTCTATCCCAAATTCATCGCCAGCATGCTTCGGGGAAGAGCAAAACTGACTCCATTAGGGAGGGGATGCGTATAGCTGAACAGCATTACCCTACAGTCCACCACTGCATACCCTCCTAATGCCCTTACAATCTTACCGCCACCTCTTCCGCGACAGCCCTTGGACTTGGTTTGCAGAGGAGCATTGCAAAACCAGACCACATACTCAGTATAACCTACAACACAGGAAAAGACAGTAATAAGAGTCCCAATATCACCCAGAAGCTTGTCTGCCAGGCAGATGGAAGGGATTGCAGCCAGCTGGAGACAGGGTCAGCGGCATCATGTTTGATAGAAGTATGGTGTTGCTTTAAGTCCTGCAGAGCCAAAGACACTTTCTTAGAGGCACCAGGGCTATACATGCAACATTAAGTTCTTATCATGGCACAGGTGCCACCCTGGGTGGCAGGATGTCAAGGGCCATCCTACTCTGAAGGATGACTTTCTGTATTTGTTGAGTCTCCCCATTCAGAAGGGTGATAGCCCACCTGGTGGTGTTAAGTGCAGCTGTGGTGTGTCTGGCTAGCACCTCTACCTGCCACTCCACATCTATAGTGGTGGCCTGGGGCGAGAACAGGGACAAGGAGCAAAACCACTGTGATGTGCACTGGTATCTGTGCTGGGCCATTACAGTTTGCCAGTTGCTGGGAACACTGGGGAGGGTGGTGTAAATATTAGCAGCGATGTACAGCTGCCCCCAGGTGCAGTGCCTCATCCAGTTGTAGGGCAGTTACAGCCACCCATGCAAGCCACATGTCCAAAGCCACCCCTTAGGCGATAGGTATGCCCCTGCCCATAGGCTTTGCTTTTGCTTCCCTAACTAACTATTGCCAGCAACTAGCAGGGTTCTACCACACTGTTTTCGGGGGTCCAGCCCATCACACTGAGAGGACAAGAGGTATTAGTCCCATTCTGACACTCCCAGCGAAGGGGAACTTGGCCGTTTATAAGGACTTGCTTCCACTTGCAGCAGGGCATTATGCACTGCACATGACTGTTTCTCCAACACGCAGTACCTCTCTTCCGCTCCTCGCCACAACTGGGACCAAAATCCCAGTGGCACTCTCTTGTTGCTTTGCCATTGCCACAGGCCCCATTCATGTCCCTTAGGGTAACAGGCTATGTACAATTTGCATGGCTGACCCTGCATGAACACTCCTAAAGCCTGTATTTGCCTTAGTCTCTGGGCAGGGGTAGACTTGGACCTTATCTGTCAGCAGTTCAGGCATCCTTTGTGTCTTACCCAACCACATACCACTCAAGTACTTGACCAATAAACCAGGCCCTTGCGTTTTTCCTCATTCACTGCACATCCCTGTGACTGGAGGTGCGTGACTACCTTACCAGCTGCAGTCTGCAAAGACGCAAAGAAGTCAGAGGTCAGCGTGACATCATCAACGTAGTGGAATATGGCCACCTCAGCAGGGGGATTCCACTGCTTGAGGTCAGTGGCAACCATGCCATGGCACATGGTGGGGATATGCAGGTACCCTTGTAGGAGCACGGTCAAAGTCCACTGTCTCACCTCCCAGCTGAAGGCAAACTGTTCCTGGCCATCTGAGTGTAGAGAGATGCTAAAGAAAGCATTAGCCAAGTGGTAAGTGCCCAATGCCTCCCCCATTTGCCCCATCATCTGTGTGATGTTGTATACAGCTGCAAACAACGGGGGAGTCACCTTATTCAATTCCCAGCAGTCTATTGTCATCAGTCCAGCTTGCGCATTGGCCAGACAGGACTACTGAAGGAAGGAGCTCTTGGCCTGTCTCAGAATCCCCACTGGGTGTAGCTCTCCTGCACGGCCACCGTGATTTCTTGATGCCCTCCAGGGAGGCGGTACTGCTTAAGGGTCATGATTCAGGCTGGGGAGTCCAACTGCACAGGGGACCATTTAGCATTACCTTGTACTACAGTTTTTATGGCTCTCACTTGCAGGTGGAACTCACCGGAGGTCTGCAGCTCCAGCCCCAACAAGGTATCTCTTCCCAGAATGTATTCTGGTATCAGGGCTAGGTATACTTGGTAGGCCTTTGGGGGTAGCCTTCCAATCTGCAGCACTAGTTTGATTTGGCGCATCCTGACAGCCCCACCCCCATACCCATCAATGGCTGTTAGTGGCCCTTTAAACCTATTTGGGTTATCATACATCAGGGTGGATTCTGCTCCGGTGTCCACCAAAGCCAAAACATGCTGCTTGTTAGTGGGGGTCCAGTGTATGATCATTTCAATGTGTGGCCTCCAGTCCCCTGTCACCCAGCAGAGGGCTTCCTGCATCTGCAGTGCACCTTGGCCACACCCCTAGTCGAGGGGCGAGGGACACTCCCACCTCTCTGTGGGGGAGCTGTAGGCTTGGCCTCCTTTCATGGGCTCTGGTCAGTGCCTTTGTGGAACCCAGATCTTTTGTCAGGAACAATTCTACACCAAAGAAACACATTTTACAGACAGTTTGACCAAACATATGGCACAAATAAGAAATGCCCTTGCAGGGAACTGCTACATTGAGACCCCAGACTGCTTGTCTGAGATGCATGGTTCAGGCTGGGGTTGTCTTGTCGCCTCTCATCACCCATTTAAACCTGTCCATTGAAGTGCCCAATTACCTCTATGTCTTGGGGTGATAAAGAGTGTGAAGAGTCCATTCAAGATCCAGTGGAAGCCTCTGTATAGGACAAAAAGCCCCGATATGATTTACCTGCCGAGAACATCCCAGCCTGTTGGCTCAGGAATCTGTCCCTGAGAAGGTTTTAGCCTTAACCAGGGTCTTGTAGGCAGGTCAGCTTTCCTGTGCCGTCTGGCATTTTCTGATGACAGCGGCAGTCCATGCGTGTAGGCCCAGTCTAGGACAGTGTGTGAATCTCCATGGACTGACCTCTCTTAGATCCAGGAGGTGGTCAGTTGCACATCTCTTTGCTCTGGAGCAGACAAGGCTTCAGCCTCTGCAGTCAGCTGGTAAGACCGGTCTGTTTGTTGGCTGTTTTCCACTCTCAGCACAGGGGCTTTTCTGATGACTATCCACACAAGTAACAAAAGCTTCTCAGGAGCAGAACTGATTTTTTTTTTTTTTTTTTTTGGTCCGGATGTCTCATGTCTGTAGGGGGTTGCATTATATGTCAGTCCGAGGGTTGTCAGTGGCCAGATTGAATGGCCAGGGTATTAGCTACAGCCCACGTCACAGTTTCCTTGTGCCTCTCTAATAACAGCCCTAAGTGCAGCACTTCCCATCAGGACTTGGAGGCAAAAGTTTACAAAGCTGTGCATTAATACATCAACATCATCAGTGCATACAATAAGGATTTGCCCCAAGGAACTTATCCATAGTCAGGCTGGGGCACGTGTCTCAGTGACAGTGACCTCAGACCTAGAGTATACCTCATTGGACTTTAATTGTAACACAAGGCCTTTGCTCCTGGCTGGTGACAGAGAAATTAGGCTTAATCCTCAATCTTAATTATTTCTGAAAGAAGATCTGGGAAAAGTTGGCAGAGCCCTCACTCATTCGTGGGGCCACGCCTCCACCACACCAAGTGCAAGCATGGGTCCAGCCCAGGTGCCTGGTAACCTGGAGGTGGGCCCCTCTCTTTTTAGTTTTCCCCTCACCATTGTAGCTGCAGCTAGGTTGCTGTTCAGTTATCTTGGCCGGGGCAGCTTTCAGGGAATTCTGAGGTCTCTTCAAGGTCACTCAGCACAAGCTATCTTGAAGGGCTTTTTACTCCTTTTTGTTCCTTTTTTCCCTGCTGTTTTAACTCTTGCTTTGCACTGGGTGTTAGAGGGTGTTCTCAGCACCGGGGACCTGTTTATCCCCTCCAACTAGCTCCAGTCCCATGCTCTACTGACTGAGCTAGCCAGGCCTCGCTGACCACCCTGCGATTTCTCGCACAGAAAAGCATGCGGGCCAGACCTCCCCACACAGAGGTCACTGGCCACCCTGGGATTTCTCCCGAAGATGCCTCTTGCTTCTGCAAACGGGGCACTGATGTTTCCATGGAGGAAGAATACGCTGCACACAAATCCCCCAGTTGCAGCTCCGCTTCCAGCTGCCTAGTTAGGGCCCTAGCGACGGGCCTCACATCGGACGCCCCTCTCGCCGCTGCCAGTAGAGGCCACCCCGCACAGCCGCCTCAGCACCGCAAGCTGGCGCTTGCTTGGGGCCTCCTATGAATCTCACCACGCCCACAGCAGCGGCCAAGCAACTCCCTCGGCCAAAACACGAACGTCCTCCTTTCTCAACATGCAAAGACTCTAGTAACTGCCACAATCCCTGTGGAGTTTTCAGGGCATCCCCGTACTCACACACAGGTCCCCAGGCATCGACATCCTGGGCTAGTGGTCCCAGGGCATGCGTCCCTGGCCACCCGGGGATTTCCCCCAGCAGAGCCAGCTTTTCCCCACCCATCTGAGAAGGCCTGGTGTGCTCCCCAGATTCCTGCCGACTACGCCACTTGTCGGGGGACAGCCCCGGCAAGGAAAGACCCTCACTGTGCGTCCTGGCAGATAATCCGAAGCACTGACACGTAGCCATTTCCAGATTCATGAGTTTATTCATGGAAACCTACTGACACGGGCAAGCAGCTGCTGTCCAGTGGTGGCCAACTGGAGTATTTTCTGCAACTACCTAGCAAGGGACTCAAACTTATATATCATTCTATCTGGGACCAAGGCTCATTGTTTTCTCCCACATCTTGGGCAGTCAGTGTTCCCAGGGACTTCATGTCCAGGCCCAGATGTTTTCCTTCTTGTTGCTAAGCCATTCTTCGGCCTTGGCCTCTGGCCCAGTCATGCCACTCCTGGCGTTGTACCTTAGCCCCAGTCTATCCCAAATTCATCCCCAGCATGCTTTGGGGAAGAGCAAAGCTGATTCCATTAGGAGGGGATGCATATAGCTGAATAGCATTACCCTACACTCCCCTCCGGGTTCTGGTAAATTAGGAGGCCCCCCGGAGCCTCAGTGTTCTAGGGTTTTTATCAGTCACCAGGCAGGGCCCCAGCCAATCCTTATAAATGTCAACTACCAGACAGTCCCCCCCGCCACCCCCAGCCAATCTGTATAAATGTTAACCATAGAGTGGGCTACCCCAGCCAATTCAGGTAAAGGTCAGTTTCTGGGCAGAGCTCCCCAACCGGTCCAGGTAAAGATCAGACCAAAGGGGCTTAGAAACCAGGATCAAACAACCAAATTTTTTTTTGGTAAGGTGAGTCTACAGCCTGCATCATCATCATAAGAAGCTACTTTTATTGGCCCTGGAGTCCCTGGGTGGTACAAACAGTAACACCCTCTGCTACTAACCAAAAGGTTGGAGGTTCAAGTCCACCCAGAGGCATCTTGGGAGAAAGGTCTGGCCATCTACTTCTACAAAATCAGCCATCGAAAACTGTATGGAACACAGTTCTACTCAACACACATGGGGTCACCATGAATCCAGAGTCAACTGGACAGCAACTGGTTTGTTGTTATTTTGTTTTTTAGTTTTCTCTAAATACCAACTCTTATTTTACAACTTTGCATAATGGGGTCCTTAATTGTATTTTTCCAGTGTAAAGTAGGAATAGAAAACTATAGAAGGTTCCATTATTCTATGACCAGCAGATGAGATCTTGTGGCCCTGCAGCTTCCCCAGTTAAATTTTCTGTGAGCATACTAGGCTTGAGATAGTGGTGTAGGTTAGAATGGCGGATTGGGGAAATTTGAGAAGAACAAGGATTTTGATGTGTACTGTGGCACAGACAGCTGTTGCTTCCTAGTGTTCTTCCCCTTTACTAGTTACTGAAGCCCAGTGTTTAACAGGACAAGGTACTCACCTAAAAGATTTCACTTCCCAGCTCAACTGATAGCTAGGTCTGACATACGACCACATCCTGGCCCATGAAGCAAAAGCAAAAGGGTAGTACTTGTGGGAATTTTCCTTCAAAGGATCAGTCCTCCCTTCATCAATTCTGCTGCCTGGAAAGTGGTGTGATGGCTGGACCACTGGCTCGAGCTCCGGCATGGACCCTGAGGCCAGCTTGGCTGGACCCTAGAGGTAGGATGGTAAAAACAACAACCAAACCCATTGCGGTCAAGTCGGTTCTGACTCATAGTGACCCTACAGGACAGGGTAGATCTGCCCCGTAGAGTTTCCAAGGAGTGCCTGGTGGATTCTAACTGCCAACCTTTTGGTTTGCAGCAGTAGCATTTAACCGCTACACCACCAGGGTTTCCTAGAGGTAGGATGGTAGTCAGCTGAAAAGAGCCTGGGTGCCCAGTGACTATGTGGAACCACCAAAATAGCCCTAGTCTGCTTACCTCCAGACTTCTTTTTTAATGAGAAAGAAATAAATTCTTCTTTAAGCCACTATTGTTTTGGGGTCTCTGATGTACATAGCAGAGCCTAATCCTAGGTAAGGCAAGAATATTTGCAATAGGGGCTTACCTTAGGGGCATGGCTCTGCTGTGATGCCCTGGCAACCTTGCACATCTCCAGGTACATCATGTAAGTAAGAATTGATTGCAGTCAGCCCTGAGTTTGGCAGAATGCCAGGTGATCCTTGCTGGAGCAAGGGGAGATGAGCCACCTGGGGAGGAGCCATTAGAAAGCAGTTTCCCATCCCTATCCTGTGTTTCTCATCATCTCCCTAATTTTAATTGAGGGCAGACTTTCCACCTCCTGCACTCAGTATTGTCCTATAGAATGAGGGCCAAAGAGGAGCTGACAGCATGCTGGCTTGCTTTTGCTAAGTAATAAACTGAAGCCATTCAGGCTCATTGTCTCCTTGCTGGCCAAATCCATGGAAGTGTGACGAGCCCAGCTAGCCACTGCTTAGAAACTGTAGGCCACTTGGCGCTTACTACCTTACCATTTAAGGAACTCTTGCAAATCACTAACGAAAAAGACTACACATTGAAAAAATGAAAAAGGATATGAAAATCAGATTATAGAAACAAAGAAATATATAAAATGATACTCAACCTAACAGTTGTTCAAATTATTACAGTACACGCATTGCAATAGATATGTCCTCCAAAAATACACCCCACTAATCTCAGTTTGGGGCAGTCATTTAAATGTGGATAGGATTAAGCCTATTTCCAAGTTCGATGGGCCTCAGCTGGTCTAATGAAGTCATCGTGATCCCATTCCCCTCACATGGTGGAGGTGTCGGGTCATGTGGGTATAGTCCAATCAGGCCCAAAACCTTGCAGAAGAACTCCTGAAGTGGGCCCTTGACATGAGACTCAGAGGAAGGGGTTTGTGGAAGGAGGGGCAGGACAGGAGCCCGTGACTGGGCCTGGGGTAGTCGGGAGAATACTTTAACTGTGTGAATTCTTTTCCTGCCCCCATGATTCCAGGTGTTCAGTCCAGTAGGCCCTTGCCCCAGCTATTGTCAAACACCTTTAGGTGGGGACTGTGGTGGCTCTATGAGTGCTGGTAGCATAGTGGTTAAAGCACTTGACTGCTAACTGAAAGGTCGGAGGTTCTATGACAGGGAACAGAGGGCCCCCAAATCTGCAAACAAAGTACAGGAAATGGGCTAGGGCACAGAAACAAAGCCATTCCCCCGAACATTGGGGCAGGGTATCAAAAAATAGCCCACAAATTTCTTTAAGTTGTCTTTCAGAGCAGCTGGAGAAAACCAGCCCCAGGGACATGTGCAGAATATCCACCTGTGACCTCTGTGTGGCTTTCCACCAGGGGTTGTGAGAGGCTGCAGCAGCAGCCAGGAGACTGTGCAGGCGGGACACCCCATAGTAAGTCCTGCTACTAATCCCAGAGGTTTCCAGGACAGGAGCCATCTTGGGAAGCTGCTGCTTGCGCACCATAGTTAACATATCCCCACCCATGTCTGTGAATAAACATGAATCTTTTCCTGCCCAAGAACTTTTAAAAACCCAGGCAAGTCTTTTGTTCTGTGGGACAGGGGCAAAGCAACGCCCTCCTCATCTCGGCTTGCAAGCCTCTTCAATAGAGCTTTGCTCGTGTGGAAAATGCTACGAGCCTTACCTGTTCACTCCTGACTACTGAGAGGTAAGAACCTTATTCTGGGAACAGTTTAAAACCATCAGCTGCTCTGTGGGGGAAGATTACAGCCTTGGAACCCTATGGAGCAGTCTGCTTTTGTCCTGTGTTTTCAATATGAGGTGAAATTGACTTGACTGCCGTGGATTTAGTTTTGTGGTGGCTCTGCAGATCTCACGTGGTGAAAAACTATGCCCACATGTTTTGCAATACCGTAAGTCATTTCCACTTTCCTTTTTATATAAACATAATAATTTGGTATTGGGAATATCTATTTTTAAACTTTAATCTGCCATCTAAATGAATGTGCCTCCTTTGAAAATACTCCTCTGTCTGAATTCTCTTTCAGTAAACTCTCCTGTTAGAGCACATTGGAATGTTTGTTTCCTGCTTGTGTGCTGAGCAATCAACTCTTTGAAAATGCTGCTATTTCCATTCACTCTCTGCTCCTCCTTTCTTTGGAACATGCTGCTTTAAGGGGTCTGTGGCTATTATTTGTCCTGCAAGACACCTATTTGTTTCTGATTCTTTGAATTGCAGATATTTTTAATAAACTGTGATCTCTTTCAATGCTGAATTTTGATCTTTTTTTCTCTCCTCTTAAATACTGCGGCTAGACTTTTCACTCCTCGGCTCCAGTTGGATCAAAATGCCCCGGTCAGAAGAAGCCTGGTCTGCCCACCGAGCCTCCCATTGAAGGGCAGAAAGCAGGTCCTGGATGCAGTCACATCACCTGAGTGGCTGAGTTCCTTGCCCTCAAGGAGCTCATGATCTAATCGGGAGACAAGGAAAGTGAAATGGCAAATTGAGTAAATTAAGTTCCAAAGCCACATATAGAGATTGGCCAAACCAGTCACAGGCTTGGGCATAACAATGTTAAACAAGTATTCAGATGAGACGCTGGTAAAATCCATGTGATAGACAAAAGTGAAGTTCCAAGCAGGATGCAGGCTTGTAGGAGGCCTCAGAACACTGTCCCACAAGGAAGCTATGCAAGAGGGAAGAGTGGAGTGGCGGGGAAGGGCTTTGTGCAGAGATTAATTTGAAAGGAGATGCTGCTGGGCTTCAACTTGCAAAGCCCTCCTCCAGCTCTGCCCTTAAAGGGGGCAAGGTGGGATGTCACCTTCCTCACTTCAGTCTAGATAGAGGGCATGAGTCTCAGTAGGGCCTCTCAGCAAGCTTGATCTGAATTCCCTGGAGTCTGTGGCTCACGCTGGCAGAGAAGCTTCAGGACGACAGTGAATATCCACATGGGATAACAGGTTTGGGAAGGAGCTTAGCTGCTGACCAAAGGTTGGTGTGAATTCTGTCTTAGTCATCTAGTGCTGCTATAACAGAGCTACCACAAGTGGATGGCTTTAACAAAGAGAAATTTATTTTCTCACAGTTTAGGAGGCTAGAAGTCAGAATTCAGGGTGCCAGCTCTAGGAGAAGGCTTTCTCGCTCCATCAGTTCTGGAGGAAGGTTCCTGTCATCAATCTTCCTTGGTCCGAGCTTCTCAGCACATGGAACCCAGGTCCAAAGGATGTGCTATTCTCCTGGCTCTTGTTTCTTGGTGGTATGAGGTCCCCCTGTCACTCTGTTTGATTCTTTCTTTTATATCTCAAAAGAGATTCGCTTAAAACACAACCCAATCTTGTAGATTGAGTCCTGCCTCGTTAACATAACTGCCTCTAATCCTGCTTTATTAACATCGTAGAGGTAGGATTTGTAACACATAGAACAATCAGATCACAAAATGGTAGGCAATCACACAATACTGAGAATCATGGCCTAGCCCAGTTGACACACATTTTTGGGGGACACAGTTCAATTCATAAAATTCCACTCTTTGGCCCCCAAAAAACCATGTACTTGCCACATGTAAAACACATGTACCCCATCATATCATAGCAAAACTCTTAAATCAACTACAAGTCCAAAATCCAAAAATTACTCTTCATTTGTGAAATCTAGAATACAAGTTATCTGCTTCCAAAATACAATTGTGGACCAGGCACAAGGCAGACATTTCCATTACAAATGGGAGAAACTGGAGGGAAAGAAGGGGTAGTAGGCACTAAGCAAGTCAGCAGAACACATTACATTAGCCCTCAAGACTTGAAAATAATCCTCTGTTCTCTGAGAATATTTACACAATGGCCCTGCCCTCCAGACTGTACATATTGGCCACACTCTCCGGATTCTGCCTGGAGGCTCCTCTGCCCTGGGTTTCAGCTCTGCCTTCCAGGCCCATTGGGACAGCAACTCTGCTCCCTCGGCTTTGGGCATCCCCATTCTCCTAGTCCATCTGAGTGGTGACTCCACCTTTTGAAACCAAGGCAGCTCAGCTTCCTGTGTTTCTTGTCTCTTCAGCTTCTGCTTCCTGGTTCCTTGGCCTCTTTGCCCCTCAGCTCCCTGGAAACCCTGTGTGGCAGTTCTACTCTGTCCTATAGGGTTGCTATGAGTCGGAATCAACTTGACTGCAATGGGTTTGGTTTTTTATAGTGGCCTCCAAATATCCACACTCCTCTTCTTCAGGAACAAAAGAAAATGGGTTTTTAGTTGGAAAAGTACTCAGTTGAAAGACCAGCTCTCCCCGCACCATTTTACCTAGGTGGCCATGTGACTCAGATGGGACCAGTGATGTGTACATGGAAGGACTGTGAGACACTCCTGGGAAGCCTCCTTGAAAGACTGGGATAGCCCTTCTTTTCTCCCTCCCTCCCTTCCTCCATCCTTCTTTTTGGGAAGCAGTTGTGATGGTTGGTGTTCTGGCAGCTCTAATGGGTCATGAGGTCCATTTGGCCACATACAAGGGTTGGGAATGGAAAGCAGAATGACCTGGGGCCCCTGTCAGCCTCATAGAGCCCTGTCACCAGCCTTGGGTTACCTTCTGTCTTGGTTTGCTAGTGCTGCCTTAACAGAAATACCACAAGTGGCTTTAAAGATAGAAATTTATTTTCTCACAGTTCAGTAGGTCTTGGCCCTGTCAGGTCCTTCTGTAAGCCTCCCTCCTAGTTTCTGATTTCTTATTTCTGCCAGCAACCCTTGGTGTTCCTTGGTGTTTGTCTTCCCCCTGTGTGTGTCTCTGTGTCTAGCCTGCTCTTTTTATAACTCAGAAGTGATTAGGTTTAGGACTTACCCTACTCTGGTATGCCCTCATTAACATGACAAAAGGGAAATCCTATTTCCAAAAAGGATCACATCCACTGGGACAGGGGCACTAATTTTGGAGGGGATACAATTCTATTCATACCACCTCCTTCTAGGTTTCTCTTAGGGGAGCAAGAAATAAACTTCCATCTTATTTAAGCCACTGTTGTTATGAGAATATTTTTATATGCAGCCAAGCATAATCATCAGTGATACAAACCTGGAAAAAGTACTTGCAACAAAGGAGAGGCCTTATTTCCTTACTGTATAAAGAACTCTTACAAATCAGTAAAAGAAAAAAATTAATAAGACAAATCATTTTTAAAAAAATAGCACAAGGTAATAATTGAACAGGCAAATCATAAAAATACATATGGTAGAAAGAAAAATGGATAGAAGTGAAATGATTCATAAGCTAACAATTTATTTTAATCAAATTAAACCAAGGACTGTAATAGATGTTGTGGTCCAGCCCACTGTCCTGTGCTGTAGCCGTCACCTAAGTGTTGGCAGGAGACAACATCTCTCCACCCACCAGACTGGCAAAGGTTCAGCTATCCGATAATCCCCAGGGCTTGCCAGGATGGTACCTAGGGATGGGAGAGTTGATTGCCTAATAAGAAGGAAGACAAAAGAAGGTGGAGAGAGTGGAGGAGCGGAGCATTTTGGGAAGAGAGTTCCTTAGAGAAGGCAACTCTGAAGCCCCTATTCTACCTCCCCTTAATGGGGCAGGACAGGGAGGTACCACCTCTCTTGTCTCTAGCCCAGATTGGGTGGGGAGGGGGGCTTCAAAAGGACCTGCTGAGCTTGACAAGAGCAGCCTAGAGTCTGTGAGACCCAGTGCACATACCTTCAAGGAGCTCCCAGGGACAGAGCTGTGGCTTCCACCTGGGTAAGCTGGGCTGAGGATGGGTACTGCTGCTGTGTGGGAATCTCACTGCTCTCTAGCGGGGGACATGGGTCTGAACCCTGGAGGTGGATGGAGAGCAGGTAGGTCTGAGAGGACAGGGCAGGGGAGGGACAGTGACTGCTGCATTGGGATCAGCCTGCACTCACGGGGCAGCTCACGTCAGGCTTTTCTGGTGTCCTAGTTATTAAGAGAAACAAAACAAAACAAAAAACCCATTGCCATTGAGCTGATTCCAACTCATAGTGACCCTACAGGACAGAGTAGGACTGCGCCACAGAGCTTCCAAGGAAAGACTGGCGGATTCAAACTGCCGACCTTTTGGTTAGCAGCCGTAGCACTTAACCACTACGCAATCAGGGTTTTGGAGCTGCTATAACAGAAATGGAAACCCCGGTGGCATAGTGGTTAAGTGCTATGGCTGCTAACCAAAGGCTCGGCAGTTCAAATCCACCAGGTGCTCCTTGGAAACTCTAGGGGGCAGTTCTACCGTGTCCTAAAGGGTCGCTATGAGTCGGAATCGACTCAATGGCACTGGGTTTGGTTTTGTTTTTTATAACAGAAATACCACAAGTGGATGGCTTTAAAGAGAGAAATATATTCTCTCACAGTTTAGGAGGCTAGAAGTCCAAATTCAGGGTGCTAGCTCGAGGGGAAGGCTTTCCCCCTCTGTCGTCCTTGTCATCGATCTTCCGTGGTTGAGGAGCTTCTGAGTGCAGAGACCCCAGGTCCAAAGTATGCGCTATTCTCCTGGCTTTTGTTTCTTGGTGGTATGAGGTCCCCACGTCTCTCTACTTGTTTCTCTTTTTTATACCTCAGACAGATTTAAGACACAACCTAATCTTGTAGTTTGAGTCCTGCCTCATTAACATAACTGTCACTAATCCCACCTCATTAACATCGTAGAGGTAGGATTTACAACACATAGTAAAATCCCATCAGATGAGAAAATGGTGGACAATCACACAATACTGGAAATCATGGCTTAGTCAAGCTGACACATATTTTGGAGACTGTCGGGGGGACAGCCCCAGCAAGAAAAGACCCTCACTGTGCGTCCTGGCAGATAACCCGAAGAACTTACACGTAGCCATTTCCAGATTCATGAGTTCAAGGAAACTTACTGACATGGGCAAGCAGCTGCTGTCCAGTGGCGGCCGGGTGGAGTATTTTCCACAACCACCTAGCAAGGGACCCAAGCTTATACACCATTCTAGCTGGGACCAAGGCTCATTGTTTTTCTCCCATGTCCTTGCGCAGTCAGTATTCCCAGGGACTTCACGTCCAGGCCCAGATGTTTTCCTTCTTGTTGCTAAGGCATTCCTCGGCCTCGGCTGATGGCCTAGTCATGCTACTCCCAGCCTTGTACCTTAGCCTGGGTCAATCCCAAATTCATCCCCAGCATGATTCGGGGAAGAGCAAAGCTGATTCCATTAGGGAGGGGATGCATATAGCTGAATAGGGACACAATTCAATCCATGACACCAGGAATGAGACCTGGGACCAGCAAGAGAACCTGGCCTAGCTTGTTTTAGGTTCTGTATGATTGGGACTGTCTTAGTCATCTAAAAACCAAACCAAACCAAACCAAACCTGTTGCCGTCGAGTCGATTCCGACTCATAGCAACCCTACGGGACACAGTAGAACTGCCCCATAGGATTTCCAAGGAGCGCTTGGTAGATTTGAACTGCCAACCTTTTGGTTAGCAGCCATAGCTCTTAACCTCTACACCACCAGGTTTTCCTGAGTCATCTCATGCTGCTATAATAGACATACCACAAGTGGATGGCTTTAACAAAGAGAAATTTATTTCCTCACAGTGATTTTTTTTTAAGTCCAAATTCAGGGCATCGGCTCCAGGGTAAGACATTCTCTCTCTGTCGGCCTTCTCATCAGTGTTCCCGTGGGCTAGGAGCTTCTTCACACAGGGGCCCTGAGTCCAAAGGACATGCTCTGCTCCCAGTGCTGCTTTCTTGGTGGTGTGAGGTCCCCAACTCTGTGTGCTTCCCTTTCCTTTTAAAATGGTGGTGCAGGCCACACCCCAGGGAAACTCCCTTTACCTTGGATCAGGGAGGTGACTTGAGTAAGGCTGGTGTTACAATCCCACCCTAATCCTCTCAACGTAAAGTTATAGTCACAAAATGGAGGACAGCTACACAATACTGGGAATCATGGGCTAACCAAGTTGATACACACATTTTGGGGGAGACATAATTCAAACCATTACAGGGCCCATGGGTGAGGTCATGGAACTTAGCTGAGAGGAGGGCTGAGTGATTCTCAGGGTTTTCAGGGTTACAAGGTGAGCAAGAGCCCCCAGTATAGGGGGTGCATTCTTTGAAGCTAAAAGATCAATATGTTGGAGTTATCAGAAAACCTACATGAGTACCCAAGGAGAGGAAAAAAAACGAGTAGAGACAAAATCCTCTTTCCACCACACTCCAATTCCAAAGGCTCCTGGTTTAGAGACTCAGGGGTGATGAGGCAGGTGCACAGGTGAGAGGAGAAGCCTCAGGGACAGACTACCCAATAAGCAAGGTGTGCAGGGGCTTATTTGTGCTTACTTACTAATCTGTAGTGCACAATTTCTCCTGTTTTTGATGTGGTGAAACACATGTGAAACTGTGCACTACAGATTAGTAAGGAAGCCCCTTCATACCTTGCTTAATTTGTAAACTCATGTGTACCTTGCTTACTGGTTAATTCACTTCTGTGAGAGAGTGTGGTGAAATGAGATACTTTATGTGCCCTTTTGCCTTGATTTTTTTAAAAAAAACAACTTGGAAGATTTTTTCCCAAAGCCTTAAGCAGTTACCTTTGCCCTAGTTCTTTAGAGTAGCAACTTGGGAAGGGGACTCCTAGGTTGTTTTATACCCCAGAGGGTTTGTTACTTTTGCACAGGGTGATTCACATTTCCTGGGTAAGCTGTAAACAACTTGATGGTTTGATACTTTCGTCGGGCCCTGGGGCATAGTCTGTCCTGTGATTGGTCTATTTTACACAGCTTAAATGGATTGGTCAATTTACTACTCAAATAGCAGCTTGAAAATCCACCCTATAGGAATAAGTGAATTTGGCCCACAGAGGGGATTGGTCAGTTCATGGTCCTTCTGGGAGGGCCATACTTTGAAACTGACAAGGAGTCTGCTTATATAAGCGGCCAACCCTACAGAGATCTTCAGAGGTGAGGAGGGAACATCAAGACCAAAGAGATTCTGAAACAGAGTGGTCTGGACCCAGGGTTCCTGTGAGGGGACCGTCTTAAAAGAGCTGTAGTGTGAGTCAAGGGCTGTAACACTGAAGTTGATGAGAGGCCAGTAGCAGAGACGACTGGAAGAGGACCCAGTAGCAGAGCCAGTGGTGATGACAGAAAGCTGCTGTTAGGAAAACAGCTAACAGCTGAGCAGGCTGACACACTGGCCATGAGTTGGCCAGTTAGCAGTGGAGAGGCCAATAGTAGGGAGGCCAAAGGCAGAGAGGCCTGAACAGCTGAGAGGAGGCAGGCAGAGCTGAGAAGGGGCATGCACGACTAAGTGGGGCATGCATGGTGGAGAGGAGGCTGCTTGCATGGCCAAGAAGGGCCTGCTACAATGGCTATGAGCTGGGCCAGTTAGAGAGGCCTGCATGGTAGAGATGCCTGAAGGGCAGAGAGGAGCTAAGAGAGCTGCTGTCCTGGTTGGAAGCTGTCCTTCACTGAAGAAGGGAGAGATGTGTTCTCCACTTTGGGGGAGTCTTCCAAATCTTGCTTGCCCACTTCCTGGTCCTGATCCCAAGTCGTAGCCTCTTACTTCCTGTAAAAAGTGGTGTGGTAGGGGCATCTCACCTCTAATTTCAAAAGGGGGAAGGAGAATCAAGATCAGCAACCCAAGGCTGATTCCTATGAGGAGGGGGTCAGATATGCCTCCTCTCACCAGCCCTTTTTACCAGCTCTGACACCAACCGTCCCTCCCACAGCACTCACTACTCCTAAGTTCGATAATTCATTGCAGTGGTCACACACAACTCACAGATCATGCTCACAGTTACAAGGTTTATTAGGGAAGTAACAGGTTACAATTCAGGTTCAGGAGTGCTTAGGCTACAGTTCTACCGTTCTTCCAATCAGAAGAACCTCTTCTCAGCCATGCCACAGGCAGGCTTCTCCCTGGCCCTTGGCCCCTCAGCCTGGCCACGGCCCTACTTGGGCAAATGCTACAAAGCTCTTTTTAGCTCCACCACTAAGTGCATGGAGGCACCCCACTTCACCAGCAAGCCTCCTGCCCAGAGGCACTCACCTCTCTTTCTCCATGGGTTGGCACACCCACTGCACATCTCCTGCCAATCTCCTCTGCTGCTGCTGTTTCTCTGCCGCAGCTTCTTGCCCTCTCTTGCCATCTCCAGTGTTAGTTTGCCCTCTGTCCTGGTTCTGCTACCTCTGCTGCCTCTGTCTGTCTTCTGTTATGGCTCCTCTGTCTTTCTCTCCATGTCTCCCTTTAAGCCTAGGAGGATGGCAAAACTGACCAATTCCCTAATTATGGTTCCATATACCTTATTTGCATGGTCCCACCCCCACAAGGGTGCCATGCATCTTATTTACATGATTAGCAAGGTATCCGACCCTCTTTGTGAGCTATAATCACCTCATTTGCATAGTGTTCACCCAGTCAATTTGGTACTCAATTTGATTTCTGCATATTCCATCCAGCGAGGTCCATGTGTCAAAATAGTCACTGTTTATGTTGCTGAAAAAAGGTATTTGCAGTGAGGAAGTCCTTGGTCTTGCAAAATTCTATCATGCAATCTCTGGTGTTGTTTCTATCACCAAGGCCATATTTTTCAACTACCAATCCTTTCTTGTTTCCAACCTTTGCATTCCAATCACCAGTAATTACCAATGCATCTTGATTGAATGATCGATTTCAGACTGCAGAAGTTGGTAAAAGTCTTCAATTTCTTCATCTTTGGCTTTAGTGGTTGGTGAGTAAATCTGAATAATAGTGCTATTAACTGGTCTTCCTTGTAGTCATATGGATATTAACCTATCAGTGACAGCATTGTAGTTCAGGATAGATCTTGAAATGTTCTTTGTAATGATGAATGTGACACCATTCATCTTCAATTTGTCATTTCTGGGATAGTAGGCCATATGATTGTCTGCTTCAAAATGGCCAATACCAGTCCATTTCAGTTCACTAATGCCTAGCATATCGATTTTTATGTGTTCCATTTGATTTCTGACAACTTCCAATTTTCCTAGATTCATACTTCATATACTCCGCTTTCCGATTATAATGGATGTTTGCAGATGTTCCTTCTCATTTTGAGTCATGCCACATCAGCAAATGAAGATCCTGAAAGCTTCACCTCATCCATGTTACTAAAGTCGACTCTACTTTGAGGAGGCAGCTTTTCCCAGTCGTGTTTTGAGTGCCTTCCAACCTGAGGGGCGCATCTTCTAGCGCTCTATCAGATAACGTTGCACTGCTATTCATAAGGTGTTCACTGGCCAATTTTTTCAAAACTACACCACCAGGTCCTTCTTCCTAGTCTGTCTTACTGTGGAAACTCTGTTAAAACCTGTCCACCACGGATGACCCTGCTGGTATTTGAAATACCAGTGGCACAGCTTCCGGTATCACAGCAATACACGAGCCACCACAGTAGGATACATTGGCAGACAAGATTGCAGGATACATGATTAATATACAAAAATCAATTATATTTCTATACGTTTAATGAGCAATCCAAAAATTAAATTAAGAAAACAATTAATTTATATTTTTTAGCATAAAAAAATACTTAGGAATAACTTTAACAAAACAAGTGCAAAATTTATACTCTAAACTACAAAACACAGTTGAAAGAAATTAAAGACCTAAATAAATGAAAGACATCCCATGTTCATATCTGTACGTTTGCGTGTGTGTATGTATGTATGTTGTTGTTAGGTGCCATCAAGTGATTCCGACTTATAGCAACCCTACAGGATAGAGTAAGACTGCCCCCATAGGGCTTCCTAGGCTGTAATCTTTACGGCAGTAGATTGCCAGGCCTTTTCTTTCGCAGAGTGGCTGGTGAGTTTGAACTCTCAGCCTTTCAGTTAGCAGCCAAACACTTAACCACTATTCCACCAGGGTACTCTCTCTCTGCCTCTCTTTCTCTCTGTATATATGCATTTCTTATATGCATACAAAAGCTGGACAACGAATAAGGAAGACCGAGGAAGAATTGAGGCCTTTGAATTATGGTGTTGGTGAAGAATATTGAATATTCCACGGACTGCCAGAGGAATGAACAAATCAGTCTCGGAAGAAGTACAACCAGAGTGCTTCTTAGAAGCAATGATGGCGAGACTTCGTCTCACAGACTTTGGACATGTTATGAGGAGGGACCAGTCCCTGGAGAAGGACATCATGCTTGGTAAGATAGAGGGTCAGTGAAAAAGAGGAAGACCCTCAATGAAATCAGTTGACACAGTGGCTGCAGCAATGGGCTCAAACATAGTAATGATTGTGAGAATGGTGCAGGCCCAGGCAGTGCTTTGTTCTGTTGTACATAGGGTCGCTGAGTCGGAACTGATTTGATGGCACCTAACAACAATAACATATATGTGTGTGTGTGTGTGTGTATGTGTATGTATGTATATACCCACCACCAACCCACTGCCATCGAGTTGATTCTGACTCATAGCAACCCTATAGGACAGTAGGACTGCCCCATAGAGTTTCCAAGGAGCAACTGGCATATTTGAACAGCTGACCTCTTGGTTAGCAGCCATAGCACTTATATACAAGCACATATATATATATATATATATATATATATATATATATATATATATATAAATCTGCTACTGGTCATGTTTTTCTTGGAGAACATTGATTAATATAGCTCCATCCCTCACACCATATACAAAAAAATAACTTAAAGTGGATCAGAGACCCAAACGTAAGAACTGAAACTACAAAACTCTTAGAAGAAAACAGAGGCATAAATCTTGGTGACCTTGAATTAGACAACTTGATAATAAAAAGACAAATAACCTGCTTTAAAAAATGGGCAAAGGATCTGAAGAGACAGTTCTACAAAGAAGATATTAAAAATAGCCAAATAAGCACATGAAAATTTGCAAATCAAAACCACAGTGATATACCACTTCTCACCCACCAGGATGGCTATAATAAAAAAGGTAAATAATAACAAGTGTTGATGAGGACGTAGAGAAAGTGGAACCCTAAAATACTGCTGGTGGTTTCAGCTACTTTGGAAAACAGTTCGTAAGTTCCTCAAAAATTTAGATAGTTACAATGATTCAACCATCCCTCATCTTGTCATATACCCCAGAGAAATGAGAACACGTCTACACAAAACCTGTACACAAATGTTCAAACCAGCATTACTCATAGTAGTCAAAAGTAGGAACAACATAAATGTCCACCAACTGATCAACAGATAAATAAACATAATGCGGTTTAGCCGTACAATGGAACATTGTTCTGCAATAAAAAGGAATCAAGTATTGAAATGTGCTCTAATGTGGGTAAGCCTTGAAAACACTAAGTTAAACTAAAGCCAGACACAAAATGTCACAAAACGCATGATTCCATTTATATGAAATGCCAGTATAGGCAAATCCGTTGAGACAAAGTAGGTTACTGTTTGTCTATATGCTCAGGGTTTGAGGGAAAATGTGGAGTGACCACTAATGGGTATGGGATTTCCTTTTGGATGAAGAAAATGTTCAAAAATTGACTATGGTAATGGTTGCCCACCTCTTTGACTATGGTAAAAACCAGTGAATTGTATACTTGAAATGTGAGAATTATATGGTATGTAAATTATATCTCAATAAAGCTGCTATTCAAAAATATACAGTCAAGCTGAATGGGAGGAAATACCTGGAGGAACTTTGATGGATGGAAGTTAATGCCTCCAGTTTTTTTTTTTTTTTAATTTATTTATTGTGCTTTAGATGAAAGTTTACAAATCAAGTCAATCTCTCATACAAAAAGCTATACCCACCCCACCATACACTCCAAGGTGCTCTCCCCTTAATGAGACAGCACATTCCTTGTCTCCACCCTGTATTCCCCTTGTCCATTCAACCAGCTCCTGTCCCCCTGTCCTTCTCATCTCACCACCATACAGGAGTCACCCACATAGTCTCATGTGTCTCCTTGAGCCACAAAGTTCACTCCTGACCAGCACCAGCGTCTACCTTACAGTCCGGGCCAATCCCTGTCTGTAGAGTTCGTTTTGGGAATGGTTCCAATCTCGGGTTATCAAAGGGTCTGGGGACCATGACCGTCAGGGTCCTTCTGGTCTCAGACCATTAAGCCTGGTCTTTTTATGAGAATTTAAGATCTGCATCTCACTGTTCTCCTGCTCCATCAGGGATTCTCTGTTGTGTTCCCTGTCAGGGCAGTGATCGGTGGTAGCTGGGCACCATCTAGTTCTTCCGGTCTTGGGCTGATGAAGTCCCTGGTTTATGTGGCCTTTTCTGTCTCTTAGACTCATATTTACCTTGTGTCTTTGGTCTTCTTCATTCTTCTTTGCTCCAAGTGGGTTTAAACCAATTTATGCATCTTAGACGGTTGCTTGCTAGCATTTAAGACCCCAGGTGCCTCTCACCAAAGTGGAATGCAGAACGTTTTCTTAATACATGTTGTTATGCCAATTGACCTAGATGTCCCCTGAAACCATGGTCCCCAGATCCCTGTCCCTGCTACTCTGGCCTTTGAAGCTGTTGGTTGTATTCAGGAAACTTCCTTGTTTTTGGTTTAGTCCAGTTGTACTGACTATCCCTTTGTTATGTGTTGCCCTCCACTTCACCCAAAAAAAAATTTTGTCTACTATCTAGTTAGTGAATATCCCTCTCCCTCCCTCCCCACTCTCATAACCATTGAAGATTATTTTCATCTATGTGTAAACTTTATCTACATTTCTTATAATAGTGGTCTCATACAGTATTTGTCCTTTTGCAACTGGCTAATTTCACTCAGCATAATGCCTTCCAGATTCCTCCATGTTATGAAATGTTTCATGGATCCATCATTCTTAATTGTTGTGTAGTATTTCATTGTATGAATGTACCATAATTGATTTACCCATTCATCCGTTGATGGGCACCTTGGTTGCTTCCATCTTTTTGTTATTGTAAACAGTGCTGCAATGAACATGGGTGTGCAGATATTTTTTCATGTGAAGGCTCTTATTTCTTTAGGGTATATTCTAAGGAGTGGAATTGCTGGGTTGTATGCTAGTTCTATTTCTAGATTTTTAAGAAAGTGCCAAATTGATTTCCAAAGTGGCTGTACCATTTTACTTTCCCACCAGCAGTGTATAAGTGTTCCAGTCTCTCCACACCCTCTCCAGCATTTATTATTTTGTGTTTTTTGGATTAATGGCAGCCTTGTTGGGGTGAGATGGAATCTCATTGTAGTTTTGACTTGCATTTCTGTAATAGCTGATGATCTTGAGCATTTCCTCATGTTTCTGTTAGCAGCCTGAATGTCTTCTTTGGTGAAGTGCCTGTTCATATCCTTTGCCCATTTTTAATTGGGTTGTCTTTTTGTTGTTGAGTTTTTGCAGTATCATGTAGATTTTAAAGATCAGAAGCTGATTAGAAATCTCACAGCTAAAAACTTTTTTCCTAATCCAGAGGTAACCTTTTACTCTTTTGGTGAAGTCTTTGGATGAGCATGGGTGTTTGACTTTTAGGAGCTCCCAATTATCTAATTTCTCTTCTGATGTTTGTTCATTTTTAGTAACGTTTTGTATACTGTTTATGCCATGTATTAGGGCTCCTAGCATTGTCCCTATTTTTTCTTCCACGATCTTTATCATTTTAAATTTTATATTTAGGTCTTTGATCCATTTTGAGTTGGTTTTTGTGCATGGTGTTTCATTATTTTGCAAATGGATATCCAGTTATGCCAGCACCATTTGTTAAACAGACTGTCTTTTCCCCATTTAACAGATTTTGGGCCTTTGTCAAATATCAGCTACTCATATGTAGATGAATTTATGCCTGGATCCTCAATTCTGTTCCGTTGGTCTATGTATCTGTTGTTGTACCAGTACCAGGCTGTTTTTGCTACTGTGGCAGTATAATATGTTCTAAAATCAGGTAGCCTGAAGCCTCCCACTTTGTTCTTCTTTTTCAGTAATGCTTTACTTATCCAGGGCCTCTTTCCCTTCCATATGAAGTTGGTGATTTGTTTCTCCATCTCATTAAAAAATGTCACTGGTATTTGGGTTGGGATTGCATTGTATCTATATATAGATCACTTCGGGCAGAAGATACATTTTTACAATGTTCAGTCTTCCTATCCATGAGCAAGGTATTTTTTTTTCAATAATTTTTATTGAGCTTTAAGTGAATGTTTACAAATCAAGTCTGTCACATATAAGCTTATATATACCTTACTCCATACTCCCACTTACTCTCCCTCTAATGAGTCAGCCCTTCCAGTCTCTCCCTTCGTGACAACTTTGCCAGTTTCTAACCCTCTCTACCCTCTATCTCCCCTCCAGACAGGAGATGCCAACACAGTCTCAAGTGTCCACCTGATACAAGTAGCTCACTCTTCATCAGCATCTCTCTCCTACCCATTGTCCAGTCCCTTCCGTGTCTGATGAGTTGTCTTTGGGAATGGTTCCTGTCCTGGGCCAACAGAAGGTTTGGGGACCATGACCACCTGGATTCTTCTAGTCTCAGTCAGACCATTAAGTATGGTCTTTTTATGAGAATTTGGGGGTCTGCCTCCCACTGATCTCTGCTCCCTCAGGGGTTCTCCGTTGTGCTCCCTGTCAGGGCAGTCATCGGTTGTGGCCAGGCACCATCTAGTTCTTCTGGTCTCAGGATGATGTAAGTCTCTGGTTTATGTGGCCCTTTCTGTTTCTTGGGCTCTTAGTTATCGTGTGACCTTGGTGTTCTTCATTCTCCTTTGATCCAGATGGGTTGAGACCAATTGATGCATCTTAGATAGCCGCTTGTTAGCATTTAAGACCCCAGATGCCACATTTCAAAGTGGGATGCAGAATGTTTTCATAATAGAATTATTTCGCCAATTGACTTAGAAGTCCCCTTAAGCCATAGTCCCCAAACCCCCGCCCTTGCTCCGCTGACCTTTGAAGCATTCAGTTTTTACCGGAAACTTCTTTGCTTTTGGTCCAGTCCAGTTGAGCTGACCTTCCATGTATTGAGTATTGTCCTTCCCTTCAACAAGGTATGTTTTTCCACTTATGTAGGTCTCTTTTGGTTTCTTATAGTTTTCTTTGTATAGGTCTTTTATGTCTCTGGTTAGATTTATTCCTAAGTATTGTATCTTCTTAGGTGCTATTGTAAATGGTATTGATTTTGTGATTTCCTCTTTATTGGTGTAGAGGAATCCAACTGATTTATGTATGTTTATCTTGTATCGTGATACTCTGCTGAACTGTTCTGTTAGTTCCAATAGTTTTCTTGAGGATTCTTTGGGTTTTTCTGTGTATAAGATCATGTTATCTGCCGACAGAGACACTTTTACTTCTTCTTTGCCAATTTGGATGCTATCTATTTCTTTATCTAGCCTAATAGCTCTGGCTAGAACCTCCAGCTCATTGCTGAATAAGAGTGGTGATAATGAGCATCTGCCTCCATTTTTTAAAGAGCACATACCTAGGGTCGCTATGAGTTGGAACCGACTCGACGGCACCTAACACCACCACCACCTAGCAGTAAGAAAACAGGATGAAATGAGACAATATGTGCAAGGGACACAGAGACAGTTCATTAAAAAAAAAAAAAAAAAAAGGAATATGAGTAGAGAAACATTGGGGAAGAAGTACTATTGTGAACCGTAGTGATAGCCAGCATATCTCAGTGCTGGCTGCTGTCCTCTATGACCTCATGGGTGAGAGGAACCTTAGGGTCATGCTTCTGGGCACAAGGATTCCAGGCTCAGAATCAGATTAGGAGTTCCTGAGACTGTATTTTCATTTGTCTGATAGTGCAATTAATCCAGATTGTTATTTTGCAGAAATTCAGTAGTATGTAATAATGAAAATGTCCATTCCTTTTGATATGGATTCTAGGTATCTGTCCTAAAGAATGAGCTAGATGTTGGCAAAAGCCATGCCAGTGAAGGCAGAAGGGGTACCGAAATGTTCTTGGTGAAGAGAGGGAGAAAGGTTGGGCCACACAGTCATGGTTATATTTTGTCACATATGAAAGAATGCTGATGATGGTACGTACAGAAGCCAGATAGCGTTGTCTGTTGTAAACTATGACTTAGAACTTTAAAAGTGGATGCACAGAGCATGAGTGGATGGCAAGATGCCTCAGGATAACACGGTAGTGACTATTTTTGAATCGTAGAGTCCTGAGTGTTTCAAATTTCATTTTCTGTAATATGGTTTCATCACTGTAATAATTGAAAACATCTATATTAATAATTTTTCTCACAGTGTTTATTTCTATTTTAACCTCAAATTTCCCGTATTTTGGGTCAGTTTTTCTGACTGAAAACAGTAATCTATTCCAGGAGAGCAGGAGCTTGGAATTGTTGTCTGTGGTGGGCTGCATTTGCTCTGCCCGTCCCCCATAAGATGCACAGCTGGCCTTTATGAGCTAGCAAACTGAGATCGGGCTCAGATGTGGAATAAAGACAGGCCAGCTGGTGGACTTGGGGCTCAAAGATGTTTGCCTGTTCATCTTCCCTTTGGGTGACTGTCAGTCAGCCTGCCCAGACCTTGGCTGATTAGATGTGCCAGACGCTGAGCTGCAAATGCCCAGCGATACGGTCGGTGATAAGGACATCGACTGCTTCCGTAGTGTTATCACGGACTGTAAGGGCACGGCCTCAGCAGTCAGACTGCCCCTTGGTCCCGTCGGGTTTGTTGTACAGCTAAGTCACCAGCTGCATCGTTTCTGAGTTTCATCTTTGGTAAAACCAGGTTACTACTCCATGCCTACTTTACCCCAAGAGTCATTCCCACTATGGGAAATAAATGGTTTTTATTGTTCACGTACTCTGCAGTGTAGCGATTTGGGTTTTTTGGCATGGTGTCACGTTGTGAAATATGTTCGTTCTATGTACAGACCTCACACGTTAATTGGTCTCCCTCTAACCTTTCTACTTCGCATTGCTTAGTCAGGAGGAACTTAGCTCCTGAGGCTCCCAGTCTCCTTGACTGGGTGGGAGAGACTGGGGTAGCTGAGGCCTCCTAGCTTGCTTCTGCAGTGAGCCTCACTCTGATAGGTGATGCCGAGTAGGGGATTTCCCATGGCCTACAACGCATAGCACGTTGCTCCCATTGGTACACCACAGTGTTTAACACTGGACGCAAATGTGAAACAACAGTTTTTGAAGCTCTGGCATGCAAATCTACCCCCTTGACCTACCAGGCACCCCTGCTCCTGTGGTCTCTCCTTCCTTAAAATCCTTTCCTCAGCCTTTCCCCGATTTGGGCCACTCTTGCCTATCACTGGTCCTTGCCTGCACTGTTTGTCCCATTGCAAATAACCTACCTCCCCCAAAACCCGTGGAGGTGTTGAAGCTCTAGCTGTCGTCTGCACTCCTGTTGCACACATATACACATCTCCCCTCACTATCGAGTCAAATCTGACTCATAGCGATCCTATAAAACAGAGCAGAACTGCCCCATAGGGTTTCCAAGGCTATAATCTTTATGGAAGCAGACTGCCGCACTTCTCTCCCATGGAGAGACTGGTGAGTTCAAGTCACTGAACTTTCAGTTAGTAGCTTAATCTCTGTGCCACCAGGGCTTCTTGACGTCTAGATTACCACAAAACCAATCTCTAAGTGGGGAGTCCAGCAGTAAAGCTGGGCCATGACAGGGTGAGCACTTTATGGGATTGCTGTGTCTGAAGCAAGCTATTACTCTTAAAAAACACCTGGTAAGAGAAACCTTCAGTCCAAAACCAAAACAGAAATGCTGGAATAAATCTTAGATGTTTATACCCACTGGTTAACTTGAGGTACAAAGTTTATGTACAATTTTTTGAACAGCTTCATTTATGTTTACAAATACGTTAATTTTAGAAGAATAACTACATTGCAATCACTGCTTATTTGTCTGTGCAAATTTATTTATGGAATGTTTTTAGGAATCTTAAATATGAACCCAAAACGTGAAAAGAGCTATGTGATACTACTGATTTTATGATACCAAGAGTGATTAAACGTCAGAATCTGTTATCATCATACTAATCGTGATGCTGATGTTAGTTTTCTATTTCTCCTTTGTGACTTATTTGATCATTTTAAGTAAGCATTGGTCCTACTGTAGTAAGTGTGGAAGCAGATCAACCCTCTGTAACGCAAAACAGTCATAAAATGATGATACTGGGCCTTTAGAAGCCACAAGGAAAACTTGCATTCATTCCAATTTCCTGGAATCATGTAATGATACAATATAAAGAGACTGCCTAAGCAAGAACGCTTATCATTCGTCAAATACTGAGCACCTACTGTGTGGGAAACCGTCTTCTGGAGCACTAACAACGGCCTCGCAGTGGCTCAGAGGGGGAGTGCAAAGTCAGCATTTTCGGAAAACTGGATGTCTGACTTCAGGCTAGTCTTTCTAAGCAGGAACTGATTACTGTCGGTAAAGACTAGTGGGAACAGTAACGGGTAGGTTTTCAGCCGAGGGGTTCAAAGGATCTTGGACGTACACCGTTTTCCACTGAAGAGCTTGTAGGTCTTCCGGGAAGTTCTCATAGTGCACCATCAAACATTTGCCTGGGCAGGAGGCTTCTGAAGAACAAAGCCAGCGCGGTGGTGTCGTGGTTAAGGCTACGGCTGCTAGCCAAGAGGTCAGCAGTTCGAATCCGCCGGGCGCTCCTTGGACACTCTATGGGGCAGCTCTGCCCTGTCCTGTAGGGTCGCTATGAGTCCTATGGAGTCCTATAGGGTCGCTACGAGTCGGCATGACTCGACGGCAGTGGGTTCGGTCTTGGTTTCCCAGGCGCCGGTCCGACAGCACAGGCCGGGAGGCCGCAGTGCGGGGAGCACACAGAATTCGCCGGGGCGGCGTGGTGTGGACGAGACCCCGGGGAGGACCGCCCGGCCGAGCGCACTGCGGCGCCGAGGCCCGTTGTCCCGGCCACGCCGGCGCTCGCTGCAGGCGTGCGGTTTGCACCGGGTCCGCGCAGCGCGCTCCTTCCCCGCACTCATCCCTGGGGGCACAGCGACCAGCCGACGGGCGTCGGGGCCCTAACCGCTGGCGGCCTGCGACTCCGCGGCGCGCGGTCGGGAGGCTGGACGTGAACGTGGCTGCGAACGTGACCCCGGGTCCGCCCCGCCCCGCGCCGCAGAGAGCACCAACGGCGCCTTGGCTGGCGCAGGCGCAGACGCAGGCCTGGGTCCGGCACGTGACGCAATCCCCGCGGCGGCCCGTCGCGCGGCCCTGACGTCTGACGGGCCACGTAACGGTCCGCAGCGGCCGCCGCAGCCAGACATGCGCGCGTATCCCTGCCCCACCCACGGAGGGGGCGAGGCCGCTAGGGGGCGGGCGGCGGTCGCGGCGGCCAATGGGCTGCGCCCTGCGGGGCCCCGCCCCCGGACGCCCCGCCCCGCCCGCCGTCGCTCGGGCCTGGTCCAGGCGGCGCCGGCAGCGGGTGAGTGAGCGGCCCGGCCCAGCCCGCGGGCGTCGGGGAGCTGCAGCCCGGCCTCCCGGCCTCGGGGAGCGGCGGCCCGGCCGCCGGCTGCGGGGCTCCGCGTGTGCGGGCGGCGGGCCGGGGCGGGACGGAGGTCCGCGGACGGTAGGCAGCTGCGAGCCGCGCGGTGGTGCCTGCGGGCTGCGGGGAGCGCCCGGCCGGACAGCCGTGTGCGGGCGGCGGGTTCGTCCGCCTGGGAAGCCGGTCTCCACCGCGGGGGTCTGACGGGGGAAGCAGCGAGGAGGAGGCCGAGGAGGGCAGGCCCGTGCTGAGCCGTCGGCGGGGAAGGCAGGCCAGGCCCGGGGCCCGACCGACGCTCATGCCGACGCTCGGCTCCCCAGGCGGCGGCCGGGACGCCCGTTAGTCACGGCGAGAGCGGCCTGTGCCCGGGCCGGAGATCCCCGGTCGCCGTGATCGGTGCACGTTTCCCCGGGGCCGGGGGGTGGGGGGCGCCGGGGCCAGGTTGGGGGGGAGCCGGGGCCAGGTTGGGGGGGAGCCGGGGCCGGGTGGGTGGGGGGCGCCGGGGCCCGGTGGGTGGGGGGCGCCGGGGCCCGGTGGGTGGGGGGCGCCGGGGCCCGGTGGGTGGGGGGCGCCGGGGCCCGGTGGGTGGGGGGCGCCGGGGCCGGGCGGTGGGTGCCGGCCTCAGCGTCGGAGCTCTGCAGCGCTTTCTCCCACGGGTGGGGCCGCAGTCAGCGATAGTCCATTGGCCAGCCCCCTCCCCAGGCCCCGTGTTCTTTCCTTAGGTTTTGTCACAATTTCACAATTTACTGTGTTGCGAGCTTCAAGTGATGTTGTCAGGTGGTGATGTTCAAAGCTCTTATTTTAATTTTCAGAGGAGGCCTTATTTCCCTTGTTTTTCATGTTTTGGGGGACTGATGGTTCTGGGGAGCCAGCTGGAACCCCAGGTACCTCTGGAGAAGGGAGTATGGGTGGGGATTGTTTTTCAGGAAAGATGATACGCCCTAGTCATGTGGCGTTTGAGGTGGCATCTGAGAAAGTCTGGCTGCAGGTGTTTAGAGGGAAGGTGGGTACTTTCGATGGGTGTAAGGTTAGGAACCGAAAGCGAACTTGGAAAACAGATTTAAGAGCAGAATGTGGGGATTGAATCTTGAGCAGAAAGCACATATTCTAGGAATCTGAGGGGAGAGTGGAACCATCAAAGCAGAAAAAATGACCCAAGGTGGTGGGGTACCACAGAAGCCAAGGAGAGAAGATTTTTAAGGGGCAAGAGTAGGAGGAAGTGGGATCTGCATTGCCTACTGCTGGGTAAAGATCAAGGGAATAAAGGTAGCTCTTGGCATTCGGTAAGGCTGAGGGAAGGGTATATTGAGCAGCTTCGGTCTGTGAGTCGGAGAGCCCACCAGGCCCAGGTTCAAGTCCCAGCACAACCATTTACTGTTACCTTGTTAGTGCCTGATCTGTGGAATGGGGATAATAACAGCACCTATGCCTGGTGCATGAGAAGCAGTTAACAACTAGCTTTACATGTTTGCACTCACTGAAGCCTTACAGCAGCCTACAGAGGAGGAAACTGAGGTACAGAGAAGTTACTGGCTCGAGGTAACACACTTGTAAAAGTTGTGGCACTTTCATTATTGCAATAAAGTAATGGTAATTCAAATTATGAGGCTAGAGGGGCTAGAAATGGCCATTGATTATGGACTACTTTTCCAAGAAGTTTTCCTCATGGAAACCGTTAATTTAGTTGATTGTTTTCAAAGACAGAACTGATTCTCTAAGGTTTGCTCCCAGGCAGTAGCAGCCACGTGTTCCAATTACCTGGTTTTCTGACAAAAGAACTAGACATTACTGATGCCGTAATTCTTTTAGAGTTTTGGGGTTTATGTCTGTAAGCAAATTAGAAGATGGTTTGATAAGCAAATTTACTGCTTTAATGTATTTCCTTGAACATCATTTTAATCATTTATGTTTTATCATTGGGAGAAATCTTGGTAATTTACTTTTTCATGAAAATATTATGAAAGTGTGTCCAGGATTTCTCTTCAGAAAACTGTACTAAGAAGTGAAATGTGATACAGATTTTTACATGAGAAAAAGTCAAGTTGGTAAGCAGTCTATATCCTGTGAAGAACTGAAATAATCCTAATTTTCAGTTCTTTTACTTAAGTGGTTGCTTATGCATGAAATGATTTTTGTTTTGTTTTCAAAGCTGATTTTAGGAAGAAGAAAGATGGAAAGTGGTGCAGTCCTGCTGGAATCCAAGTCCTCCCCATTTAACCTTTTGAATGAAATGCACCAGTTACGTCTCCTGGGCCACCTTTGTGATGTGACCGTCAGTGTGGAGTACCAGGGTGTCCGGGAAGAATTCATGGCTCACAAAGCAGTGCTGGCAGCCACCAGCAAGTTTTTTAAGGAAATGTTTCTTAATGAGAAAACAGTGGATGGCACAAGGACTAATGTCTACTTAAATGAAGTACAAGTTGTTGACTTTGCTTCATTTCTTGAGTTTGTCTACACTGCAAAGGTACAGGTGGAAGAAGATCGGGTGCAGCGGATGTTGGAAATGGCCGAAAAGCTAAAATGTTTGGACTTATCAGAAACTTGTTTTCAATTAAAGAAACAGATGCTAGAATCGGTACTTTTGGAATTGCAGAATTTCTCAGAGTCTCAGGAGGCGGAAGTGAGCAGTGGCACCCAAGTCAGTGTTGCTTCTGACTCTAGGGTAAATGTGGCCATGGACAGTCCTCGGTCCAATGGCCTTTTGGATGCTTCAGATTACCCAGTAGAGAAAATCAGCAATGGCATGTTGCCAGATATTCCACCGAAGAAATCCAAGGAGAAACTAGACAAGAAAAAAGATGTAGTTAAGCCTCCCTACCCCAAAATTAGAAGAGCTAGTGGAAGACTAGCTGGAAGAAAAGTATTTGTGGAAATCCCTAAAAAGAAATACACAAGAAAACTCCGAGAGCAGCAGAAAAGTGCTGAGGATGACATGGGGGACTACAAGTGTCCTCAGGATCAAAGCCCAGACGATAGGGAAACGGAGATGGGGCCAGTTACAAAAGATGTGAATCCAAAAACTGAGGATTGTAACATTGGTGTTGACTTGGAGGAAATGATGCAGAAGGCAGGGGAGGAGGAGGATGAGGAAGAGGAGGACGAAGAAGGGGATAAGAAGAAGAGTAACTTTAAGTGTACCACCTGCGAAAAAGCGTTTTTGTATGAGAAGAGCTTCCTGAAGCACATTAGGCACCACCATGGAGTTGCTGCTGAGGTCGTTTACCGCTGTGACACCTGTAGCCAGACCTTTGCCAACCGCTGCAACCTCAAGAGCCATCAGCGCCACGTGCACAGCAGCGAGCGCCACTTCCCGTGTGAGCTATGTGGGAAGAAGTTCAAAAGGAAGAAAGACGTCAAGAGGCATGTCCTCCAAGTCCACGAGGGTGGCGGGGAGCGGCATCAGTGCCAGCAGTGTGGCAAGGGCTTGAGCTCCAAGACAGCCCTGCGGCTTCATGAGCGCACGCACACCGGTGACAAACCCTATGGCTGCACTGAGTGCGAGGCTAAGTTTTCTCAGCCTTCTGCACTTAAGACCCACATGAGGTACGGGCAGGTCTCGCTCGTGTATTGGAGTGTCATGGGAAATATCGGAGACCCTCCAACAGTGTTTTTCAGAATGTGGCTTGTTTGTTCACTGGAATTTCCTCTCTTGAAATGCCTTATGTTGGGAAATTGAGGTTGTACTAGGATTTGGACACTGTGGCTATACCTCTAGATTTCTCACATCTTAACTTGTTCCCTTTGAAAGTTGGAGACTATTTTGAGACACCTTTGAATTCTCTTTCTGGGTAGAGAAGCTATGAGCGATCGCTCTTCAATTTTTTGGAAGTCTTGTACTAAATACTACAGGCCTCCTTCGATCTTGTTTCTGTGTTAATAGCACAGAATCCTGGACACAGGACTGAGATCTCCTGCTCCTACATAGGGCTTGCTGAGAATGCCAGACCCCAGAGGGATGTCCTGGCCACCAGTGCAGGGCAGGGCAGGGCAGGGCAGGGCCCCACATTCTCCCGAGGAGCCTGTGGTGCTTACCTTCCGGGCTAGCGGAAGGGCCAGTTACCTTTATGTCTTTTTTCCTGGCTCTTCATTTAGAACTCAGGTTCCATGACCACCTGGATCCAACAGGCCCATTCAGGACCACAGTGAGGTGACATTTAGGGCATATGCAGTTCTTAGGAAACTTCTCTGGTCTTAGTTCTCAGGTCTTGGAAGGTGTGTCATTGGATAAACTCCAGAATTAGGGCAGACTGTGTTTTCTTTCTGTTAATTTGTTTCTGAACTGTAGGTGGGTGAAGTTCAGTTTTTAACGAAGTTTCCAGCTGTTTTCCATTCTATTCTAAACCTGCCCTCAAACCTGGGCCAGTCTTTGGTGTTTGTCGCTGTCTTCTCTGTATACTATGTGTAAAATACTTGCCTTAGGAAGTGCTCAGTAAATCCTGGCTGAATACTACTTCACAGTAGTTGTGAAATTAAAATCAGCATACACAGTCCTCAGATAGTCTGACCAGGTTTCTTCAGTGTTCTAAGAGCAATTTTCTCTAGATTGGTTATAGTGTTAGGAAATGACAGTAAAAGTTTTGACCATGTGGTACCTTGTCAGCAGTAGTTCCTGAGGTGTTTGTGGTTGATTATTCTGAAAGAGGAAATATCAGACAGTGCTATTCCGTGTTTTAAAAAATATGCAAAGGCATGGTCTCCACCTGAAAATACCTTACAGCACAAACGGTGGGGCAGTCGGGCAGATGTGGGTGGACGTTCAGCATCCTCCGGGGAAATGTGCCCATGTGTTGGCCTTGTGCAGAAATGGGTTTTATTTTGGGCTGGAGATCAGGGGCTGCTTTTCCTCGGGTCCGCCATTCTCACTAGGTCTCTGGGAGTGAACTGTTTTCAGGCTGGAGTGGAAATTGTGTTGCGAAGCGGGGCCTGAAACGCATCCTGAGTTACCATCTGAATGTTGTGCTTTCAGAATTCATACAGGGGAAAAACCCTTTGTCTGTGATGAGTGTGGTGCAAGATTCACTCAGAACCACATGCTGATTTATCATAAAAGGTGTCACACAGGTAAATACTCATGCCCTTGTGATTGAATGTCTTTCTTAGCTGTAGAAGGAAGCTAGGATTTATTTAGAAGTTGGCACCCATTAAAGCAGTACAGGCTCAAGCCATGACGTAGCCTTTCCGTGTATTAAACGAGCATAAATAAAAATATGCCCATTGCGGCCAGTGCTGGTGTGCTTGTGGTCACGGCCTTTCCGCCACAGGGCAGTATGAATCGGCACTTGGCCCTTTTGGGAAGTTACTTTGTGGGTCTTACATATCATGAGGTATGAAACAGTTCCTGCAGTTCTAGCTAGAAATTACATTCCAGGAATCTGTCCTAAAGAAGTTGCCCAAAATATGGGAAAAGCTGTATTCTAACCATCTTCTTGCTATTTTTAATAACAGAGAATTGGAAAGACTCTAATTGTCCAACCGTGAGGAAGTGGTTCAGTAAACTCTGGTAAAGCCACCCCCCAGCTTATGACCCAGCTGTTTGGAGTGAGGTTCTAACAGTAGGAAGAAGCACCTACCTGTGCCAGCGGGCTGAGTTAAAAAATGCAGTTAGAGAGTCAGTCCCAGCTAACTTCAAAATCTGCACAGAAAAGACTAGAAGAAAACAAATTGTTAGGTGATGTATTAAGGTGGTGGGATTCTCTCATTTCTGTTTTCCAAAATTTTTGTGATACGATTTTATGTGAGGGAGAAAAATTAAGTTGGCCTTATTCTGATTCAGCACAGTAACTCTGAGGTTCAGAACCTTGTACACTATGCAGAAGTCCACCAAGCTAACTGCTGTACACCGTGGCCATCGTACCAGTGCAGTTTTTTCTGCTTTGCTTGCGTTCTTTTATTCCTAATCACTGTCATATGAGCCTCAAGTTCAAATGCGGGTGGGACAGAGATGAGGCATTTATCGACATGAATTCCTAGACTGCAAAATGAGCAGAGTTGTTGTCTAATGGAAGTTCGTGGGTGGGGACAAGGCCAGGTCACATGGAAGGAGTAGGTCAGAATTGGTCATTTGATGAGAATATTAATAGATTTAGATTTTATTGAAACCAGTATTTTTATGTTTGTGAGATCAGGGACACATCTAATAATTAGATGAGTCTGATTTGCAGGATTGAAGGATTCAAACTACAAAAAGTGAGATGGTATTAAGATTTTTTCTTGTGCTATAATCCAATCAAGTAGAATCATTACTCTAGAATAGTTACGCATATATATCCAAGCCCAAGAGGGGTTTTTATTCAAAAAAGAGCCGCAGAAGTGCTTCTTTGTTTTGATAACAAACCCAACAATTTCTCCAAAAAGAAGATATAAAACTATTTTCTGGTTTAGAGTGACTAAATTTCCAAAATAGTGAGCTGACTGAATTCTGGTCTAGTGAAATCTTTCTTGGGTTTTTCAGGAATACTTCACACCGACTTCCAGCAAGTAGCAAGCCCTTTAGTGAACAGGCGTTTTATGATAGTTGTAACTAGAACATGCAGCGAGCAAGGTGTCAGCCAGGGCCCTTTGAGGAATGCGTAGAGGTTAAGAGTTGGACCTACTGCTTTTCCCTTGGATTTTCAGTGCCTGTATTGTTTCTAAGTTTTCATTTTGTTTTTTCATGTAGGTGAACGACCTTTTATGTGCGAAACATGTGGCAAGAGTTTTGCTTCTAAGGAGTATTTGAAACATCACAATAGAATCCACACTGGATCCAAACCCTTTAAATGTGAAGTTTGTTTCAGGACTTTTGCCCAGCGGAATTCACTTTACCAGCATATTAAAGTCCATACAGGTACGGCTGGAATGTCACCAGAGAAGGAAGCTCAGTTTGGCATTAAAAACATCCCAAAGGTTTTGGTTACTAGAAAGTTATTTGGAATTAAGCTTTAGGAGAGCACTTTGGCCAATCGGTGTGTTATGGCAGCATTTTTTTACTTTGGAGGTTCGTTTCTGGCTCTGAAGAATGGGGAAGTAGAACCACTTATGAGTGCAGATGGGAGACAGCCAAGTCCCGTGGCTACCTGGAGTTTCCACTGAGGGCAGACAGCGCAGGTGGTGTGAATGTGGATATGTAAACACATGGACAGTTCTCAGGTTAGAATTAGGGATATTGATCCGTGTGTACTGTTACATCCACATGTACTTGTACACACACAAGTGCAAATTCAGTTATCAGGGGACCTGAATTTAAAAAAAGTTACTCCATTACTCTAGATAATAGGTGATAATTTCTGTAGATACAATACCAGTTGGAAGTATATGCATTTTGGCCCTTGTTTGGTATACGCTGTAATGTCTTGGTATAGGTATCACAGATTTGAACCTCTGTTGTTTGACCCGACCCTTACGTTGTTCTCAACATAGCCTGCCTTAGAATGGAACTCTGAAGCTTTGCCAGTGGTTTTCGAAGAGCATTATTCCAGAGTGCATTCAGAATTGAATACAGTAGGCTAAAGAGACCAACTCGTTATCTTCTCTTCCTGTCTTAGGGGAACGTCCGTACTGTTGTGATCAGTGTGGTAAGCAGTTTACCCAGCTCAACGCCCTCCAGCGCCACCATCGAATTCACACAGGGGAGAAGCCATTCATGTGTAACGCATGTGGACGGACATTTACTGACAAGTCCACTCTTCGGCGGCATACCTCAGTAAGCAATAAAACCAAAAAACCAAACCCGTTGCCGTCGATTGATTCTGACTCATAGCAAGCCTATAGGACAGAGTAGAACTGCCCCATGGGGTTTCCAAGGAGCACCTGGTGGATTTGAACTGCCGACCTTTTGGTTAGCAGCCGTAGCTCTTAACCACTACGCCACCAGGGTTTCCTATAGTATGGCTTATTTAAAAATGAAAAACTGTTAGTCCTTAGATACACAGAACCATAGATAGTCAAGTGCCTGTCATCACTCTGGAATGTGGTTAGGGAAGTCGGGAAGTTATTTCTCCTCAGCGCGTTCACAGGGCAAATGAGGTGAAGAACCAAGCCTCAAGGCCCAGGGAAAGCACAGCCAAGTGCTTCCTCACCATGATGGCGTAGAAAGACATTCAACAGCTAGTGAAAGAAGGGGATTCTGCTGCAGTGGGGACCACATTTAAGTTGAACAGACTATCGTTCCGTTTAAATGCATTTGTTAAAAAAAGTACTTGCTAGTAAGTATCTGTGAATTGGGAGATGTACTTGACACACTCTGTGACTTATGTCTGTGTTTGATTTGTAGATACACGATAAGAATACCCCATGGAAGTCTTTCCTTGTTATTGTAGATGGCTCACCCAAGAATGATGAAGGGCACAAGACTGAACAGCCTGACGAAGAATATACATCATCTAAACTTTCAGATAAACTGCTGTCTTTTGCAGAAAACGGCCATTTTCACAACCTGGCCCAGGTCCAAAGCAGCATACCTGCTGTGCACGAGAACGGGTCAGCAGACATAGCCTGCAAGCCGGATGGTTCCGTGGTATCCCAGGACTCTCTGCTTGCCACTGCCATAAGTGATCTTAGTGAACTGACTCCACAGACGGGCGCGATGCCCCCACAGCTTCACTCTCTGACCAGTATGGAGTAAGAGCATGAAGTTACATGCCAGGCAGGTCTCAGGCTGCGGACCTTTGTGACAGCTATACTTGAGATGGTGCCAGGGGCTAAGAAAAAGAACTGTCCATGGGCAGAGATGATGTGTGCGAGAATGACTTCCACAGACTCTCCGTTAACTTGCTTGTCTTTGTCAAAGCATTTTTAAAGCTTTCCCTTAAAAATCCTGATCTGCATGATCTCAGCTATACTTTATCAACAACAAGGCAATTAACATAACCTCACCTGATTCTGGAAACCCTGGTGGTGTAGTGGTTAAGTGCTACGGCTGCTAACCAAAGGGTCAGCAGTTCAAATCCACCAGGTGCTCCTTGGAAACTCTGTGGGGCAGTTCTACTCTGTCCTGATTCTGGGGTAGGTTGTATAAAGTAATCATTCTGATGCTTGATTATCTTAATGTAGTTTGGACAATTGCTTGACTGAATTGTACACAGTATTCCCATCAGCTCAGGAAATTGCTGTTAGCAGTCTCCCAGGTCTCTCACCCTGCCTTATCCTTCTGTGTAAGCTCCTTTCTCTGGTACTTTTAAGGTCTTTTTCTACCAAGTCTGAGTCCAAGCTGAAATCACACTGGGGCCATGTATCTTCAGGTGTTTCTTCCCTGTTGAATTGAGGCAAATCAGATCTGCTCTGGGAGCCCTTGTTTGGGACCGGAAAAATGGATTACTGCATTCATTTTCCTCCTATTTGTAGGCACTGGAAAAGGAATGACACGTTGAACACGTGCAAAACAGCTCAGCCTAACTTCTACTCACTTATGACATATGGCACTAGGAAATGTGTCGTAAAGTCATCCTCTGGAATGAATGAGATGTGGCTGGATTCATTCCTAAAAATCTAATAACATAAAAGCTATCCTACCAAAGATTCTGGCAGCAAAACACTATAGTTTTTGCAGGGTTGTGAAAATTAATCAAGAGGCTAATTAGGAACACTTGAATACTGTGTAGTTATTTCATTTACAAATAGCAAAATGAGGTGACTGTGGAAAATCTTAGGACACCAAGTATTCGTATTTTTGACAGGTTTTTCTGACTTAATTTCTATAACTTCCAGAGGCCCAGGCTTTCTCATTTCCACAAATTACTTCTACGGAAGTAATTTCTACATACTTGTTTCTGAGGGAGCATGCGAGAATTCAGCAGAAGGGACCAAAAGCCTTGGCACATCGATCTTCCATCATACCTTAAGAGTGACTGTGAAGAACCAATAGCTCTTGCTTAAATGTTCGTTTGGCTGTCTCCTGCTGAATATATTGCTCAAAATGAATTCACAATGAGAAGATAACCCTACTGTATTTGCTAAAGCTGATTACTGGTTCTGGTGACTCTGGGATCTCGCCACGTGCTTGTGTGCCTGTACATGCTTTATTCACATACAATCCTGGACATTAAAAAGAACCTTAAAGGAGCAGAGTTCTTCTGCTCACTAACGACTTTTCCCCTACATTTTAATTTATTAAACTTGCTGTGAAAAGAGTTTCATTTTCTAAAAGAAAGGTACTTTATCCTTAAGTTTCAGGATGGAGACGTATCTGCGCTATGCCAGAAGCTAATGAGGGAAGACTTTTTTCCTGAGTGTGTATTTTGTTTTAACTTGTCACGAAGTAAATATTAAAGTCAGTGTAAGCTGTTTCAGCCACTGACAACATTTTTTACACTTGCTCTTGAAGATAACACTTCAAATTCAGTTTTGTTATTGTACAGAACAAAGTGTATTAACAAAACATATTAACTGTAACACAATCATTTTATTCTTAGTAAGAGGAGAGCCTGCCCAGATGATGTACTGTTTGATGGGATAAAGTCATCTTGATGACAAGGAATTTAAATAATAGATTATTTTGTTAGCTACTGGAAGAAGTTTTGTCTTGAATTCGTTTCTTTAGTTATACAAAAAACTGTCTTAATAAATATTTGCTTTATACAAATAGTTTTGCAGTTCTGATTTTATATGCATTAGAATTTACTGTTTAGAAATTCTTAACTGAGACAAGTATAATCTGTTTATATAAATAATGAAATTTAAAAATCAGGGTCTTTAAGTCTTTAGTATACTCCTTACTCTCTTAAAATGTGTCCCTCTTAACTACCTGGATACCACATTTATTCTTTAGAAGTGAAAGACCTAGATATGAGTAAAGTTGACATCGACTTATGTAGAAATAACCTGTACAGCTTGACACTGCCTGGTATGTAAGTGGTCTGATACTCTTCTGCTACAGTGTCTTCAATGTAATATTAAAGCATGTATCAAACATTTCTAATTATATGCATTTCTCTGTCCCTTTCCCAGGAGGGTAAGGCTGTCCCTGAGAATAGGGATACCCACAAACGATGTAGAAGACTTAGAGAGAGGAATCTGTGGGGGCATCTGCCCCTGGTTCTCTTTTTCCAAGGACAGCCACACTGAGGGAGAGTGAAGACTGTCGGTCCCAGATGCCTGACGAGGAAGGTGTCCTGTGTGCTAATACACCACTCTTCCCTGGGGATCAAGAAAGGCGACTGAGGAGCCGACTAGGCGGCTTCCAAGCACTATGTGAAATCTTCTTAGCCCAGACTCCAAAGGGTTCAGCAAATTTTAGTTTAACCAAAATATTTATTGTGCAGAGTTTGGAAAAAAAGACCATGTGGTGGGGGAAGACCTTTGTTAAAAGGTGATTTTAACAGAAATGTGATTGTGCTGTAGGTAATTATCCAAACAAGTTTGAGTATGTTATTTAATTTTAACTTACCACATTTTATACCTTGTCACAAATAGGGAGTCCAACTTTTTTTGGAAACCAAATGGCTTAACTAAGTTGATGTTATTCATGTCACTTGGAAATATTTCAGTTGGCCAGAAGCACTCGTGCAAAAGGCTGTTTGTTCAGGTGTCACTGGAAAAGGGCAGATGTGAACTTAGAACTGCCGTGTGGGCTCCTATGAGGCAGAGGAGGCTACAAGCATGAATTGGGGCCATCTAGCCGTGTTATCCCAGCCGAGCCTCAGAAGCCACCCACTTACCTTTGCCAGCCTATAAAAGGACTTAACAAGGCCATGTTTTAAGTAAGCATGGTGGCTTCTATCTGTTATGAAAAACTGATTCTGAGAAATTTAAATGATAAGCTAATTTTGAATGATCAGTAAAGTCTCAGAGGATTCCTTGGTTAGGATGGCCTCTTCTACCATTTATCTTCTAAAATTTGCTTTGATAATCCTTCAGTTGTCATCACCCCACCAAAAAAAACCAAAACCAAACCCACTGCCGTCGAGTCGATTCCAACTCATAGCAACCCTACAGGACAGCAGAACTGCCCCATAGAGTTTCCAAGGAGCGCCTGGTGGATTCGAACTGCCGGCCTTTTGGTTAGCAGTCGTAGCACTTAACCACTATGCCACTAAGGTTTCCACAGGACCCTAAATCAACAGCCTGAATATTGCTCTGTAAAAGGACAAGCCAGCCTGCACCATCCCTCCACAGCGTCTTCTTCCTCCCCTAGAATTTCAGGCTCCAGTGGCTAGTGGGCTTGACCTTTCTCTAGGGCATCTGGAATCCTGTGCTCACAGATGGAAAAATACTGCCAGAATAGTGAAGTGGCACGTTGTTAGGGGAAGATGGTGTTAGGCTTGAGAGTTCTTCCCCTAACCACCACCTCACAGAACCAGGATCCACTCCCTCTTCAACTTTGCAAGTGGTTTCAGAGCCTAAAGGATTCAAGGAAGATTCCTTACTGGGAGCAGTAGAGTCGGATGAGAATGTGAGGTTTGTACGGCGATTACGTAAACTTAGTAGAAAACATCAACAGACTAATCTGTTTTCTCATAAACCCTCAATACCTGCAGAACAGTTACTGCACCCTGAATTTCTATCAAGCAATTGAGGCTTTAATATAGTCAAACTAATATTCAAATGGCTATTCACAGAACCTTGGAAATATTAATGCCCGCTGCCTTAAACTGAATTGGAACAAGCTCAAGGAAAGAGAGCCATTCTTGATTTGTGTAAATTTGGCTAGGAAAGACTAGTCAAAATGTTACTCATAATTTCCACTTTATTTACTTTATTCACATAAAACACAACATATTCTTTTCGCTAAGGTAGACTTATTATTACATGGTTAGTCTTCATAATACAATCCTCTGTCCGAGGGCACGAGGGAGGGGCCACCAGCAGTGACTGATTCAGTGTTTCGCAAGGCAGGAAACCTGCTACTAGTCACAGTTCACACCACTGGCAGGTAGGTTACAGGTGACATGCTGTGCTGCCAAGTCCTCAACAAAAGTCAGGAAAGTTTATATTTGGACAGTTTAAATGCACAATACCAGAGGAAACAGTAACTGTACAAGGGCTAGCACATATACTTTGGTTACAGTGACTCCACCACACATGGTCACAACTGTGCAAAAATACTGTTTTCATATCATTAAATAAGGAACACAAAGGATACGAGCCACAAAAGCAAAGCTCTCCTGTAAGAAATTTTAACTATGAACTAACCCCAAGTTTACTAAAATACAAGAACTGTAACATAACTAATCATTGCTTTGTTCATAAATAACACTCTATATATCTTGAAAACCTAA
The DNA here is from genome assembly GCF_024166365.1 of Elephas maximus indicus. NCBI lineage: Eukaryota > Metazoa > Chordata > Mammalia > Proboscidea > Elephantidae > Elephas > Elephas maximus. The sequence continues at coordinate 65,849,491 of NC_064843.1, forward strand.
CTTGTAGGCATTCTGGAAAAAACATGGTACTATTCTATGTCAACAGAACAGCTGAAAGAAGTAAGTTTATACACGGTTACCTGGCTTTTTTTCTATCTTCTTCCAGAAGGTCTGTTCTAGCCGTTGCAATTATTTTTATGTTTTCATGTAAAATATTAAAAATAATTCTTAACCGAGGCACTGATCCCAGCGCTTATTTCAATACAAACGGTGACTGACTAACAAAATTTTACAAATGCTATTTTTAAAAGCCATACCTCTTCTTTAGACGGGGGTCTGCTAGGGGATCACGATGATAGGTAAACTGAATGGCCTTAAAAAAGATCATTTGGTTTTCACTTTAGTCTTCAGACCAGAAGATTCTTTTAACAAGTGGAAACAAACTCTGCAAGCTCAACGAAACAAGCACAGTGGCTGGCTAGTGTTTAAATGTTCTCCAAATGGAACAGACTTAAAACGAGAGGAAATAACCTACAAACCACTCCCAAATTTCCAATCCCCAAAGTTGGCTGGTTGTAAGTACATCAAGCATAGCAACAAGAACTCACTTTTTCCTGATTTTTTTCTTAAGGCAGTCCAATAGGAAATGAAGTAGCAATTGGGCTCTGTTCCAAATTTTACCTTAAGTGGTGACCAGCTTTCACTTTATTTAAGAAGGAATGCCAGTGATTACCTCAGGCTCAAGACCAGTGTCCACGCCCTCCATCCACCTGACATTATGACATCACTGAGCTTTCTGCTCCACCAGACTGGGCACCACCATGAAAATACCCGAGGCTCACCATGGCATCACCTGATGCAGAAGCACGCAATCTCGCCTCAGCTGGCTCTTTTCCACTCCCTTCTCTTTCACCCTAGACTGACCAAGTCACCACCCCCCAAACCTTTCCTGGCTCTGCTCTTGGTCTGGGCACACTCACGTCACCTCTGCACAACATGATCCTACCCGCGCCAGTCAAGGGGCATCCCCAAACGAAAACACCAAATACTGGTTGTTATGGGACATAACGTGGGAAATTTCATTACCTGTCACGAATGACAGCACCACAATTCAGAAAGAATCATGGGTTATGTATGGTAACAAATGCATGATCAAGCACATCATTTGAACATAAAAATATGCACAGGAGATTCAGGAAACAAGACTACATCTAAACTATAGTATCAGCCAGCACACAACATGAATGGGTAGGATCAAATTCATCATTCAAGAGAGCATATATTATTTAAATCAAAACAAACAGGTCAGAGTTAAAATACACGAGATAAAATAATTCCATCATCTAGGAGAAAAACCATGCCCAACTGGGCATATAGCAAATGAAGTAACCAAATTCAGCCACCTAACAACCATCAGGTTAAACAAATGGATATAGTTATTTACACACATTCTCAAACTTCAGCACAGGTAATCTACTAGCCTTGACCAAATTTAAATGACTGTGGCACAGAAGACACTATACATCAATGTGGGAAAGTGTATGAAGATGAACACCAGGAAAAAGTATGTGTCAATTAAAACATCTTTATGTGAATATAAAGAAAGGGATTTCTACCCAACTAAACGGAAGAAAGTATATAAAGGAACAGGAGAATTAGTCTTTCATAGATTTTCTTTTTCTCTCTCTCTCTGTAAGTACAAGTCAGTTAGCTCCACCTCGACAACGTCCACGCACACAAGCAAGCACTGCCAGGAGGCCCTGTCCTCACAGTGAGAGTGATGCCAACAGACCTAGGCTGTTCTGGATTTCTGCCATGCACATGTGAACATACAAAACAATATAAAAAGCATTGGAACTTGTCACCAGCACCACCAAAATAGTCACAGGATACAAAAAACACGAACAATTTCTAAAGAAGAAAGTTATAAACTCATTCTTAGCCAACTGTCCTAACTAAACATATACATTTGGAGAATACACCCAGATGCAAATGTATAGAGAATACAAAACATATATGAAAACATTTAGGTTGGGTACTCAGGTCCAAGAAAAAGAACATAAAAACGTGGCAAAATTAAAGACAGGCTCTGCAAATATCAAAATAATAGGAATAAGATTTACGAAGTACTTTTCATAAAACTCGGGGGCTCTGACAAGCATGAATCGCGCATCACACCTATAATCACCATCACACAGACACGGTGAATTTAAATAATACACAAGATCGTTTGGCTCGTATGCAACAAAATTAAGCCATGAAATGGGCATCCCATAAAGAACACTTTGCCCTAAGACAACAATAAAGAGGAGTAGCTGCATGCCACAAAGACACCGACACTTCACTTCAGGTCTCCATCTCCTTCTCCATCCCCTTGGATGGATTTTTTGATACGAAGCAACATGGTAGTAAGCCACTGATCCAAGCGAGATATTGAGTCAAATTCCTTTACCTAGTTTAAAGGGAAGATGAATAGGAATTAGTCCATGGAAATACAATCCGAACACAAAACAACAGTACTCGCGAGTTCTTTTAACATTTTCTTTAGAAATTGTTCATTCCAGTTTATAACTTCTTCACTAAAACTATTTTTATTATCCTGTGATTATTGTGATGGTGTCAAGGACAAGTTCCAGTGCTTTGTGCAAGGAGAAAATTCCTAACTGCCATTATTATCGGAAGAAGAGTGCGTTTAAAATGACATAAAATTAGACTCTGTAATAAGAATTAGAAGGGAACATGGAAAATTAATATTGCTCTAATATTCATCTCACATAAAAAAACTTACTTGCCAAATTAGGATATGTGGAAACAGAATTCTTCTAATATATTTCAATGCATTACCAAGGAATAAAATTTCAGTAGGATGAAAATAATCTGGTGGCGAAAGTTAAATAGGAAAACATGCCTTTGTTTATACTGTCACTTTAAAGCCACGATTAATACACTAACGGAGGAAACCACGAAAACTGGCTTAGTTCTAAACACAGGATGCAAAAACTGGGAAAACAGAAAAATGACGAGTATAAAGAAAAAACTTCCCGTTTATTTTATTTCAAGAATACAGCAAACTCTCACTGCTTAGTTTTTATATTTTGAATAGTATTTTAACTACTTTTACTTTACACTTATTTATGGATCAGATAATTTTCAAAAGAAAACATTAAAACAGTCAATTACAACTATATGAGATATTTGCTCTTGAACTAGCCTCACAGCTAAATTACGGTTTTGAGCTTAAGTCAAGAAATAATGCCTAATACAACCGGGGTTCTAACATAGTCTAATAGACAATGGAACTGCCCAGTTTTAAAGGTTTGTAGGATCTATAAAAAAATGATGTTTGGAAAATACAACTTAGGTATGCCAGAAAAATATTCAGGTAAACATTCAGAATTTAAAAAAGGAAAAGAAATTTCCTTAACTTAAACTATCAAAGAATATACTATATCCCCAAAGCATAACTTACTGCTTCAGTGTAAGCTTCACTGTTCTGTTCTTCATGAGCTTCTAGAAGTTTCTGAAAAATTAAAATAGGGAAAAAAATCAGTTCAGTAGGCTGGAAAGTCCCATCTCTGAACATAGAAACAGCTTCAGTGTCAAGTTAACTGATGTTGCCAAACACCTCACAAAACTGGGGAAAAATTCAAACACAAGTTAAGAATTACCCCTAAGACATCAGTCAATTGGCATAATAAAATCTATTAAGAAAACACTCTGCATCCCACTTTGGAGAGTGGCGTCTGGGGTCTTAAATGCTAGCAAGCGGCCATCTAAGATGCATCAATTGGTCTCAACCCAACTGGACCAAAGGAAAATGAAGAACACCAAGGACACAAGGTAATTATGAGCCCAAAAGACAGAAAGGGCCACATAAACCAGAGACTCCATCAGCCTGAGACCAGAAGAACTAGATGGTGCCTGGCTACAACCGATGACTGCCCTGAGGGGGAACACAACAGAGAACCCCTGAAGGAGCAGGAGAGCAGTGGGATGCAGATCCCAAATTCTCGTAAGAAGACCAGACTTAATGGTCTGACTGAGACTAGAAGGACCCCAGAGGTCATGACCCCCAGCCCTTCTGTTAGCCCAAGACAGGAACCATTCCTAAAGCCAACTCTTGAGACAGGGATTGGACTGGACAATGGGATACAAAATGATACTGGTGAAGAATGAGCTTCTTGGATCAAATAGACACATGAGACTATGTTGGCATCTCCTGTCTGGAGGGGAGATGAGAGGGCAGAGGAGGTCAGAAGCTGGCTGAATGGGCACGAAAAGAGAGAGTAGAGGGAAGCAGTGTGCTGTCTCAATACAGGAAGAGCAATTAGGAGTATATAGCGAGGTGTATATAAATTTGTGTACGAGAAACTGACTTGATTTGTAAACTTTCACTTAAAGCACAATAAAAACAAAACGAAACAAAACAAAGAATTACCCCCAAGTCAGCAGCTTTTGTATTACTATTTCCAAAATGCCTGTTTCAGAACACAATCTTATGTCCCTGAGTCTAGTGGCATTTGAAGACTCAAAAGGCAAAAACAAAAAATACCACATCCCGTCAATTAGCAGACTTCATACAATTAAAATTTCACTTAATTCCCAACCTGCCTCGGTGTTATCACCTGGCAGCAAAGGTGTTTTTTCTTTAATGCCCAAAACTTACTTACTTTTAATAATTTACATTCCCTCGAATCAGTGAATGCTGGAAACATTTCCTCATACTTCTCAAGAGCAAGCTGGGAGAGAAAAATAACTCATTAACAACAGACTTACAGAAGTAGGAAACAAAGCCTTCAATACTACATTAACGTCAGTCAGATTGATCTGTATTTAAACGTTTAAGAGGCATGATGCTAAACTGAACATCAACGCATGAAACCTATTTATTTTGGATTTTTAAATTTCAATTAGGAATAAATTCCTAAAACCAATTTTTCTAAGTTGCTGTAGAGAAGTCAATGTGAACCTAATCTAATTCTGAAAAACTCATAGACCAGGTGTCTCTGTTTTCATCCGTTAAATAGGGAAGCTCTTCCATAACACTGTCCCAATTCCAAATAAATGACAAATAAACAAAATTCAGATCATTGCTAGAGGTTAGAGGGAAGAGCGCTGCTTCTCTCAGTGACTTTAATTCTGCTCTTCCAACTCCAAACAGATACTGACAACACCAAGGTTGTCCAAGTCTTGTCTCTTGTCTCCTAGCTTTCGCTTTGCTTTTCAACTTCTCCCCACATCCTCATTCCAATCCCAAATCCCCCAGCGTGACAGCAGCTGGGGAAATAACCTGACTCACTAATCAGAGTGAACACAGTCAAGTGGGAAACACCTTTGTTCTTTCCGTTTTCTGCTGTAATTTAAAATTTTATTAAGTCTTTCATTTTTAAGTCAAGACTACATGCAATATGTAACGCCTTGGTCACATGTTTAAAGCCTGTGTCAAAAGACATTCATTCTCTTGCCAAGTGTGGTTCTGAAATGGTCTATATCTGGTCATAAGAATATTTAGATCCAAGGTCTGTAAACTAAATACAGTCCAGTCTTAAGCAATTAAAACAAAACGAACCAAAACCACAGCAACATGCAAAAAAGAAAAAAAAAAAAAATTGCTCCCCAGCTCCAGGAGAGCACAGGGGTAGGTCTAAGTAGGAAAATGTATAAAAATGATCTGATAATACCCTACCCTCCTGACATACACATACAAGGGCAGGTCTAGAAAAACATGGCCTTAAGCACTGTGATAATTTTTTTTTAAGGTCGGGGTCTTATAGAACATTCATTAAGCAAGTATGTTCTGGGACCTACTACATACCAGGTACCTTCTAGGTGTGGAAGATACCACAGTAACCACCCGAAAAGCTCTGCTCTCACAGACCTCACACTATAATGGGGTGTAGGTGGGGCAAACACACAGACACACAGACCCATTTTTCAATGTTGGATTGACATGGCTGTGAGAAAACAAGGTAGGATCCTACAGGGGAGAGTGTGTGAGTGACAGCTAATGAGGTGGGAAACTTCTCCCAAGAACAAGGGTGTGTGCTGGGGCAAGGTAGGGAAGGAAAAGCCTCTGGGAGAAGATGGCGCCTGTGCTGAGAAACCAAATGAAAGTGCGGGAACAGACGACTGGAAGATCTGAGGAAGAATCTTCCAGACAAAGAAAACTAGAAGGTGACAGGTGGAAGGACTGAGGCGGGAACGGACTTGGCACGTCTGAGCAACAGCAAAAAGGCTCAGGTGACTAGAGCACGACAACCAACAGGAAGCCATGGGCCTGCAGGCCGGGTCAAGGAGTTACGAACTCATCCCAGTGCACTGGGGAGCCCTGAAGGCTGAAGAGAAGGGAAGCTGTGTGACGTGATTTAAAGGCCCCACTCTGGCTGCTGAGTGGAGAACCAACAGGAAGCCGTGGGCCTGCAGGCCGGGTCAAGGCGTTACGAATCCATCCAAGTGCACTGGGGAGCCCCTGGAGGCTGAGGAGAAGGGAAGCGCTGTGACGTGATTTAAAGGCCCCACTCTGGCTGCTGAGTGGAGAACCGATATGGGGGTGAGGTAAGAATCCAAGACAGGCCCCAGACCAGAGCCAGTGCCTACCTAAGCATGCTACCAGGACTTTTAAGTCAGTTAGGGCTGGTACAAATTTTTAAAACAGAGGTGTAGTCTGTATAACAAGTTGCTGTTGAGTCAATTCCAACTCATGGCGACCCCATGTGAGAGAATATTTCCAAACCAATAAGGGCGCCATGGCCATTTCTTCTGTATTAAACACCTGAAGATTTTGGAGCAAAGCTATACACTCAAGTGAGCATTTTCTTCCAATGAGTGTAGTCTATTTTGGAAGGAAATAACAAATAATTTGTTTTTTTGATTAAAAAAAAAAAATCAAAAGCAAAAACAAAGAATGTCAGTCTACTCTTTATTATTTCTTCCTTAGCCCCCAATTTCTTTAAAGCAAAACTGCCAAAGGAAACTTGGTTACCAGGGAACATTACAAGCACAATTTCAGCAGCCGTTACAGGATTACAGCTGAGAAACATATCACAGAATTATTATTATTATTTTTAACGTACCTAGTTTAGTTTTGCCACATCAGAAAACTAGCCCCAAAGGACTCCTTACCTTTGCATTTAACTCATCCACTATGAAGTGGCAGAGGGCTGCTTTAAAGAAGTAATCCTTTGCACTGTACTTCAACAAAGGGTTGTCCATAGTGTTTGTCCCAACCTAGGCACAGAAAGCAGAGTTAAAAGAGTTTGCCTTCTTACATTCAGCAAATCTGTTTTCCTTTTGCCCTTTAGGAAATACTTATATATTTTACATTAATTCAGCTATGAAATATATTCTTTTAACACAGTATCATATACTCAAAAATTTTACTAGATTAGAAACACTAGTATATACATTTCCATGAAGTAATGATGTGTTAAAAATGACTCAGATAATTCCCGCTTTCAGGAGGATGGAATAGACATGATTTTCTCTATTCCTCCTGCTAAGTTCAACTTCTGGTAAGTTTATTTAAAACAAACATAAGAGGACTCGGCAAGGTGGAGGAAATAAGGTAGTCCAGCAGGGGCCCTGTGACCTGTGGGATGATACAGTGGTGAGTTTCCTGGATTTTCTTTTTGCCTCATGTATCCTAGACTTTTTTTTTATCCTAGACTTGGAAATGAAGAAGCTAGCAACCCAGAAATGCCAGTGGGCACACACAAAAAAGGACAGCTGACAAAAGCTTACCATCTCTAGCCAAAGGATCAAGAAAGAGGCAGTCTAGCAAGACAGAAAACTTTAAGACAGTAACTGCTCTACTTCGGCCAAACACCACAGGAAAATGGTGGTCCACTCCTACCTATATCAGCATCGGCTGAATAAGGAGCCTAGATGTCAATCCTTCCAAGGCAAGGCTGTAAGGTGCCCAATAGCCTTGCCAGGGTGGTGTCAGAGACAGCCCTATAAAATCAGAAGCCAAGACTCTCATCCCTGCCAATTAGTAATAAGCCTCACCCTCTACCCCCACTACTGAGCCAATGGAAGCCACATGAGGCACTTGGATTTACCCTCCACACCACAGTAATGAGGCACCCCTCCATCTCCCAGCTGAGGTCCTGTCAGAAGAAGTTCACTGTTACAACTGCCTAGTGATAATGAGGACAATTCCATTATGGTGTTGGTGGAGACAAGGTGGGGAGCTGGAATGTCCACCCCTGCCCAGTAGTAATGAAGGCCTCCCTCCTCAGAGGACAATGGTGGCTGTAGTAGACAACCTGGACTTCTACCTCCACCTGTAAGTAATGACACGATACCCCTCTACTTCCCCCGATGGAGCAATGTCAAGAATATCAGCTGAAAGAGAAAATTCAGACCTGAATTTTATAACATAATGTGAAAATGTCCAGTTTTCACAGAAAATTTCTCACTATACCAAAAACAAGGAAGATTTCAAACTGAATGAAGGTAACAGATGACTACACAGAGATGACAGAAATGTTAGATTATGTAACAAATATTTTAAAGAAGCAATCATAAAATTGCTTCAACAATTAGTAAAACACTTGAAACTAATGAAAAAACAGAAAGCATCAACAAAAAAAATCACAGAAAAGAAACAGAAGGCATAACCAAATGGAAATTTTAGAACTGAAAAATTCAATAACTGCCATATAAAGTGGATGGGCTCAACATCAGAAAGAAGAGGAGAGAAGAAAGAATCAGTGAAATGGATGATGGAACAATAGAAATTACCCAATCTGAATGATACAGAGAAGACAGACTGAAAAAGAAAAACAGAAATAATTAAAAAAAGAATAGCATACCTGTTATCTCTGAGATTATAAAATAAGGTCTAACATTCGTGTCATCTAAGTCTTTGAAGGAGAGGAGAAAGAAGGTGGGGCTGAAAAAGTACTCCAAGAAATAATGGTTGAAAACTTGCCAAATATCATAAGAACATACACCTATGGACTCAAGAACTGTAGTGAAACCCAAATAGAATAAAACTAAAGAAATCCATACCAAGCAACATTATAATTGAACTTCTGAAAACTTGATACAAAGAAAAAAAAATTTTTAAATAGCCAGAGGAAAACAACACCTTCCCTATACTGGGAAAAGAATTTTCAAATGACAGCATATTTCTCCTGAGAACGCACAGAAGCTGTAAGTGGCACTACATTTTTCAAGTACTAAAAGAAAAAGACTATCAACTTAGAATCGTACGTTCAGGAAAAACATGCTTCAGGAATGAAGGGGAAACCAAGACATCCCCAGATGAAGAAAAACTACGAGAATATGTCATCAGCAAACCTACCCTAAAGAATGGATAAAGGAAATTCTCTACACAGAAAGGAAACAATAAAAGAAGCAATCTTGGAACAGTAGGAAGAACTGGGTAAGCAAAAACACAGGTACATACAATTAGAGTTCTTTCTCGAGTTTTTGAAACTATGATGGATGAAGAAAAATTGCAATGCTGACTGATGTGATCCTAAATTTATGCAGAGGAAAAAATTTTTTTTATTGTACTTTAGATGAAAGTTTACAGAACAGAGTTTCTCATTAAACAGTACACATGTTGTTTTGTGACATCGGTTAACAGTCCCATGACATATCAGCGCTCTCCCTTCTCGACACTGGGTTCCCTATTATCAGCTTTCTTGTCCCCTCCTTTCTCCTCCTTGCCACAGGGCTGCTGTGCCCCTTTAGTCTTGTTTTCTTTTATGGGCCTAATCTTGGGCTGAAGGATGAACCTCAGGAGTGACTTCATTACTGAGCTAAAAGGGTGTCCAGGTGCCATACTATCAGGGTTTCTCCAGTCTCTGTCAGGTCAGTAAGTCTGTTTTTGTGTGTGTGTGTGAGTTAGAATATTGTTCTACATTTTTCTCCAGCTCTCTCTGGGACCCTCTATTGTGATCCCTGTCAGAGCAGTCAGTGGTGGTAGCCAGACTGGTAGAGGCTGTGGTAGTTGTACTCCATTAGTCCTTTGGACTAATCTTTCCCTTGTATCTTTAGTTTTCTTCATTCTCCCTTGTTCCCCAAGGGGTGAGACCAATGGAGTATCTTAGACGGCCGCTCACAGGCTTTTAAGACCCCAGGCGCTACTCATCAAAGTAGAATGTACATTTTCTTTATAAACTATGTTATGCCAATTGAGCTAGATGTTCCCTGAGACTATGGTCCCCACAGCCCTCAGCCCAGCAATTCAGTCCCTCAGGGAGTTTGGATGTCTACGGAGCTTTCATGACCTTGCCTTGTACAAGCTGTGCTGGCTTCCCCAGTATTATGTGCTGTCTTATCCTTCACCAAAGTTAACATTTATCTATTGTCTACTTAGTGTTTTTCCATCCCTACCCCTCCCCTCCTTGTAACCATCAAAGATTGTTTCTTTTTGTGTGTAAACCTTTTCATGAGTTTTTACAGTAGTGGTCTCATTTAATATTTGTCCTTTTTATTTCACTCAGCATAATGCCCTCTAGATTCATCCATGTTGTGAGATGCTTCGCAGATTCATCTTTGTTCTTTATCGTTGCATAGTACTCCTCTGTGTGTATGTACTTAGTGTTTATCCGTTCATGTGTTGATGGGCATCTAGGTTGTTTCCATCTTTTTGCTATTGTGAACAATGCTGCAATGAACATGGGTGTGCATATATCTATTCATGTGATGGCTCTTATTTCTCTAGGATATATTCCTAGGAGTGGGATCGCTGGATCATGTGGTATTTCTAGCTTTTTAAGGAAGTGTCATATCATTTTCCAAAGTGGTTGTACCATTTTGCATTCCCACCAGCAGTGCATAAGAGCTCCAGTCTTGCCAGCCTTGTAGAGGAACTCTTTAAGACAAATATATTATGAATGGGAAGGTAAAGGGATATAAAATGAGGTAAGATTTCTATATCCTACCTGAACTGATAAAACAATGACACCACTAGACTATGATAAGTTATGTATATGTAATTGTAGTATGTGGCGCAACCACACAAAAAAAAAAAATATTTGAGCAACCACAAAAAAAGATACTCAAAGAGATCAAAAATGCTATTAAAAAAACCCACACCCATTGCTGTGAAGGCAATTCCAACTCATACAGACCCTACAGGACACAGCAGAACTGCCCAATAGGGTTTCCAAGGCTGTAAATCTTTACTGAAGCAGACTGTCATATCTTTCTCCTGAAGAGCGACTGGTGGGTTCAAACTGTGATCTTTCAGTTAGAGCAGCTGAGTGATTAACTACTGCACCACCAGAGCTACTTTAAAAACATTACAGACAAATCTGAAAGGGAAATTAGATGAAAAATTCCATTTAAAGTAGCATCTAAGAGAATAAAATACCTAGGAATAAATCTAACCAGGGATGTGACGCACTTACACAATGAAAACTGTAAAACGCTGCTCAAAGAGATTAAAGAAGACTTAAATAAACGGAAAGATGTTCCATGTTCATGGATCGGAAGACTTAATATTGTTAAGATGTCAATACTACCCAAAGAAACCTATACATTCAATGCGATCCTGACCAAAATTCCATCAGCTTTCTTTACAGGAATAGAAAAACCAATTCTCAACTTTATATGGAATGCTGAAAGAGAAGAACAAAGTAGGAGGACTCACATTTCCTCATTTTAAAACATACTCTACAGTTATAGTAATCAAAACTGCCTGGTACTGGTATACCAACAGACACACAGACCAAAGGAACAGAATTGGGAGTCCAGAAATAAACCCACACATCTATAGCCAACTGATTTTTTGACAAGGGTGCTAAGCCCACTCAATGGTGAAAGAAGAGTATCTTCAACAAACAGTGCTGGGAAAGTTGGATTTCCACATGCAGAAAAAGTGAAACAGGGTTCATGATTCACCCATACCCAAAAAAAATGGATTAAGGAACTAAAACCATAAAATACTTAGAAGAAAAAGCAGGGGCAATGCAGTTAGCCCTTTAATAACAAAAGCACAAACAGCAAAAGATTAAATAAATAAATAAGTAGGATCTCATAAAAATTAAATACTTTTGTTCATCAAAAGACTTCACCAAAAAGTGAAAAGACAAGCTACCGACTGGGAGAATATCTTCAGAAACCACAGAGCTGACAAGAACCTAATAACCAACATATACATAAACTTTTGACAACTTAACAACAAAAAGACAACCCAATCATAAAATAGGCAAAGGACTTGAATAGACATTTGGCCAAAGAAGACATTCATATGGCCACCAAACACATGAAAAGATGCTCAGAGTAATTTGCCATCAAAACCAAAAAACCAAACCCAGTGCTGTCGAGTCGATTCTGACTCATAGTGACCCTGTGGGACAGAGTAGAGCTGCCCCATAGGGTTTCCAAGGAGCACCTGGCAGATTCTAACTTCCGACCCTTTGGTTAGCAGCTGTAGCACTTAACCACTACGCCACCAGGGTTTCCTCATTTGCCATTAGAGAGATGTAAGTCAAAACCACAATGAGATACCATTTCATTACCACTAGGATGGCTGGTTATGGATTGAATTGTGTCCCCCAAACATATGTGTTGTAAATCTTAACCTCTATGCTTGTGGTTATAATACCATTTGGGAATGGGTTGTCTTTGTTACGTTAATGAAACAGAATTGTGTACGGTATATTTTGAGTCAATTTCTTCTGAGATATAAAACATTAAATAAGAAATTGAGTGAGCAGCAATGGCAGAATAGAGATGCTGAGCCACATGGAGACTGCCCAGAAGCAGAAGCTCAGAAGAGACGTGGACCTTCCTTCAGAGCCCACCAAGAGAGAAACACTTTCCCTAGAGTTGGTGCTTCTAGCCTCCTTAACTGTGAAAAAATAAATTTGTTTGTTAAACCCATCCACTTGTGGTATCCTATTATAGCAGCACTAGATAACTAAGACAATGGCTAAGATTAAAAAACAAAAAAACCTGAACATAACAAATATTGGCGAGGATGTAAGGAAACTGGCACTCTTTGCTTACTGCTGACAGGAATGCAAAATGGTGCAGCCGCTGTGAAAAACAGTGTGGTGGTTCCTCATAAAACTAAAAATAAAACTACCATATGACCCAGCAATTCCATCCTAGGGACATACCTAAAAGACTTGAAAGCAGAGACTCAAGGAGACTTTTACATCAATGTCCATTGTAGCACTACTCACAATAGTTAAAAGGTGGAAACAACCTAAATGCCCATCAACAGATGAATGTTTAAACAAAATGTGGTACATTCACACAATGGAATACTACTCAGCGAGTAGGAGAGATGAAGTCTGGACACACGCTAGAATACTCATGAAGCTAGAAGACATTATGCTGAGTTGGTCACAAAAGGACAAATATTGTATGACCTCACATATATAAAGAGATAAGAAAATGCACATGCATAGAGAACAAAATTCATTAGTGGTTACCGGGGCAAGAGAGAGGGGCAAAGGGGAGGGCGGTTAATTTCAATAGAAAGCTTCATTGATTAAGGGTAGGGCTGCACAGTAAGTTGTACATCTGTAAAAAGTTGAATTGACAAAAGCTGTGTGATACATATATTTACAACAACAACAACAATAACAACAAAAGAATAGCTGCTGAGATTGCTTATATATAACCAAAAACTTCATGGGATTTGGTTTCTTGGTTTGGAAGTTTACGGTCATGGCTTAATGGGCCATCTCAGTTAATTGGCCTAATAATATGTCCAGTGTTTCCGTTCTACCTCCTAGTTCATTGTGTAGCACCTAGGGTCTTAAAAGCCTGCAATCACCCATCCAAGGTACATCAATTGATCTCTATTGGCTAGAGCAACAAAGGAAGAAGACATGTCAGGAACAGAAGGAATGTATACTGAATGTGTTGTTAATTGCCTTCATGAAAAACTGCCTCCTTTGTCATGAGACCAGAACTGGATGGTGCCTGGATACCACTCCTGAACATTTTGATCCAAGATTCTACAGCAGAATCCTGATCAAAAGGAGGAAAATGAAGAAGAGAATTTCAAATTGTCATGAACTCCAGACTTCCTGGAGCCATGAAGATTGGATGAACTCCTGAAACTACTGCCCTGAGATAATCTTTAAACTTTAAATCAAAAATATCCCCTGAAGTCTTCTTAAAATTAAACAGGAGCTTAGTTTAACTAGTAAAAATGTCTGCCCTGAGTATTATGCTCTTTTAAGAACTATCTACATGGGATCAAATTGACAACAGCAACTCAAAAAGATTAGACAGGAACCTTAGGGGGGCAATGAATTTGTATTAATGGGGGAGGAACAACTCAGAAAAGAAAGATGAGAATGGTTGCACAACTCAATGTCACTAAATGGTACATTACATGTAGAAAGTGTTGAACTGGTATATATTTTGCTGTGTATATTCTCAACCACCACAACAATATAAATAAAATTAAAAAAGAAAACACTATAGATAAGACAAAGTAGAATTCTGAAAAATGTTCAAGTAACCCACAGGAAGGCAGAAAAAAAAGAAACAAAAAACAGCACAAAAAGAAAATAAAATTGCAGCCTGCAGCCTTAAGCCTTAACACATCAACAATTACATTACATGTAAATGGTCTAAATACACCAATTAAAACAATCACCAGAGACAGAGGGAAATATTATATAATGATAAAAGGTTCAGCCTGCCAAGAAGACACACTAAATGTGTGTGTACTAAACAGAGCTACAAAATAGGTAAAGCAAAGTCCGATAGAAATGAAAGGAGAAATACATAAATCCATAATTATACCTGGAGATTGCAACACCCTCTCAGCAACTGACAGAACAAACAGACAAAAAAATCAATAAAGATATAGAAAAACTCACCAATGCTATTAACTGATAGGATCTAATTGATATTTACAGAACATGTCGCTCAATGATACCAGAATGCACATTCTTTTCATTGAAGTGCCCATGGAACATATGCCAAGACAGACCACATGCCGGGTCATAAAACAAACCTCAACAAATTTAAAAGAATTGGAATCATACAGAGTGTGTTCTCATACTACAATGGAATCAAACTAGAAATCACTAACAGAAAGAAACAGAAAAATATCCAAATTCTTGGGAATAAAACAAAACACTTCTAAATAATCCACGGGCCAAAAAGAAAGTTTCAATGGAATTAAAAAAAAAAAATACACTGATCTGAATTAAAATGAAAATATAACAACTTAATATTTGTGAGACATAGCCAAAGCAGTGTGACAGGAAAATTTACAGTACTAAAATGCATACATTAACAAAAAAGGAAAAGTCTAAGTCAAAAGTCAAAGTTGCCACCTTAATTACCTAGAATAAAAAGAACAAAATACGTCCAAGGAAGCAGAAACAAGGAAATAATAAAGATAACAGCAGAAATCAATGAAACTGAGAAAGAAAACACAGAAAAGCAATGAATTCTACCAAATGTTTATATAAGAATTAACACCAATACTTCACAAAGTTCAAAAAAATGGAAGTGAACAATTACCAACTCATTCTATAAATTCAGTACTACCTTGATACCAAAACCAGACAAAGACATCATAAAACGAAAGATCAACATTCCATACAAATATAGAGGCAAAATCCTCAACACAAGAAACCAATTCTAGGAACACAGAAAAAGGGTTACATACCATGACTGTCAGTAAAGGATTAACTTTGCTTAAAGACAGGTCTGATCTTGCGCTCAGCTCCTAAAGGTAACCCTGGGAGGTTGGAATATCCTGCTTGCTAAGAATGCCTTTGTTTACCTGGGGGCCTTGAGCCACATGGTATTAGCTTGATCTCTGGAGGCAGAGGCTGATTTCCCAGTAAGGTACACAGGCTCAACTGTGTTTAATTTCTAATTTGTAATGAACAATTTCCCATGAGTGGCATCACATCAAAGATGTGGTGAAAAACAGGTGAAACTGTGCAGTACAGATGAGTAAGCACAACTATGCCCATGTGTACCTTCCTTACTGAGTAATCCACCCCTGTCTGGAGGTGCTAGAGATAAGCTCAGGCATGCAGGTAGTCAACAATACCTATATGACTGAGTTCCAATAAAAACTCTGGGTATCAAGGTTTGGCTGAGCTTCCCTGGTTGGCAATACTCTGTATATTGCCACAAATGGTTGCTGGGAGAAGTGTAGTCAGCACAACTCCATTGGGAAAAGCCAATTGGACATGTCCTGCTTGGAGCTCTCCTGGACCCTGCCCTATGTGCTTCTTTCCTTGACTGATTTTAATCTGTATTGTTTTACTGTAATAAACTGTAACCATGAGTATACCAGCTTTCAGAGAGTTCTGAGTCCTAGCAAAACCTGAGGGTGGTCTTGGTGATGCCTGAACTTACAGTTGGTGTCACAAGTAAGGGTGGTATTAGGGACATCCTAACTTTCCAACGACCAAGTGGGATTTATCCTAAGAATTTAAGGTTGGTTTGACATATGTGAATCAGCACATCATTTTAACAGAAAAACAGACAAAACCCACATGACCATCTCAATAAATGTCAACAACCTCTGATGATAAAGACATTCAACAAACTAGGCAGAAAAGGGAACTTCCTCAAACTAACAAAGGGCATCTATGAAAAAATACCCCCACGTGTCTGTCAGTTTGTCATACTGTGGGGGCTTGTTTTTCAGATACCAGCAGGGTCACCCATTGAGGACAGGTTTCAGCTAAGCTTCCAGACTAAGACAGACTAGGAAGAAGGACCCGGCAGCCTACTTCTGAAAAGCATTAGCCAGTGAAAACCTTATAAATAGCAGCAGAACATTATCTGATATAGTGCTGGAAGATGAGTCCCCCAGGTTGGAAAGCAATCAAAAGATAACTGGGGAAGAGCTGCCTCCTCAAAGTGGAGTAGACCTTAATGACGTGGATGGAGTCAAGCTTTCGGGATCTTCATTTGCTGATGTGGTGCAACTCAAAATGAGAAGAAACAGCTGCAAACATCCATTAATAATTGGAACCTGGAATGTACTGAGTATGAATCTAGGAGAATTGGAAATTGTCAAAAATGAAATGGAATGCATAAACATTGATATCCTAGGCATTAGTGAGCTGAAATGGACTGGTATTGGCCATTTTGAATCAGACAATCATATAGTCTACTATGCTGGGAATGACAACTTGAAGAGGAATGGTGTTGCATTCATCGTCAAAAAGAACGTTTCAAGATGTATTCTGAGGTACAATGCTGTCAGTGATAAGATAATATCCATAGGCCTACAAGGAAGACCAGTTAATACGACTATTATTCAAATATACGCACCAACCACTAGGGCCAAAGATGAAGAAATAGAAGATTTTTATCAACTGCTGCAGTCTGAAATTGATCGAACATGCAATCAAGATGCATTGATAATTGCTGGCGATTGGAATGTGAAAGTTGGAAACAAAAAAGAAGGATCAGTAGTTGGAAAATATGGCCTTGGTGACAGAAACAATGCCGGAGATCGAATGATAGAATTTTACAAGACTGACAACTTCTTCATTGCAAATACCTTCTTTCACCAACATCAACGGTGACTATACACATGTACCTCACCAGATGGAACACACAGAAATCAAATTGACTACATCTGTGGAAAGAGACGATGGAAAAGCTCAATATCATCAGTCAGAACAAGGCCAGGGGCCGACTGTGGAAAAGACCATCAATTGCTCATATGCAAGTTCAAGCTGAAAATGAAGAAAATCACAGCAAGTCCACGAAAGCCAAAATATGACCTTGAGTATATCCCACCTGAATTGAGACCATCTCAAGAATAGATTTGATGCATTGAACACTAGTGACCGAGGACCAGAGGAGTTGTGGAATGACATCAAGGACATCATACATGAAGAAAGCAACAGGCCATTGAAAAGACAGGAAAGAAAGAAAAGACCAAGACGGATGTCAGAGAAACTCTGAAACTTGCTTTTGAGCATCAAGCAGCTAAAGCAAAAGGAAGAATTGATGAAATAAAAGAACTGAAGATTTCAAAGGGCCGCTCGAGAAGACAAAGTAAAGTATTATAATGACATATGCAAAGAGCTGGAGATGGAAAACCAAAAGGGAAGAACATGCTCAGCGTTTCTCAAGCTGAAAGAAAGGAAACAAAAATTCAAGCCTCAAGTTGCAATAACGAAGGATTCCATGGGGAAAATATTAAATGATGCAAGAAGCATCAAAAAAAGATGGAAGGAATACACAGAGTCATTATACCAAAATGAATTAGTCGATGTGCAACCATTTCAAGAGGCGGCATATGATCAGGAACCAATGGTACTGAAGGAAGAAGTCCAAGCTGCTCTGAAGGCATTGGCGAAAAACAAGGCTCCGGGAATTGATGGAATATCAATTGAGATGTTCCAACAAACAGATGCAGAGCTGGAGGTGCTCACTCGTCTATGCCAAGAAATATGGAAGACAGCTTCCTGGCCAACTGACTAGAAGAGACCCATATTTATGCCTATTCCCAAGAAAGGTGACCCAACTGAATGTGGAAATTATAGAACAATATCAGTAATATCACACACAAGCAAAATTTTGCTGAAGATCATTCAAAAATGGGTGCAGCAGTATATCGATAGGGGACTGCCAGATATTCAGGCTGGTTTCAGAAGAGGATGTAGATCCAGGGATATCATTGCTGATGTCAGATGGATCCTGGCTGAAAGCAGAGACTATCAGAAGGCTGTTTACCTGTGTTTTATTGACTATGCAAAGGCATTCGACTGTGTGGATCATAACAAATTATGGATAACATTGGGAAGAACGGGAATTCCAGAACACTTAATTGTGCTCATGAGGAACCTAGATCAAGAGGCAGCTGTTCAGACAGAACAAGGGGATACTGATTGGTTTAAAGTCAGGAAAGGTGTGTGTCAGGGCTGTATTCTTTCACCATACCTATTCAATCTGTATGCTGAGCAAATAATACGAGAAGCTGGACTATATGAAGAAGAATTGGAGGAAGACTCATTAACGACCTGCGTTATGCAGATGACACAACCTTGCTTGCTGAAAGTGAAGAGGACTTAAAGCACTTACTGATGAAGATTGAAGACCACAGCCTTCAGTATCGATTGCACCTCAACATAAAAGTCCTCACAAGTGGACCAATGAGCAACATCATGATAAACGGAGAAAAGATTGAAGTTGTCAAGGATTTCATTTTACTTGGATCCACAATCAACAGCCATGGAAGCAGCAGTCAAGAAATCAAAAGATGCATTGCATTGGGCAAATCTGCTGCAAAGGACCTCCTCAGAGTGTTGAAGAGCAATGATATCACCCTGAAGAATAAGGCGCACCTGACCCAAGCTATGGTATTTTTATTTGCATCGTATGCACGTGAAAGCTGGACAACGAATAAGGAAGACCGAAGAAGAACTGACGCCTTTGAATTGTGGTACTGGCGAAGAATACTGAATATACCGTGGACTGCCAAAAGAACGAACAAATCTGTCTTGGAAGAAGTACAGCCAGAATACTTCTTAGAGGCAAGGATGGTGAAAGTGCATCTTACATACTTTGGACATATTGTCAGGAGGGATCAGTCCCTGGAGAAGGACATCATGCTTGGCGGAGTACAGGGTCAGCGGAAAAGAGGAAGACCCTCAATGAGGTCGACTGACACAGTGGCTGCAACAAAGAGCTCGAGCATAATGACGATTTTAAGGATGGCTCAGGACCGGGCAACGTTTCGTTCTGTTGTGCATAGGGTCTCTATGAGTCGGAACCGACTTGACGGCACCTAACAACAACAAACAACATGAAAAACTAACAGCTAACATCATACTTAATGGTAAAAGACTAAAAGCTTTCCCTATAGGATTGGGAACAAGAAAGACAGGATGCCCACCCTTGCCACTTCTATTCAACATTGTACTGAAGGTTCTAACCAGGGGTAATTGATAAGAAAATGAAATAAAAGGCAACCAGATTGGAAAAAAAGCAGTACATCTATTGATATTTGCAGATGACATCATCTTATTATATAAAGAAAATCCTAAGAAATTCAAAACAAAACTATTATTTTTTGCAGATGGAGATCCAGTTATGCCAGCACCGTTTGTTAAAGAGACTGTCTTTTCCCCATTTAAGGGACTTTGGGCCTTTGTCACGTACCAGCTGTGGATTCTCAGTTCTGTTCCTTTGGTCACGTATCTATTGTTGCACCAGTACCAGGCTGTTTTGACTACTGTGGCTCAACAAAACTATTAAAGGTAATAAGTGAGTCCAGTGAGGTTGCAGGATACAAAATCAATACACAAAAATCAGTTGTGTTTCTATACACTACCAATGAACAACTTGAAAAGGAAATTAAGAAAACAATTACGTTTACAATTACATCAGAAAGACTAAAATACTCAGGAGTAAATTAATTACTTAACTAAAGAAACACAAGATTTGTTAAATGCAAAGTGGCATCTCTTGTCCATATACTAGAAGACTTGCATGTCAGTAGTCTCCAAACTGGTCTACAGATTCAACACTGTCCCCACCAAAGTCCCAGTTGGGTTCTTTGTAGAAACTGACATCTGATCCTAAAATTCATATAAAAATGCAAAAGGCCTAGAACAGACAAAACGATCTTGAAAAACAAAGACAAAGCTGGGGGATTCATACTTCTTTATTTCAAAACTTACTACAAAGCTACAATAATCAAAGTAGTTTGTAACTGGTATATGGTTAGACACATCAATCAATGGAATAGAACTTATAGTCCAGAAATAAACCCATGTATCTATGGTAAACTGATTTTCAACAGAGGTGACAAGACAGTTCAATGGGGAAAGAATAATCTTTTCAACAAATAGTACTGGGACCACTAGATATCCAGATGCAATAGATGTTGGAGCATACACATATTCATATATGAAAATTAACTAAAAATGAATCAAAGACCTAAATGTAAGAGTTAAAACAATACAACTCTTGTAGAAAACATAGGCATAAACCTTTAGATATGACACCAAAAGCATAACAGAAGAAAAAAGATAAACTGGACTTCATCAAAATTAAAAACTTGTGTTTCAAAGGACACTACCAAGAAAGTGAAAGACAAATGAAAATGAGAGGAAATACATGCAAATCAGGTATCTCATAAGGGACCAAAACCCCCAAAAACCCCAGTGTATAAGGGACTAGAATACAGAATATATAAAGAACTCTTACAATTCAATAATAAAAAGACCAATAACCCAATTTAAAAAACGGGCAAATAATTTGAACAGCATTTATTTAATGAAGATATACAAAGGGCAATAAGCACAGAAGAAGATGCTCAACATCACAGGAAAATGCCAATCAAAACCACAATGAGATACTACTTCACACCCACTAGGATGGGTATAATAAAAAACAACAAAGAATAACAAATGTTGGGAAGGAACCCTCATACACTGCTGGT
This sequence comes from Elephas maximus indicus, assembly GCF_024166365.1. Taxonomy (NCBI): domain Eukaryota; kingdom Metazoa; phylum Chordata; class Mammalia; order Proboscidea; family Elephantidae; genus Elephas; species Elephas maximus. The sequence goes on from NC_064843.1 coordinate 65,870,801, forward strand.
GAGAATGTAAAATGGTGCAGCCAGTTTGGAAAACAGTCCAGGGGTTCCTCAAAAAGTTATACACGGGCTTACCATGTGATCCAGCAATTCTACCCCTGAGCATATAACCAGGAGAAGTGAAAACATACACCCAACACAAAAACTTGTACACAAATGCTCACAGCAGCATTATTCATAATAACCAAAAAGTGGAGATGACCCAAATGTCTATCAGTTGATGAATGGATTAAACAAAATGTGGAATATTAAGCCATAAAAAGGAATGAGGCACTGATACAAGCTACGATATAGATGAATCTTGAAAATATTATGCTAAGTGAAATAAACCAGTAACAAAAAGCCATGAAAACATCATGCTACGTGAAATAAACCAGAAACAAAAAACCATATATTGCTTGATTCCATTTACATGAAAGGTCCAGAATAAGCAAATCTGTCAGAGAGCAGATACAAGGTTGTCTGGGATTAAAGGGAACGAAGAACGGGGACTAACAACATATTGGTATGGGGTTTTAATGAAGTGACGTAAATGTTCTGGAATTAGATGGCGGTGACGGTTACACAATTCAGTGAACACGGTTGGCCCTCTGTATCTGCAGGTTCTGCATTTGTAGGTTCAACCAGCCACGGATCAAAAACATTAGGGGGGAAAAAAACAGACTTTTTTCCTTGTCATTATTCCCTATACAATACAGTGTAGCAATGACTTACATAGCATTTACATTTTATTAGGTATCATAAATAATCTGGAAATGATTGAAAGTACACGCAGGATGTGTATAGGGTATATGCAAATGCTACGTCATTTTATATAAGAGACTTGAGTGTCCGTGGGTTTTGGTATCCACAGGTGTTCGGAACCAATCTCCTGAGGATGTCGAGAGATGACTGTATACTAAAAACCACTGACACATACTATGTAATTGTATGACATGTGATTATGTTTCAATAAAAAGAAAAAAATAAATAAAAAGTCCAATTAAAAAAAACTTACACAGAATGGGCTTTATCTGAAATTGAACAGACAGCAGCGTCCTCACCTGCTCATAGATCTCAATGGCTTTCTGGTACTGCTCGAGCTGGGCAGCGTAAGCTGCTACCTTCAGCAGACACTTGTTAGCAGAACTGAAATCAAAAGCAGAGGCAGAGCAAACGACAATTCAGTGGAAAAAGAAAAAATGTGAGCGTGAGCCCCAATACCCTTCACGTGGTACAAACACTACATGCATTATGTAACGCGTAATAAGGATCAGTGTTTTATCACACATGATACAACCCAGTTAATTATAGTAAGGAAGGTACTTGCCTGTTGGATTCTTCTCCTTTGTAATAATCAGCAGACTGTTCATAATGTGCAATAGCCTGAAAACACACACACGTTTTATTCACAAACTGTGAAGAGCTGCATTTAAAAACCACATTTTCTTATAAACAGCCTATTCCAAAGGCAACATTTTCACAACTTAAACTATTTCACTTAGGGAATACAAGAAAGCAGCACCTCCAGAGGCCTCCTGGTGGGAGAATGCTCACTGTCAAAAATCTTCCCCACACAGGCTGTCCAAAATGGCGGAGCAGTCACACGCCTCATAACGTCCCTCTTAAAACAAAGACCCAAGAAAACAAGTGAAATCAGACACAGAAGACAACTTTTGAACCCTGAACATCAAAGATACGGCTGAAGAACTGGACCAAGTGCCAAGTGGAAGGACAGACAGTATAAAAGCCGCAGACAGAGAATTAAGGATCACCTGCACCCTGCCAGCCAAACCTGAGCAGTGTGACCATATTGAGATAAAACAAGCAGTGTTCCCAGCCAAAACCCCCATCACCTGGTACAGCCAAGCGGGAACAACTTTGCAGACATGTCCAGAACCAGGCAGGAGTGTCTTCCGCCCTGCGGAAGTTAAGTGTATGCACCCCACCCACCACGACTACCCTAGCCCCCTGTGCCAGAGGCCTTCAGGCCTGGGGACCTCTCCACCCTCCTCACCCATTCCCCTCCCTGCACATGATCAGGGTCTGGTGGTAGCTACCACTGCCCCATCCCATAGGAGGGAGCCTACAGACTGAAAGTAACTGCCCCTTCACTCAGCCACTTGCACCAGGGGCCCATAGTCCTGCAGTGCCTCCTACAGCGCCAGCAGAGACTCCCATCCCCTCCAGCCACTCAAGCTGGGCACCCATGGTCCTGCAGTGCCTCCTAGAGCGCAGGCAGAGACTCCCACCCCCTCCAGCCACTCACGGTGGGCACCCATGGTCTTGCAGTACCTCCTACAGCGCCAGCAGACTCTCACTCCCTCCAGGCACTCATGCTGGGCACCCATGGTCCTGCAGTGTTTCCTATAGGGCTGGTGGAGCCTCTCACTCCCTCTAGTCACAAATGCCAAGGGCCCACGGTCCTGCAGTGCCTCCTGTGGTGCCGGCAGAGACTCCCACCCCCTCCAGCCACTCGCTTGGTCCCAGGGTCCTGCAGTGCCTCCTACAGGGCTGGCAGAGCCTCTCACTCCCTCCAGCCACTTGCACTGGGGCCCATGGTCCTGTGGTACCTCCCACAGCACTGCAGGTTCCTCCTACTCCTTCCAGCCACTTGCATCAGGGGCCTGAGGACCAACTGAATAACCCTCCATGATGCACTCTAGCCAACAGCAGCATGCCCTCCACCTGGGTACTCACGGACATGTGACATTCCCTCTGACTTGCCCCCCCCATCACCCTCTCCCCCACGTAACCAGAGGCTTGTACTTGCTCTGAACACCCCTGTGTAGCTCTGCCTGCTGGGAACCGCTGCTGAGAGTTTCTGTACCACTTACCCGTTGACTAACAACCCAGACACCCCTGCCCAGACCACCCAGCACTCAGCAGAGGGTACACACAACACCCAACCCAGAGACCAAAGACAGTGCCTTCTGATTCATGGCAAGATGACTGGCCAGACACATACATCACCTCATCAGCAATGCCATTGACATCCTCAGCAGCCCCACAAGACCAGCAAACAGAGACCCACACTTCCACACCCAGTCACTACACCACCCACCTGGAGACAAGAGGTGAGAGCTTCAATGCGGCCAGATTAGTGACCAGAGTAGCACACAAGCCCAGTCTACTTAGATATATCAAAACAAAACAAAAATTCAGGATGTAGCAAGCAAACAAAGAATAAATTAATAAAATAAAGTAACTTCTTGATGCCTCAGAGACAACAGACAATATCAAATCAACTAAAGAAGCAGGAAAAGATGGCTTTAGCAAGTGACCAAAATAAAGAACCAGAAAAGAAGAAGAGATGGCAATGAAACTACCTGATAAGGAATTCAAAATATTATACAGGGCTCTCCAAGAGATCGAGAGATGGAAAACACAGTCAAAACCAAGGAAAACATGGACAAAGCAAGAGAAAAATTCAGGAAAACAATACAAGAACAAAACCACAAAACGGATAATTAGAAACTGTACAAAAACAGCAACTAGAAATCCAAAAGATTAACAATAAAATTTCAGAAATAGACAAAAGAAGGATACAGGAGCAGAATTCAAACAACGGAAGAAAGAATCTTCAAAACTGAAGACAAACACCTGGATACCAATTTGTTTGGGGAAAGATCAAAAGAAAAATGAAGAAAGCCTAAGAACTATGTGTGACAATTTCAAGGGAAAAAAATCTGTGCAAGATCAGAGTTTCAAAACAGAGAGAGGCAATGGAAAAAACAGAGAGAACTATCGAAGATTTTCCGGCAGAAAACTTACCTAGTATCACAAAAGATGAGAAGATATTCATCCAAGAAGTTCAACGAACTCCACTCAAGATAGACCCCAAAAGAAAGTCACCAAGACATAACAATAATCAAACTTGCCAAAACCAAAGACAAAAAAAGAATACCAGGAGGAGGTTGGGAAAAACAAAAGTCACCTATGAAGGAGAACCAGTAAGAATAAGTAAGGTCTGATTACTTGGCAGAAACCATACAGACAAGAAGGCAATGGGATGACTTAAAGAAAACTTTGAAAGAAAAAAAACTACCAACCAAGAATTGTTTATCCAGTAAAATTGCTTTCAAATACAACGGTGATATTAGGGCATTGCCAGATAAACAGAAATTAAGGGAATTTGTAAAAAACAAACCAAACTTACAAGAAATATTAAAGAGAGTCCTTTAGACAGAGAATCAACATCAGGCAACCACCTGAGATTAGGACACAGGACACCATCAGCCAGATACCAACCCAGATAAAGAATTCTCAAAAATAAAACAAACCTAAAACACTGGAAACAGGGAACTAGAGAGATTAACCTGTAAATGACAACAACATGAAAACAAAAAGGAGGGAATAAATGGTGTAGCTATAGAACTTTCATATAGAGAAGAAATCAAGGCAATGTGAAGAAATAAAAGACTGGTTTAAACTCAGAAAAACGAAAGTAAATTTCAGGGCAATCACAGAGTTAACAAACCTACACATCAAAATAAAAAAGAAGAAAAACATAAAGACTCAGGAAACACAAAATCGACAACAATGAAAGAAATGAAAAGAAAATCCACGAACAAAAAGAACTCAGCACAGAAAGTTAAGTGGAACAAAGAAACTGTCAACACCACCAAAAAAAGTACAACAAAATTACAGCAGTAAACTCATAAAACCTATCAATAATTACACTGAATGTACACAGCTTAAATGCACCAGTAAAGAGAGAATGGATGAAAAACACAACCCATCAGTATGCTGTCTACAAGACACACGTCTTAAACACAAAGACATAAACAAACCTAAAGGATAGAAAAAAAAAATAATCAAGCAAACAATAACCAAAAAAGAGGAGCGGCAAAACTAATCTCTGATAAAACAGACTTTGAGGCAAAACCCACCGTAAAAGATAAGAAAGGATACTACGTAAGGATTAAAGGGTTAATCCCCTAGAAGGACATAACCATAATAAAAATATACACACTCAAGTGACAGGGCTCCAAAATACATAAAAGCTCTAACAGCACTGAAAAGAGAAACAGACAGTCCCACAGTAATAGCAGGAGACTTAAATGCAACCATTGTCAGTGAAGGACAGAACATCTAGAAAGGAAGTCAACAAAGATAAAGAATACCTAAATGTTATAATCAACCAGCTTGACCCGTCAGCAGCAAAGCATACATTCTTTTCCAACACACATGGAACATTCTTCAGAAAAGACCACGTTTCAGGCCACAAAGCAAGCCTCCATGAAATCCAAAATATTGAAATAATACAAAGTATTTTCTCTGATCACAATGCCATAAGAGTGGAAATCAATAACGGGAATAGAAATGAAAAAAAAAAAAAATCAAATACATGGAAACAGAATAACATCTTCCTTAAAAAACCAATGGGTAATAGAAGAAATCAAAGATGGAAAAAAAAAATTTCTAGAATCAAGTGAGATGAAAATACACCCCAAAACCTTTGGGACATATAGCAAAAGCAGTGCCCAGAGGTCAATTTATAGCAATAAACACACATCAGAAAAGAAGGACCCAAATCAAAACATTAACCCTACAACCTGAACAAACAAAGAACAGCAAAAGAAGCCCACAGTCACCAGAAGAAAGAAAATAATAAAGGTAAGGGCAGAAATAAATGAAGCAGAGAATAGAAAAATAGAAAGAATCAAAAAGATCAAAAGTTGGTTCTTTGCAAGGATCAACAAAAATGATAAACCACTGGCCAAACTGACAAAAGAAATGCAGGAGAGGAAGCAAATAACTTGAATAAGAAATAAGATGGGTGACATTACAACAACCAGCTGAAATAAAAAAGATCATAACAGAATACAACGAAAAACTGTACTTCAACAAATTTGAAAACCTAGAGGAAATGGACAAATTTCGAGAAACATACTACCTACCTAAACAAACACAAACTGAGGTAGAAAAGCTGAAAAGACCCATTACAAAAGAAGAGACTGAAGAGGTTAAAAAAAAAAAAAAAAAAAAAAAAAACTCCCAACAACAACAAAAGTCCCTGGTCCAGACAGCTTCACTGGAGAATTCTACTAACCATTCAGAGAAGAGTTCCCACCAATACTACTCAAATTATTTCAAAGTATACAACTGGAAGGAATACTCCTGAATTCATTCTACAAAGCCAACATAAACCCTGATATCAAAGCCAGGCAAACACACCACAAAAAAAAGAAAATTACAGGTCAATATCCTTCATGAATACAGATGCAAATATTCTCAACAAAATTCTAGCCAGTAGGGAGGACGGGCCAAGATGGCAGAATAGCCAGATGATTCCGGTGATCCCTCTTACAAGAAAGACCTGAAAAATCAAGTGAAAACGATTATATTTATGACAAGCTCGGAGCCCTGAACATCAAAGGCAAACTTAGAAAATGGACTGAGCAGCAAGGGGAGGGTGAATCAGTTCAAAAGTGGAGAGGAGTTACTGAACCTGAATCACTGGGATCCCTCAGGCACCATTCCCAGGAGCCGCTGCAGCAGGCTGGTAATAGTGTTTGGATGCAGTTCCCTCAGGGAGAAGCAGCCAACCACACAGCCTACTTACACCTCTGGAACCAGAGAAAAATGGTGCTCTCGGCAAAAGCTAAGTAATTGTGTATATTTTACCGCACCCCACGTGCCCAAGCCAGCTTCAGTGGCTGTTGATTTCCCCGGGCCTGAGATAGGCCCACTTGAGCAACCTGGCCATGCTCCTGGACTTGGAGAAGGAATAAATTCACAACAGGGGGAAAAGATAATCTGCCAGCCCCGCTAACCTGGGAAGCACAGGAGAGAAGCAGCTCTTGTTAGGCATAAATGGTCCATGGATTTTGAATACCTTTCCCTCCTGCATGGACCTGTGCGGGCCTATTTCAGGAGAACAGCCCCTTCCTGGTAGACTCCAACTGTTTAAGCTGTGTGGTGGAGAGGTGGGTGCCTAATGTCTGACATGGCCTTGCCTATAAAACAGGGTCCTCACCTACCTGCATCAGGGGCCTAAGGACTGGTGGCTCCACTCAGATCACCCAGCCACCTGCGACAGGGGTCCAAGGATAACTGGTACCTCCCAGTCCTTACAACAAAAAGCACTGGGTACCCATGGTCCATTTGCAGAACCCACCCACCAGTATGCTCTAGGGAACAAGGACACGCTTTCCTCAGACACACTCAGACAGTTCTCAGCCCCCGCTGTGTTCGGAGCGTGACCCTCTGCTGCAACCAGATACCGGTACCTACACCAAACACTCCTGGCCCTATAAGACTGTAGGACAGAGCCTGTACCACACACTTGATGGCCAGTTACCTGGACACCTGAGCTGAAACCACACAAGAAAAGTGAAAGGACTCCTAGACTGATATACCTGCTAACACCTTTAGCCATCTGGAGGCAGGACGTCAGAGCTCCGAAGGCAAAGACAATCAAGCTAGCTCACTCGAGCAACCCATTTGGGCATATCAAAACAAAACAAAGCAAAAAACTTGGATACAGTAAGCAAACAGATAATAAACTAATACAATAACTTATAGATGGCTCAGAGACAACAGCCAGTATCAAACCACATAAAGAAACAAACCATGATTGCTTCAAGAAGCTCTCAAAACAGAGAATCAAAATATCATCTGGTTGAAGGTGCCTTCCTGGAATTACCAGATGCAGATTTCAAAAGATTAATATAACAGAACTCTTCAAGACATCAGGAAGGAGATCAGGCAATATGCAGAACAAGCCAAGGAACACACAGATAAAACTGCTGAAGAAATTAAAAAGGTTCTTCAAGAACAAAATGAAAAATTTAATAAGCTACAAGAATCCATTGAGACGGCTATCAGAAATTCAGAAGATTAACAATAAAATTATAGAATTAGACAATTCAACAGGAAGTGAGAGGAGCAGATTTGAACAAGTGGAAGGCAGAATTGGTGACCTTGAAGATAAACCATGTGGTGCCAATATATGTTAAGAAAAATCAGAGAAAAGAATTTAAAAAAATGAAGAGAACTTAAGAATCATGTGGGACTATATCAAGAGAAATAAACTACGAGTGACTGGAATGCCAGAACACGGACGATAACAGAAAATAGGGAGAGAATTGTTGAAGATTTGTTGGCAGAATACTTCCCTGATAGCGTGAAAGATGAGAAGATATCTATCCAAGATGCTCATCGAACTCCACATAAGGTAGATGTTAAAAGAAAGTCACCAAGACATATTATAATCAAACTTGCCAAAACCAAAGATAAAGAACTTTAAGAGTGGCTAGGGATAAACGAAAAGTCACCTACAAAGGAGAGTCAGTAAGAATAAGCTCAGGCTACTTGGCAGAAACCATGCAGGCAAGAAGGCAATGGGATGACTTATATGAAGCACCGAAGGAAAAAACTGCCACCCAAGAATCATATATGCAGCAAAACTGCCTCTCAAATATGAAGGTGAAATTAGGATATTTCCAGATAAATAGAAGTTTAGGGAATTCGTAAAAACCAAACCAAAAATACAAGATATACTAAAGGGAGTTCTTTGGTTAGAAAATTGATAATATCAGGTATCAACCCAAGACTAGAACACCTGACAGAGCAATCAGATGTCAACCCAGTTAGGGGAATCACAAAAATAAACGAAGATTAAAAAAGCACTTAAAACAGGGAAACAGTGATGTCATTATGTTAAAGAAGACAACGTTAAAATAATAAAGTGGGACTAAGAAATGTAGTCATAGGTGTTTCATATGGAGAGGAAGATAAGGCGATGTAAAGAAATAAAAGTTAGGTTTAAACTTAGAAAACCAGGGGTAAATACTAAGGTAATCGCAAAGGAGGCTAATGATCCTACTCATCAAAATAAAATAAAAGAAAAAAATAGAGACTCAGCAGACACAAAATCAACATCAACAAGTAAGAGGAAAAGACAATATATAAACTACTCAGCACAAAAAAATCAAGTGGGAAAAACAAACTGTCGACAACACACAAAAAAAGACATCAAAAGGACAACACTAAACTCATACCTATCCATAATTACACTGAATGTTAATGGACTAAATGCACCAATAAAGAGACAAAGAGTGGCAGAATGGATTAAAAAAACACAATCTATCTATATTCTGCCTACAAGAGACACACCTTGGACTTAGAGACACAAACAAACTAAAACTGAAAAGGATGGAAAAAAATATATCAAGGAAACAACTATTAAAAAAGAGCAGGAGTGGCAATATTAATTTCTGATGAAATAGATTTGAAAATTAAATCTACAACAAAGGATAAGGAAGGACACTACACAATGATTAAAGGGACAATATACCAGGAAGATATAACCATATTAAATTATTTACGCACCCAATGACAGGGCTGCAAGATACATGAAACAAACTCTAACAGCACTGAAAAGTGAGATAGACAGCTCCACAATTATGGTAGGAGACTTCAACACACCACTTTCGGTGGACAGGGCATCCAGAAAGAAGCTCAATAAAGACACGGAAGATCTAAATGCCACAATTTTAACCAACTCGACCTTATTAGACACATACAGAACACTCCACCCAACACCAGCCAAGTATACTTTCTTTTCTAGTGCACATGGAACATTCTCTAAAATAGACCACATATTAGGTCATGAAGCAAGCCTTAGCAGAATCCAAAACACTGAAATATTACAAAGCATCTTCTCTGAACAGAAGGCCATAAGAGAAGAAATCAATAACAGAAAAGGCAGGGAAAAGAAATCAAATACTTGGAAACCGAACAACAATACCCTGGTCAAAAAAGACTGGGTTATAGAAGACGTTAAGAATGGAATAAAGAAATTCATAGAATCTGATAAGAATGAAAACACTTCCTATCAGCACCTTTGGGACAGAGAGAAAGCAGGGTTCAGAGGTCAATTTATATCAACAGATGCACACATACAAAAAGAGGAACGGTTCAAAGTCAAAGAATTATCCCTACAACTTGAACAAATAGAAAGAGAGCAACAAAAGAAACCTTCAGGCACTAGAAGAAAGGAAATAATAAAAATTAGGGCAGAACTAAATGAAATAGAGAACAGAAAAATAACTGAAAGAGTTAACGAGACCAAAAGCTGGCTCTCTGAAAAAATTAACAAAATCGCTAAACCACTGGCCAAACTGACAAAAGAAAAACAGGAGAGGAAGCAAACAATCTGAATTAAGAAATGAGATGGGCAATGTTACAACAGACCCAACTCAAAAGAATCATATCAGATTACTATGAAAAACTGTACTGTAACAAATTTGAAAACCTAGAAGAAATGGATGAATTCCTAGAAACACAGGACCTACCTAAACTAACACAAACAAAGGTAGAACAACTAAATAGACCCATAACAAAAGGGAAGATTGAAAACCTAATCAAGAAACTCCCAACCAAAAAAACTCCTGGTCCGGATGGCTTCACTGCAGACTTCTACCAAACTTTCAGAGAAGAATTAACACCATTACTACTAAAGGTATTTCAGAACACAGAAAAGGATGGAAAAGCCCCCAAACTCATTCTATAAAGCCAGCATATCCCTGATACCAAAACCAGGTAAAGACACTGCAAAAAAAGAAAATTACAGACCTATATTCCTTATGAACTTATTTGCAAAAATCCCCAACAATATTTTAGCCAATAGAATTCAACAACATATCAAAAAAATAATTCATCATGACCAAGTGGGATTCAAAGGAGGTATGCAGGGATGGTTCAACATTAGAAAAAAATTAATGTAATCCATCATATAAATAAAGCAAAAGACATGAATCACGTGAATTTATCAATTGATGCAGAAGAGGCATTTGACAACATTCAACACACACTCATTATAAAAACTCTCAGCAAAATAGGAATAAAAGGAAAATTCCTCAACATAATAAAGGGCATTTATACAAAGCCAAAAGCCAACATCAACCTAAATGGAGAGAGCCTGAAAGCATTCCCCTTGAGACTGGAAACCAGACAAGGACACCCTTTATCATCACTCTTATTCAACATTGTGCTGGAGGTCCTAACCAGAGCAATTAGGCTAGGTAAAGAAATAAAGAGCATCCAGATTGGCAAGAAGGAAGTAAAAGTATCTCTATTTGCAGATGACGTGATCTTATACACAGAAAACTCTAAAGAATCCTCAAGAAAACTACTGAAACTAATAGAGGATTTCAGCAAAGTATCAGGATACAAGATAAACGTATAAAAATCAGCTGGATTCCTCTACACCAACAAACAGAACATTGAAGAAGAAATCACCAAATCAATACCATTTACGGTACCCCCAAGAAGATAAAATACTTAGGAATAAATCCTACCAGGGATGTAAAAGACCTATACAAAGAAAACTACAAAACACCACTGCAAGAAACCAAAAGAGACCTACGTAAGTGGAAAAACATACCTTGCTCATGGATAGGAAGACTTAACAGTGTAAAAATGTCTATCCTACCAAAAAAAAAAATCCATAAATACGATGCAATTCTGATCCAAATTCCAATGACATTTTTTAATGAGATGGAGAAAGAAATCACCAACTTTATATGGAAGGGAAAGAGGCCTGGATAAGGAAAGCATTACTGAAAAAGAAGAACAAAATGGGAGGCCTCACTCTACCTGATTTTAAAAACTATTACACTGCCACAGTAGTCAAACAGCCTGGTACTGGTACAACAACAGATACATGGACCAATGGAACAGAATTGAGAATCCAGACATGAATCTATCCACATACAAGCAGCTGATATTTGGCAAAGGCCCAAAGTCAGTTAAATGGGAAAAAAGACAGTCTTTTTAACAAATGTTGCTGGCATAACTGGATATCCATCTGCAAAAAAATGAAACAAGGTCCATACCTCACACCATGCACAAAAACTAACTCAAAATGGATCAAAGGCCTAAATATAAAATCTAAAACAATAAAGATCATGGAAGAAAAAATAGGGACAATGCCAGGAGCCCTAACACATGGCATAAACAGTATATAAAACATTATTACCAATGCAGAAGAGAAACCAGATAACTGGGAGCTCCTAAAAATCAAGCACCTATGCTCATCCAAAGACTTCACCAAAAGAGTAAAAAGATTACCTACAGACTGGAAAAAAGTTTTTAAAGCTATGACATTTCTGATTAGCGCCTGATCTCTAAAATCTACACGATACTGCAAAAACTCAAGTACAAAAAGACAAATAACCTAATTAAAACATGGGCAAAGGATATGAACAGACGCTTCACTAAAGAAGATATTCAGGTAGCTAACAGATACATGAGGAAATGCTCACAATCATTAGGCATTAGGGAAATGCAAATCAAAACTACAGTGAGATACCATCTCACTCCAACAAGGCTGGCACTAATGCAAAAAACACAAAATAATAAATGTTGGAGTGGCTGTGGAGAGACTGGAACACTTATACACTGCAGGTGGGAATGTAAAATGGTACAACCACTTTGGAAATCGATTTGGCGCTGCCTTAAAAAACTAGAAATACAACTACCATATAATCCTGCAATCCCACTCCTTGGAATATATCCTAGAGAAATAAGAGCCTTTACACGAACAGATATACACATACCCATGTTTACTGCAGCACTGTTTACAATAGGAAAAAGATGGAAGCAACCAAGGTGCCCATCAACAGATGAATGGATAAATAAATTATGGTACATTCACAGAATGGAATATTACACATTGATAAAGAACGATGATGAATTTGTGAAACATTTCATAACATGGAGGATCTGGAAGGCCTTAGGCTGAGTGAAATTAGTCACATGCAAAAGGACAAATATTGTATAAGACCGCTATTGTAAGAACTCAAGAAATAGTTTAAACAGAAAAGAGAATATTCTTTGATGGTTATGAGATGGGGAAGCAAGGGAGGGAGGGAGAGGGTATTCACTAAATTAGATAGTAGATAACAACTATTTTAGGTGAAGGGAAAGACAACACACAACACAGGAGAGGTCAGCACAACTGGACTAAACTAAAAGCAAAGAAGTTTCCTGAATAAACTGAATGCTTTGAAAGCCGGCATAGCAGCAGCGGGGATTTGGGGACCATGGTGGTTTTTGGGGACACCTAAGTCAACTGGCATAATAAAATCTATTGAGAAAACATTCTGCATCCAACTTTGGAGAGTGGCGTCTGGGGTCTTAAGTGGTAGCAAGCAGCCATCTAAGATGCATCAATTGGTCTCAACCTACCTGAAGCAAAGGAGAATAAGAACACCAAAGACACAAGGTAATTCTAAGCCTAAGAGGCAAAAAGGGCCACGTAAAGCAGAGACTACATCAGCCTGAGACCAGAAGAACTAGATGGTGCCTGGCTACAACTGATGACTGCCCTGACGGAACACAACAGACAACCCCTGAGGGAGTAGGAGAGCAGCGGGATGCAGATGCCAAATTCTCATAGAAAGATCAGACTTAATGGTCTGACTGAGACTAGAAGGACCCTGGTGGTCATGGTCCCCCAGACCTTCTGTTAGTCTAAGACAGGAACCATTCCCAAAGTCATCTGTTCCGACACGGATTGGACTAGAGTATGGGATAGAAAATGATACTGGGGAAGAATGAGCTTCTTCGATCAAGCAGACACATGAAGACTATGTTGGCATCTCCTGTCTGAAGTGGAGATGAGAGGGTAGAGGGGGCCAGAAGCTGGCTGAATGCACATGAAGAGAGAGAGTGGAGGGAAGGAGTGTGCTGTCTCATTAGGGGGACAGCAATTAGGAGTGTACAGCAAGGTGTTTATAAATTTTTGTATGAGGGTCTGACTTGATTTGTAACCTTTCACTTAGAGCAGAATAAAGATTAAAAAAAAAAAGAGCAGACTTAATGGTCTGACTGAGACTAGAATGACCCCGGAGATAATGGTCCGCAGACCTTCTGTTAGCCCAAGACAGGAACCATTCCCAAGGCCAACTCTTCAGACAGGGACTGTACTGGACTATGGGATAGACAATGATACTGGTAAAGAATGAACTTTTTGGATCAAGTAGACACATGAGATTATGTTGGCATCATCTGTTTGAAGGGGAGATGAGAGGGTATAGAGGGCATCAGAAGCTGGCCAAATGGACACGAGAAGAGACAGTGGAGGGAAGGAGTGTGCTGTCTCATTAGGGGGAGAGCAATTAGGAGTATATAGCAAGGTGTGTATAAATTTTTGTATGAGAGTTTGACTTGATTTGTAAACTTTCAGTTAAAGCACAATAAAAATTAAAAAAAAAAAATTCTAGCCAATAGAATTCAATGGCATATCAAAAGAATAATACAGCACGACGAAGTGGGATTCATACCAGGTACGCAAGGATGGTTCAACATTAGAAAATCTATCACCACATAAATAAAACAAAAGATTCACATGACCATTTCACCTGATGAGGAAACGATATTTGATAAACTTCAACACCTACTGCTGATAAAAACTCTCAGCAAAATAAGAATACAAGGGTAATTCCTCAACATAATAAAGGTCACTTATACAAAACCAACAGCCAATATTATTCTCAGTGGAGAGGGACTGAAAGCAATCCCCTTGAGAACAGGGGCCAGACAATGAAGACTTTAATCACCACTTATTCAACATTGTGCCGGAGGTCCTAGATAAACAATAAGGCAAGAGAAAGAAACAAAGGGCATAGAAATTGCTAAGGAAGAAGTAAAACTAGCCCTCTTTGCAGATGCTATGATCCTACACATACAAAACCCAAAAGATTCCACAGAAAAAGCTACTGGAACTAATGGAAGGATTCAGCCAAGTATCAGGATTCAAGATAACATACAAAAATCAGTTGGACTCCTCTACACCAACAAAGAGAACTTTGAAAAGGAAATCAGGAAAACAGTACTATTTATAACAACCTCCCAAAGTATAAAATACTAGGAATAAATCTAACCAAGTACATAAAAGACCAATAAAAAGAAAACTACAAAAAACTGAGGAAACCTAAAGAGACCTATAAACCAAAACCAAACCCAGTGCGGTTGAGTCAATTCCGACTCATAGAGACCCTATAGGACAGAGCAGAACTGCCCCATAGAGTCTCCAAGGAGCGACTGGTGGATTTGAACCGCCGACCCTTTGGTTAGCAGCCATAGCACTTAACCACTACGCCACCAGGGTTTCCGAAAAGAGACCTATATAAGTGGAAAAATATACCATGCTCATGGATAGGAAGACTCAACATTGTGAAAACGTCAACACTACACAAAGCGATCTACAAAATAATATTATGTTGTTGCTGTTGTTAGGTGCCATCAAGTTGCTTCCGACTCATAGCAACCCTATACGTGACAGAACGAAACACTGAGCAGTCCTGAGCCATCCTTACAATCATTATGTTTGAGCTCATTGTTGCAGCCACTGTGTCAATCCACATCGTTGAGGGTCTTCCTCTTTTCCGCTGACCCTGTACTCTGCTCAGCATGATGTCCTTCTCAAGGGACTAATCCCTCCTGACAATATGTCCAAAGTATGTAAGATGCAGTTTCGCCATCCTTGCCTCAAGGAGCATTCTGGCTGTACTTCTTCTAAGACAGATTTGTTCGTTCTTTTGGCAGTCCATGGTATATTCAATATTCTTTGCCAACACCACAATTCAAAGGCGTCAACTCTTCTTCAGTCTTCTTTATTCATTGTCCAGCTTTCACATGCATATGATGCGACTGAAAATACCACGGCTTGGGTCAGGCGCACCTTAGTCTTCAAGATGACATCTTTGCTCCTCAACACTTTGAGGAGGTCCTTTGCAGCAGATTTACCCAATGCAATGCATCTTTTGATTTCTTGACTGCTGCTTCCACGGCTGTTGATTGTGGATCCAAGTGAAATGAAATCCTTGACAACTTCTATCTTTTCTCCGTTTATCATGTTGTTGCTCACTGGTCCACTTGTGGGGATTTTTGTTTTCTTTATGTTGAGGTGCAATCCATACTGAAGGCTGTGGTCTTTGATCTTCATCAGTAAGTTCTTCAAGTCCTCTTCTCTTTCAGCAAGCAAGGTTGTGTCATCTGCATAACACAAGCTGTTAATGAGTCTTCCTCCAATCCTGATGGCCGGTTCTTCTTCATACAGTCCAGATTCTCGTATTTTTGCTCAGCGTACAGATTGAATAGCTGCAGTGAAAGAATACAACCCTGACGCACACCTTTCCTGACTTTAAACCAATCAGTATCCCCTTACTCTGTCCAAACAACCGCCTCTTGATCTATGTAAAGGTTCCTCATGAGCACAATTAAGTGTTCTGGAATTCCCATTCTTCCCAATGTTATCCATAGTTTGCTATGATCCATGCAGTCAAATGCCTTTGCATAGTCAATAAAACACAGGTAAACAGCCTTCTGGTATTCTCTGCTTTCAGCCAGGATCCATCTGACATCAGCAATGATATCCCTGGATCCACATCCTCTTCTGAAACCAGCCTGAATTTCTGGCAGTTCCCTGTCGATATACTGCTGCACCCATTTTTGAATGATCTTCAGCAAAAATTTGCTTGCGTGTAATATTAATGATATTGTTCTATAATTTCCACATTCAGTTGGATCACCTTTCTTGGGAATAGGCATAAATATGGATCTCTTCCAGTCAGTTGGCCAGGAAGCTGTCTTCCATATTTCTTGGCATAGACGAGTGAGCACCACCAGCTCTGCATCTGTTTGTTGAAACATCTCAAGTGATATTCCATCAATTCCCAGAGCCTTGTTTTTCGCCAATGCCTTCAGAGCAGCTTGGACTTCTTCCCTCAGTACCATCGGGTCCTGATCATATGCCACCTCTTGGAACGGTTGAACATCGACTAATTCTTTTTGGTATTAATGACTCTGTGTATTCCTTCCATCTTGTTTTCATGCTTCCTGCGTCGTTTAATATTTTCCCCATGGAATCCTTCACTATTGCAACTTGGGGCTTGAATTTTTTCTTCAGTTCTTTCAGCTTGAGAAATGCCAAGTGTGTTCTTCCCTTTTGGTTTTCCACCTCCAGCTGTTTGCATATGTCATCATAGTACTTTACTCTGTCTTCCTGAGACGCCCTTTGAAACCTTCTGTTCATTTCTTTCACTTCATCAATTCTTCCTTTTGCTTTAGCTGCTTGATGCTCAAAAGCAAGTTTCAGAGTCTCCTCTGACATCCATCTTGGTTTTTTCTTTCTTTCCTGTCTTTTCAATGACCTCTTGCTTTCTTCATGGATGATGTCCTTGATGTCATTCCACAACTCTTCTGGTCTTCGGTCACTAGTGTTCCATGAGTCAAATCTATTCTTCAGATGGTCTCTAAATTTAGGTGGGATATACTCAAGGTCATATTTTGGCTTTCGTGGACTTGCTGTGATTTTCTTCATTTTCAGCTTGAACTTACATATAAGCAATTGATGGTCTGTTCCATAGTCGGCCTCTGGCCTTGTTCTTGACTGATGATATTGAGCTTTTCCATCATCTCTTTCCACAGATGTAGTCAATTTGATTTCTGTGTGTTCCATCTGGCCTTGCATCCTTCTCCACGTCTTTTCCCCTTCCCGTGAGCTATAATGGTAATAGCCAATTCTGGAGTGACACTGGAAGTCACTAGTTGAAGATGGCAGAACTTTTGTCAGTCTGGTTCCTAATTAACTACAAAGGACAGAATGTACCCAACCCCTGTGTCCCTGCCACTGCCAAATCCATTACAGCTACACTGGCCTGTTATGTGAGAGAGATATGAACCCCTATTACATTTTAGGTCTACAACTTGCTACAGCAACACAGGTTACCTTCATTGATACCGTGTCATCTATAATAACCTAAAACGTGTGGTACTGAATTAATGGTGGAGAGGGAACAGAGGTAGCAGGCTGGAAAGCTAAATCCTTGTCATACTGTGATAGGGGATTTAGTGAAATCAGGCATGTGACAACTTGGAAAGCAGAACATATGCTTACCTGAGCCCAAAGCTCTATGGAAAGTGAATTAGCCAGTTTGCAGGCAGGTGTGAAATAAGTCCAGAGACAAGGGCCTCAAAGGATTGGAAAAGCCAATGGCTTCTATACCCCAAATGGCAAGAGGTAAATTTGAAGAACACTTTAAACCAAGGGCCAGGAAATTTTCTGTAATGAGCCAGATAATAAATATTTTAGGATTCACAGCCCACAACTGCGTAGCCCTACAGCTATAGCATGAAAGCAGGTATAGACAATACATAAGTGAATGAATGTGGCTGAGTTCCAATAAAGCTTTATTTGTGGACAATGAAATTTCAATTTCATATAATGTGTGTGGATCAAGAAATATTCTTTTGTGCCCCCATGATTAAAAATTATAAAAATAATTTTTAGCTTGCAGGCATACAGCAACAGGTGGTGACTTTGCAGGTCCCTGCCTTAAATAGTAAAACCAAAAACAACAGCAACAACCAAGCCCATTGCCACTGAGTCAACTTAGACTCATGTTTCCCATTAAGACCAAAAAAGGGACCTACCAGTATAAGAAAATCAGATTAAAGGTACTGTATTCCCACCAAGCCCATCATTTCCATGCCTTCAAGGTAGCTACCAATGAATTAAGGGAGAGGCACAAGCCAAGAAATAAAATAAAACAAGCTAAGGTATCATGTTAGAAAATTACACCGGTTGTTGTTACTGTCACACGGAGCTGACTAGAAATAAACAGGTCTGACTCACACAGGCCCCCAGGCTGATCCCTTCCTACAGGTGGTAAAAGGCAACGACCAAGACAGCAGAGTCACCTCTGAAGCCACAGGTTGAAGGTGGCAGAGCCAACATTATCATGGTCTCTGGGCCGCAGAGCACACCTAAAACAGTCACTTTGGACAGTTTTATAAAATAAATTGCCTCATATGCATGCAAAAGCTGGACAATGAATAAGAAAGGCTCAAGAAGAACTGATGTCTTTAAACTCTGCTAGCAGAGAATACTGAATATCATGGACTGCCAGAAGAACGAACAAATCTGTTTTGGGAAGAAGTACAGCCAGAATGCTCCTTAGAAGGATGGCAAGACTTCATCTCACATACTTTGGACATGTTATCAGGAAGGACCAGTCCCTGGAGAAGGACATTATGCTTAGTAAAGTAGGGGATCAGGGAGAATGAGGAAGACCCTCGACGAGATGGACTGACACAGTAGCTGCAACAAGGGGCTCAAGCATTACGACGATTGTGAGGATGGCACAGGACCAGGCAGTGTTTCATTCTGTTGTGTGCAGGGTCGCTATGAGTTGGAATCAACTCGACAGCACCTAACAATTCCACCACCATATTTGAATGATTATGTTTTGGGCCTATTTGTTTCAGCTGACCCTAACTAATATACCCCCCCCCAAAGCAAATATATTTTCTTAGCATTATTTATAATTGGAGAAAAACTGGAATCACTTAAGTAGCTACATATGAGTTACTGTGCTACCCTTAAGAACCAAGACAAAAAAGCGGATGCCCACTGAGTTGATTCCAACTCACAGCGACCCTATAGGACAGAGCAGAACTGCCCCATGGGAGGGGGTGGCTGCTGGATTTGAACTGCTGACCTTTTAGTTAGCAGCCGAGCTCTTAACCACTATGCCACCAGGGCTCTGACCATTGAGAGTAATGGATTAAAAATGTTAATATTACAAGGCTGGCATTAATCCAAAAAACACAGAATAATAAATGCTGGAGAGGTTGTGGAGAGACTGGAACACTTAGACACTGCTGGTGGGAATATAATATGGTACAATCACTTTGGAAATCAATTTGGCACTTCCTTAAAAAGCTAGAAATAGAACTACCATATGATCCTGCAATCCCACTCCTTGGAATATATCCTAGAGAAGTAAGAGCCTTTACACAAGCAGATATATGCACACCCATGTTTACTGCAGCACCGTTTACAATAGCAAAAAGATGGAAGCAACCAAGGTGCCCATCAATGGATGAATGGATAAATAAATTACGGTATATTTACACGATGGAATACTACACATCGATATAGAACAGTGATGAATCTGTGAAACATTTCATAACACGGAAGAATCTGGAAGGCATTATACTAAGTGAAATTAGTCAGCTGCAAAAGGTCAAATACTGTATATGACCACTATTACAAGAACTCGAGAAATAGTTTAAACAGAGAATATTTTTTGATGGTTACGAGGGGCGGGGGTAGTAAGGGAAGGAGTTGGGTATTCACTAATTAGATAGTAGATAAGAACTACTTTAGGTGAAGGGAAAGACAACACTCAACACAGGAGTAGTCAGCACAACTGGACTAAACTAAAAGCAAAGAAGTTTCCTGAATAAACTGAATGCTTCGAAGGCCAGCATAGCAGGGGCGGGGGTTTGGGGACCATGGTCTCAGGGGACATCTAAGTCAACTGGCATAATAAAATCTATTAAGAAAACACTCTACATCCCACTTTGTAGAGTGGCATCTGGGGTCTTAAATGCTAGCAAGTGGCCATCTAAAATGTGTCAATTGGTCTCAACCCACCTGGAGCAAAGGAGAATGAAGAACACTGAGGACACAAGGTAATTATGAGCCTAAGAGACAGAAAGGGCCATGCAAACCAGAGACTAGATCAGCCTGAGACCAGAAGAACTAGATGGTGCCTGGCTACAACTGATGACTGCCCTGACGGAACACAACAGAGAACCCGAGAGAGCAGGAGAGCAGTGGGATGCAGATGCCAAATTCTCATAAAAAGATCAGACTTAATGGTCTGACTGAGACTAGAAAGACCCCTGAGGTCATGGCCCCCAGACCTTCTGTTAGCCCAAGACAGGTAACATTCCCAAAGCCAACTCTTCAGACAACGGGATACAAAATGATGCTGGTGAAGAGTGAGCTTCTTGGATCAAGTAGACACATGAGACTATCTTGGCATCTCCTATCTGGAGGGGAGATGAGAGGGCAGAGGGGGTCAGAGACTGGTGGAATGGACACGAAAAGAGTGGAGGGAAGGAATGTGCTGTCTCATTAGGGGGAGAGCAGTTAGGTATACATAGCAAGGTGTATGGGAAACCCTGGTGTGTAGTGGTTAAGTGCTTTGGCTGCTAACCAAAGGGTGGACAGTTCGAATCCGCCAGGCGCTCCTTGGAAACTCTATGGGGCAGTTCTGCTGTCCTATAGGGTTGCTATGGGTCGGAATCGACTCGACAGCACTGGGTTTGGTCTTTTTGGTTTTGAGCAAGGTGTATATACATTTTTGTATGAGAGACTGCCTTGATTTGCAAACTTTCACTTAAAGCACAATAAAAATTTTAAAGAATGTTAAAAGTTCTTCCCTAAATATTGCATTTAAAAAGTATAGCTATAAAAGGATAAGTACACAATGGTATTCTTCTTGCAAATATATAGACATACAGAAAAGTCTGGAAGAATACATTCTTTGAACACTTCTCAGAGCTGTCATATTACATATACTTGTGGGATTCTTTGATGAATGCATATCTTCTCCCATAAAATGTAGGCTCTATGAGGACAGGTCCCGGGTGTATTTTGCTCACCCTTATATCCCTGACCCTAGCATAACCAGTAACCAACTGCCATTGAGTTGATTTCGACTCATGGGGGCCTCATGTGTGTCAGAGTAGAACTGTGCTCTGTACAGAGTTTTCAATGGCTGATATTTGCAAGCAGATTGCCAGGCCTTTCTTCCAAGGTGCCTCTGACTGAACTCACACCACCAATCTTTCCGTTAGCAGCCAAACACTTAACCAGAACCTAGCATAATGCTTATCATATAGTCAGTGCCCAATAAATAGATGTTAAATGAATGAATGCAAATTGCACTTCAAATAAAGGTTTCCTAAAAAACTAACAATATATGGATTGAAGCCCTGGTGGCACAGTGGTTAAGAGCTCAGTTGCTAACCAAAAGGTCAATAGTTCAAATCTACCTGCCAATCCTTGGAAACCCTGTGGGGCAGTTCTACGCTGTCCTACAGGGCCACTGTTCGTCGAAATTGACTCAAAGGCATTAGTTTTTTTTAATATATGGATTAATTTGGAATGCACAGGAAAAAGTTTTTCGAAGAATTTATGATTAATCAGAAAACTCTTCTTAGAAGTGTCTTCATTCTCTAAAGTATTTTAGCACCCTTTTCCATCTTAAGAAATAGGGTAAGGAATGAGAAACATAACTAAATTTTTCTGTAAAAAGGATCAGATGAGTAAATAACCACTTCCCAAGGCAGGGGGCAGCTATTTGTCTTCATATTTCTTACAGCACCAGAATGTAATGAATAGGGCTCGGGTGACCCATATGAACCATCTGTCAAGAATTTCACTTGGTTTAACTTAACACTTAAGGAGCTTTGAACCTGAAGTGGTTAAGTACTTTGCTAGTAACTGAAGGTCGGCGGTTCAAACCCAACAACTGCTCTGTGAGAGAAAGATGTGGCAGTCTGCTTCTGTAAAAATTACAGCCTTGGAAACCCTATGGGGCAGTTCTACTCTGTCCTATAGGGTCGCTATGAGTCAGAATCGACTCAATGGCAATGGGCTTGGAACCTGATACTTATTAAATAATGGTACTGGCATCAAAATTTTATAACTGTAAATTACAGCCAGATTTATCATAGCAAAAGAAAAATTTCAAGTTCAGTTTTTAATACCCACTGCTGTTGAGTCAATTTCAACTCACAACAATCCTATAGGACAGAGAAGAACTGCCTTATAGGGTTTCCAAGGCTGTAAACCCTTACAGAGGCAGACCATCACATCTTTCTCCAATGGAGCAGCTGGTGGGTTTGAACCACTGACCTGTCAGTTAGTAGTTGAGTGCTTAACCAGTATGCCACCCATTTTTAATAATGCTAATTAAATCAGTGATGAGATTTCATGGCTTTTCCAGATTTTAACAGAGGCTGGAATTGAAAGGAAAGCATATCCACTGGTTTAACAGAGAAGTTCAGAGAAAAGAGGCTGACCACGGGTTACCTTTGGATGTTCACACTTAGTTTGGAATTTTAACAAATAATGAAGTTTGCTAGAAACAAGCAGACCCTTATACACTAGAAATCTCTATCTTAACATTTCAAGTACTATAATATCAAAAGTAGTCACCAATAATAACAGCATAGATAATAAATGCAGACATTAAAACCAGATGATTATCCTGTTATTTAAATAAAGTGACAAGAGATCACAATATTACTTCTCGGGAAACCTGATAAGTGCCGCAATGCTAGAGAACACATGGAAGACTACAAAGACGTGAGCACCTAGTACTGCATCCAACATCGCTACCTTAGAGCAGGTGCAATTTTCACGGTTCAAGCTGGAGGGTCTAGTTTACAGGTGAAACAGCCTTCCAACAGCGTCAATTCTTTTAGATTAAATGCCCCTAGGCTGGACCCAACATGAACCTGCGACATATACCTGTCCCATTTCGTAACAAACAGTATTAAAGCATGTTCTTCAATGGCAGAAAATAGAAATGAGTCATAGTTCCTCTACACCATTTAAAAGACCATCTAAAGAGAACACATTTGTTATCTGGTTCAATGGTTTAGCCAACTCTGAGTTGGTGAAATTTCATAGTTCACTGCCCACTAGCCAAAAATCTGTGAATGAATCAGAGAACAGATACTGAATAGTATTAAAAGTGAAGAAATTTATTTGTAACAAACCAGATATAAGCTGCCTTGGTGTAACAAATTCATCAAATTTAAACTTCACACAACTAACTCCAAACCAGCAAGTCCAACCATGGAAGAGAAGACGATGCTTCTAAACAGCACCGGGGCCCAAACATCAGGGAACATAACACATTAACCCTGTGTGCGCACGTGCTCAGTCCCAGTGCCCCAGTGCCATCGAAACATGCTCAGTAGTAGTCTTAAAACATTGCTTTTAAAGGAGCAATTCACATCAGTGAAAGAAGATGCCACCTACTGGCCAAGTCACAGAATGTTAGGGACACCATGAGGTAAAGAAAAGGGGTTTCAGAAGCTACCATAATATCAAATCAGTTTTTTTTTTTTTTTTAAGGAAGGAAAAAAAGAGTATGCCACAGATCATTTTCCCCACCCTCCAATTTTAAAGGGGCCCAGGTGGTGACACGGCATGCTCATGTCATCCCTGGAGCAGAGATGGCATGGCACGGCATGGCACTCCAGGGTCTTGGGTACCGGGAGTGCTTTGCTGAGCAGAGTGGAAATGGAACCTGACTCGAGGGGCATCAGCTGGCAAAGACGGTCTGCTCACAGGTGCTTTCCACCTCCCAAAACTCATCCAATCTAAATAAAGATATCATGTCCATCCCAGATACCCTGACCAAATAAATACTCCAGCCATGCCAGACCCTCTCCTTTCTGTTACATCATCAATTCCACACCAGGGAACACAGAAGGGCTCGATTCTGGGGCTCCACCATCTTCCACCAGGATCTTCAGTGATAACCTCTCCAGAAAGAAGGTCTACGTGCATGCTGCCAATGCACAGGGTAGCACAAATGAAATCAAGAAGACCAGAGGGTATCCTCAGAAAAGCAGGACAATTATGACGAAAAAGCCAAATAATGAATTCTATGTGACAAGTGTGAGTGAATTTTGAGTTGTATAATCCACATGTGGTGGTCAGCATGAAGTCAGAAGGGCGACCATCAACAATGCCAGCCTGACTTGAGTACTGACTAAGGGACCCTTCCCTGAACCAAGACTGAAAGATACAGGCATCATTTGTTTATCCAACAAATACTTATTAAGAGCCCTTTGTCCCAGCGTTCTGGGCTCCTGGGATACATCTGCAAACCAGAAAGCTCCCTGCTGTCATGGGCACCCGTTCTGGTGAAAAGAAGGAACAATGAATAACAGGGATAAAATGAGCAAGCACATCACAGAGTATGATGTAAGGGGACATGTGCTTTAAGGCAAAAAAAGAAAAAGCTGAGCAAGGTAAAGGAGGGTTCCTGGGTATCACTGAGAGGGATGGGATTATAATTTTAACTAGGCAGTCACAGTATGCCTCATAGAAAAGTCACTGAGATAACTGAGCAAAAACTTGAAGGATATGGAGAAGTTAGCCATGCAGACTTGAAGAACATGGGAAGTTAGCCCCATGGACATCTGCGGAAGAGCTCTGCAGGCAAACAAGAGCTGGTGCAAAGGTCCTGCGGCAGGAGGTCACCTGGCACGTGTGAGGAGCAGCAGAGGCCAGGGCGGCTGAAGCAGGGCGTGACGGGGAAGAGAATAAGAGCAGAGGTCTGGGCTGCCGGTGGTTTAGCCACTGGGGCCTTCAGGCCCACCTGCAAGGCTCCGGCTCTTCCTCTGAGTGACGTGGGGAGCCAACGCAAGGTTGTAAGCAGCAGAGAAACAGAATATGATTTACTGCTTACCAGGATCACTGTTGCTGCTCTGTTGCATCTGTACGTGGGGACGGGGATGAGTAGAAACAGGGAGACCAATTAGAGGTTACTGCAGTGATCAAGTAGGAGCTGGGGAGACAATGACGTAGTGAGAAATGTGAGATTCGGGAGCTTTGGATGTGGAGAAAGAGAGAAGGCAGGGATGCCTGTGGTTTGGAGGGGAACACTGGGTGGGAGGTGAGATCAGAATTCAGTGCAGATATGCTGGGTTTTAGACGATGAGTTGGAATCGACTCGACGGCACTGGGTTTGGTTTGGACACAGATGGAGAGGTTGGCAGCAGGTGGACAGAGAAATCTGGAGTTTGGAGAGAGGTCTGGGCTGCAGCTACATTTGCAACCAACTGGCGTACCGATGATATTTAAAGCTGTGATGCTGAGTGAGTCCAGAGAGGTCACCAAGAGAGTGAGTGTCAAATGAGAGATGAGGACCACGGACCTAAGCCCAGGGCATCCCATGATAGGAGGTGGGGAGAAGAGGAGGAATCAGCAAAGGAGTCTGGGCGAGCGGTCACCAAGGTGGCAGGAAAACCAGGCAGGCGTAACAAAGAGAAGGGAGAGAGCAACTGTCTGATGATATGACCCATTTGGGTAGGATGGAATTCTAACCTCTAGTGAGCATGCCTAGCCTTTGTTATTCTGCTAACAATCACTGATGGTCTCCTATCATCTCCCTCTTTCTGATTCTCACCTGCTGTCATCCATAGTACTCAGGACGGCAGTCTCATAGAAACATTTGTCTCAAATCTGAGTTGAAACAGACTCTGGGATCTGACAAATGTGTTTTCCTCTGAGATATACTCCATCCCTGTTGGAGATCCCTTGTTTGAGAAGACAGCGTAACACAGGAGAAAGCTTAAGCATTGGGGCCAGCTCTGGTGAGCTGAAATGCACTAAAATTCATGGAATGCCAACAAGTACAAAGTCTGGGAAACAACTGGTGCTCATTAACTTTTACCTCCTTCCACTCTTCTTCTACCACTATAAACCACAGCTCCAAAACCCAGAACCATGTCAAACACACAAATGGCCAAGTTAGCACTCACCTACCTTCTTCCCCACGGTCAGAGTCTTTGGTTAAAAGGCATAAAACTGCCCGCAGTACTTAAGCTTCCTTCACAGATCTCAGAATCCTTAGTGACAGAGCTGAAGACTATTTTGGCAATATCAACATTCTGACATGAAGCAGACAGACACAGAAACAACTGGTGGGGTTTGGTAAAATTTCAACCAACTGTCATGTCTTACACATTAACTCCAGGAAAACAGCGTATCTGTTGGTCAGCACCGACAGGCCCCACAGGCCTCCGTGGGAAGTCATCTATGACCAGTCTGTACCACTCAGCTCCACTTGAAGAGGAGAGAGTTCTTGAGTAAATCTGTCTCCCAGTTTGCATTAAGTTTATGAGGAATCCTGCTGACTGCTTACCTTCTCAATGTCTACAAGTTCAGTCTCATAGATCTCTGCAATAGTAATGTGGTGCTTGGCCGCAATTGAAAACCTTCCCTGGGGGAAAATAAAAAAGAATCACAAATCTTTTTTTTTTTTTTTTTTACCTATTTGAGTGCCAATCAGTTTGGGAATGAACGAAAAAAGAACACAACTCTAGCCATCTCAAGAACTCCACCCCATAGCCGTTCAAGCAATGCAATGTCTTACCATGTCAGTGTAAATGTCGATGGCTGCATTTAAGCAGTTGATAGCCTCTGAAGCGTAGGCATTTAAGAAAAACAATGAAAAATCCATTTAGTCAAAGAGGGCTCAGGTGAAACTGTCTTCTCGGCTGTCAGAACTTTAATGAGGTACAATTTTGTGGTGGAGGGTGGGTAGGTTAGTTAGTGAAAAGCAAAAACAAATCATGCAGAAGGCCAGGCTCATCAGCATGCCTTTGTTCACAGTGGCTCCTGTATAATTTAGGAAATCACAGATGGAGCCAACGCTGGCTCAGTTACTCTAACCCTTAAACTGAGGATGCCATCCAGATGAAAGACTATATTACAAAGAAGACAAAACCAGGGGCGTCGTCATCAACACTGATAAATTATGTCTGCTAAAGCTTAAATGTAAGTGTATTCTTCACTAATATCATCTAACTTATTTCTGGAAGGCAGTATGACTTCACAAGAAAGATTCAAATGGATTCTATTCTTCATGAAGCCAAAATCAAAAGCACTTTGAAATCCCTGTTCTGACAACTCTTAAGAGAAGTCAACATTTTGTATAACGTACAAAGACGTTAACTTTGGTGTAAACATATCCACAAAAGGGAAAAAAAAATCCAATAAATGATAATGCTAATAAATTATATTAATTTTTTAATAAAATGAACCGATAGGCTTTCCCTGCCACAAAACGGTGGTGTCTTATTCTAGCATATTGTTAACAGCACCAAGTTTATTGCTTTTGGTTTAAAAAAGGTACAATGTGACTGAAGAATTAGGTAAATAAAATTAACATTAGAATGGATTTTAAAAGCAATTTTCCTCTAAAGTATATAAGAAATGTGGATTCATTATTATACCTTTAAATACACAGAAAAATATAAAGAGAAAAATGAGCTATCTATAACCAAAACCAGACCAGTTGCCATCTAGTCAATTCCAACTCATAATGACCCTACAGGACAGAGCAGAACTGCCCCACAGGGTTTCCAAAGAGTGCCTGGTGGATTTGAATTGCCAACCTTTTGGTCAGTAGCTTGAGCTCTTAACCATTGTGCCACCAGGGCTCCAAAGCTATCTATTAAAAAAAAAAAAAGCACAAGCAAATGGAACCTGCTGCCATCTAGTCACTTCCAACTCACAGTGACCCTATAGGACAGGGTAGAGCTTCCCCACAGGGTTTCCAAGCAGCAGCTGTTGGATTTGAACTGCCAACCTTTTGGTTAGCAGCCTGAGCTCTTAACCACTACACCACCACGGCTCCAACTCAAATCCACTGTTAGTATTTTGATGTACCCTCCTTCCGGGGCTTTTTGGACACATTTCTTTGTGTGCACACCTTTTTCTGAAATTGAGATGGTACATTCAGTCTCACGTGGTTCTCTCAATAGTCACCGTGTGACCATTTACCATCCTACTGAGGACTCCTGGAAACCAGGGATTCCAGTGTCTGCAGCCCATGCTGAAGTACCGATGCCTTCTGCTTCTACCGCTCATTGGGTGGATGCCAGCTTTTCATTTTGGAAATAAACTATAATCTTTACACAAAAGTCCTTGAAAATACTCTTATTTCTTTAAGATACGTTCGGAAAAGTGGGGATTTCTGTGCTCAATAAAATGGACATGTGTGTTGAGGGAAGAAATACTTTTACTTGCTAAGTGTAACACTTTTCTAACTAAAAAAGAAATAACACTTGTAAAATTTTACCACTTAAAATACCCAATTTCATTCTTTTCTCTAAACAAATAGTTTGAAAAAGACTTTTTAAAAGACAGATGAATACTGTGTGAACCAGAGATGTTTGTAACCATTCTGATATTACAATCTTCCATTAACTGGATCTTAAAATTGACTAGATATTTAGAATAGGAGAACATTAGTGTTTATGACCAAAATGCATAATTTCATAAAATTAAGATATAACAAGTCATTAGTAAAATGCAACACAAAATGGACTAAGAAAATAGTGTTGACAACTAAACAGCCAGGGTAAATTTAACATATTTTCTTCTTTTAACTAAGCCCTCAAATGATTAAAGAAGAAAAATTTCCCTGAAGTTACTAAAATCTCCCTATTATTCCAAAGTACAGAAATTCCTTTTTACCAGGACTCAAAAAGGTCAGCAGCGTCTACTTTAAAAAACACCTGAAAAGCGGAAACACGGACAGGCGGGGCACAGCGATGACGCGCAACACGCACAGCCGTCTTACCTTGTGGGTCTGCCTTTTTATAAGCATTCCCGGCATCCACAAAGCTAGTGGCAGAATCATGTTTGCTCTGAAGCTGCATATGGAGCTTGGCTGCTTGACAAAATGCATTTCCCGCAGCTGAAGAAGAAGATACAACAATTAAACCTGGAGGAATAAGTATCCCACAGAACAGCCCATGTTAAGTGCTGGACCTACTCCTACAAAGTTACATTTCACTGAAGAAGTAGCATCTCAATTAGAAACGCATGAAAATACGAGCAAGTACATCTTGGCTATAATATAAAAATAATCAGAATCAAGTAAAACAGTGATAAAAGCGTCTCCATCTCAGTCCAGCAGAGCTTCCAAGTGCCGCTGGGCAATAAGCCTCCATTTTCTGGCCTGGTCACTCAACACCAGTAGCAAAGCCCTGAACTGTTCGACCCTATTCCACGTACACATAACAAAGGCAGACTAAGGGCTTCATTGTGAGGATGGTGAAGGACCAGGCAGGGTTTCATTCTGTTGTACACAGGGTCGCTATGAGTCAGAACCCACTCGATGGCACCAAATGACTAAAGAAAGGTGAGACAGAGGTCAAGGATGTTAACTTGCTTTTCTTTCTATCTTAAGCAGTCCACTGGACTTGGTTGTCATTGTTGAAGGGAAGAAAATAATTGTAAGTACAAAAGAAGTAATGCTCTACATAGCAACATTCAGAAATAGTTGAACAAATTGTGAATGAAGGCTACATGGAGAAAGTAAGTTTCTCAAAGAATGAAATTTAGGTCCATAATTTTAAAATCCAAAGAAAGTTTGAAAATCCAGTTTTTCTCTTAAGTTTATAGCAAAACCTGACTGAAATTTACATGAGGTTTAATCTGTTTTTATCACACTTAGTGTGAATATTCACGTATTTCCCTGCAGAATCACTGACTGGTCTGGTTTTGGGGTGCTCAGGTCTCCTCTGGGACGTGTAAGGTACCCACTTCATCATGAGGTTCCAAGTTCAGGGAAAGCAACAGGGCAGACAGCCTCAGAAAAATGAGTCCAGCACAGGTCAGACTGGCGTCTGGAGACACTAGCTTCATAGGTGTCTACTCCTAGTATTAAACATTTGCTCTAAATTTCTTTTAAAGAAATAAACCATTCAATTCAGCTAAAGTTTCAGCTGCCGTCTCTTGTCCCAACCTCCTCTCCAGAGGTAATCACATAACTCCTACCTGGTTTTCTGAAGTTTCATCTGAGAGAAGGAAGCACTGCAAACTCTGAAACCAGCCTGCTTGGGTTCGATTCTTGGCTCCACCACTTACTTGTTGTGCAACCTTAAGTAAGTTACATAACCATTCTGTGCCTTGGTTTCCAATAACAAGAATACCTAGGCAGTTTTAAAAATATTTAACAATCAGTTTGGTATGGGTACTGACCAATCAGAATGGACACTGGTCACAGTGCTGGGACAGGAAAACCCCTGCTGGTCAGGCCAGAACCCTTTCGTTGGTGAATTACGGAGAGGTTGGGGTTCCCAAATGATGGGCTAGAGACACTGCCTCAAGTACCCTGGACAGCAACCCAGGGTATTTGAGGCAGCTGCTAACTACCAAGCGGCAGTTCAGGAAATGTACCAGGTGAATAGCAGCTTTGATGAGATCTGTTTCTGGAGAGTACAGTAATAACTTGGACCTCACAAGTGCTTAGAACAGGGCCTGGCTCACGTTACACACATGTTGGCCGTTATTATTGTTATTATTTGCTCATCTATCCTGGAATCATACCTGTGGTTTGGCACGTTTAAAAATTCACGTAAATGCCATCATACTCTACACTTTTACAAACTACATCCTCCCTCTCTCACCAACATTATCATTTTGGATAGTTTATCTATGTTGACTATCTCAGGACCAATATGGAACAGTCCATCCTTTCTGTAATATCATCACATCCAGACTCTTTCAGGCTACCTCTACTTCCCTACAAATATTAAGTGGCTTTAGTTTTACATTTTTATGCTCCTGCCTTCCAAAACTAGCTACTGGCGTACTTTTTCACTCTGAGCGCTCATTCCAATCACTGCTAACAAATGGCAGTTTGGTCTCCCCAAACTTGCAAGTGTCTTTAACGGAGCATACCCTAAACTCTGGGAAGTCACGTAACTTCTCAGGCTACATTTCCTCATCTATAAAACTGGTGTAATACTTGTCCAGATGAGAATCAAATGAATTTATCTTTATTAAAAAAAAAACTTTGAAAACTATAAAGCAAAGCAGCAGTGTTATAATCACCACCATTACTACAAAGCCATAATTTCATCAAAAAGTCTAAGATTCATCCATTCATTCATTCAACAAACACATTGAGCACCTACTATGTGGCAGGCACCAGTCCAGGCCCTGGAGATACGGCAGAGACAGACCACACACATACCCTGGCCTTCAAAGGTTTACATTTTAATGAGGAATGCCAAATAATAAAAGCACATAAATGAATACAAATAAATTATATATATGTAAACTATGTACTTTATTTATTTTCACTGGACAGTGAGAAGGGCACTGAAGAAGAGTGGTTCCAGGAAAAAGACGGTTACTATGTTTATACAGAGTGGTCAGGAAAGACCTCATGAAGAGGAAGACAGTTTAGGAAGGACCTGAAGAAAAAAAGGGCACCAGCCACACTTCTATTTGGGAGAAGAGTGTGCAGACAGAGGGAACAGCACAAGCAAAGTCTCCGAGGTGAGGGCAGAATGAATGAGGGGAGCATGAGGGAGATGAGGTCACAGACAGGAAGGGGATGGGGAGATCAAAACAGGTAGGTCCCTGAAGGTCAGAAGCACTGATAGCTGTCTACGAGGCCAACACAGTCTTACTCTCCTAAGGGAAAGAACAGTCATTTCCTCCTTTGAAATGACTTTAAAGTTATTTATCTGAAAAGCAAAAAAATAAAAACTCTATACATACCACTCCAATTTTTAGCCATCTTGAACATATTTGCAGCTCTGGTATACATTTCACAAGCCTCTTCTATTCTTGTGTTTCCTCTGAGAAAGATTTTAAAAAGAGATCAAGTTTTATTACAACAAAAATTCACTTCCCTAATCCACCCTCCCTGATATAAACATTTAATGAATATTTACTATGTGCCAGCCAAGCATTAGGGAATCTTAACACCTGTTCACAGGAGAAATTTTTATTATTCCCATTTTTCAGATGACAGGACTGAGACATACACAGGTACACCAACTAGCCCAAGGTCACAGAGCAAGGAAGCCACAGAACTGAGTCACAAACACAGATCCAGCTGACCTCTTAACCAGGGTCCTGTGCTCTTCTCTGGGCATGCAAACTGGAACTTGTATATCATCTGAGAAACTGGCAGTATGTTTTTCAAAGGAGATTAAAATTTGAAGGATAAAGACATTTTTACCTCGTTACTTGTTTATTCAGACTTAAAAATAAAACAAAGCTTGAAACCAGAACTCAATCTTGTAGAGAGAGCGAGAAAGCACCCTACTACGGCTGTGTTATCTGTCGACCCTGATAGGGGACAAGCCCTTTTCCTATGCAGAAGGGGCTTCAGAATCCCCTCACCCCATGTGGAAATACACTTTATGACTTCCTGAAAGGAGGACACTCCACTTCTGCTGGAACATATTCAGTTCTGGGAAGCTCTTGCCAGACAGCTGGTTACATTCTTACTGAGGGATAGCTTGAGCTACTTAGAAATTTCTTCTTCTATAAAACTCAAAACAATTCTCTGTAAGTTCTATCAGAGTTTTCTCACTTTCAACCTTGTTTTACACTAAGCTAAGGCCCCTCTATGAAAGATGTTCGTCCACCTTGTCTATCTACATTATAAACACAACAATCAAAGGAGAAACAAGACACAGTAGGTTCTGCAGTACACGTAATGATGAACTCGTAGCAGAGAGGTCAAGGCTGACGCTGGAGATGGCATAGTATGAACATGAGCACACACACGCACACAACCCAGAAAACTACATAAGCTCCAAACTCTGGTACAGGGACATGCAGCTCTGTCAGTCCAAGTACTAGTGCAGAGTGGAGGCCTGGCTGCGTGGATCAGGCCCAGGTTTGACTCAGACCTTAGGCAGTGCAGAGTGGAGGCCTGCCTGTGTGGATCAGGCCCAGGTTTGACTCAGACCTTAGGCAGTGCAGAGTGGAGGCCTGGCTGTGTGGATCAGGCCCATGTTTGACTCAGACCTTAGGCAGTGCAAAGTGGAGGCCTGGCTGCGTGGATTAGGCCCAGGTTTGACTCAGGCCTTAGGCAGTGCAGAGTGGAGGCCTGGCTGCGTGGATCAGGCCCAGGTTTGACTCAGGCCTTAGGCAGTGCAGAGTGGAGGCCTGGCTGCGTGGATCAGGCCCAGGTTTGACTCAGGCTTTAGGCAGCAGCTACTAAACTGTTTGACCCTGGGCTAGTTCTTCACTTCTTTGGGCCTGGGTTTATAAACTGAGGGTAAATATTATCTATCCCTCTGGGTTATCATGAGGACCAAAAGAAATAATCCATATAGCTGCCACTGCAGGGACTGACCCAGCGTACTCAATCAGAATGGTTATTATAATTAGATCCATGTACTGAAAGCAGAAAAACCTTTGGGAATATATATCATATATCTTATAAGGGACCTTTATCTAGAATACATAAAAAACTCCTACAATTCCATAACAAAACAAATTATAACTCAGTTAAAAAATGGGCAAAGGACCTGAAAAGCTATTTCTCCAAAGATACGCAAATGGCTAATAAGCTGTAAAATTTTAGTAGCAGTGTCAGAACATTTCTAACTTCGGGGGATAATACAAATCAAGATCAGCCCCAAGCTGACTGCTATGAGGTGGAGGTCAGACACACAGCCACTCTCCAACCTTTTTACCAATTCTGACACCAGCTGTCTTGCCCACGCCACTCTCTACTTCTCTAATGGGTTCGATAATTCGTTGCAATGACCACAGAGAACTCACAGGCCAAGCTTACAGTGAAGTGGTTTATTAAGGAAGTAATGGTACAACTTGGGATCAGGATCAACAGGCTGCAGTTTGGGATCAGGATCAGGAAACATGTAGGCAAAGTCTGGAAGGTTCTCTCAAGGTGGAAAGCACATCCCTCCCTTCTTCAGTGAAGGACAGCTCTCTCAGCTCCTCCCAGCTGTGTAAAAACAGCAGACCCTTCTCTGCATGTGGGCCTCCTGTCAAGTCCTGAAGACAGTCCTCCCAGGCGGCAGGCTCTTCACTGCTAAGTGACCCAGCTCTTAGGCAGACAGGCTCTTCACTGCTGTGACCCAGCTCACAGGCAGGCAGGCTCTTCACTGCTAAGTGACCCAGCTCACAGGCAGGCAGGCTCTTCACTGCTAAGTGACCCAGCTCACAGGCAGGCAGGCTCTTCACTGCTAAGTGACCCAGCTCACAGGCAGGCAGGCTCTTCACTGCTAACTGACTCAGCTCACAGGCAGGCAGCCTCTTCACTGCTAAGTGACCCAGCTCACAGGCAGGCAGCCTCTTCACTGCTAAGTGACCCAGCTCACAGGCAGGCAGCCTCTTCACTGCTAACTGACCCAGCTCACAGGCAGGCAGCCTCTTCACTGCTAAGTGACCCAGCTCACAGGCAGGCAGCCTCTTCACTGCTAACTGACCCAGCTCACAGGCAGGCAGGCTCTTCACTGCTATGACCCAGCTCACAGGCAGGCAGCCTCTTCACTGCTAACTGACCCAGCTCACAGGCAGGCAGCCTCTTCACTGCTAACTGACCCAGCTCACAGGCAGGCAGCCTCTTCACTGCTAAGTGACCCAGCTCACAGGCAGGCAGCCTCTTCACTGCTAAGTGACCCAGCTCACAGGCAGGCAGCCTCTTCACTGCTGTGACCCAGCTCACAGGCAGGCAGGCTCTTCACTGCTAAGTGACCCAGCTCACAGGCAGGCAGGCTCTTCACTGCTAACTGACCCAGCTCACAGGCAGGCAGGCTCTTCACTGCTAAGTGACCCAGCTCACAGGCAGGCAGCCTCTTCACTGCTAAGTGACCCAGCTCACAGGCAGGCAGCCTCTTCACTGCTAAGTGACCCAGCTCACAGGCAGGCAGCCTCTTCACTGCTGTGACCCAGCTCACAGGCAGGCAGGCTCTTCACTGCTAAGTGACCCAGCTCTTAGGCAGACAGGCTCTTCACTGCTGTGACCCAGCTCACAGGCAGGCAGCCTCTTCACTGCTAACTGACCCAGCTCACAGGCAGGCAGCCTCTTCACTGCTGTGACCCAGCTCACAGGCAGGCAGCCTCTTCACTGCTAAGTGACCCAGCTCACAGGCAGGCAGCCTCTTCACTGCTGTGACCCAGCTCACAGGCAGGCAGGCTCTTCACTGCTAAGTGACCCAGCTCACAGGCAGGCAGCCTCTTCACTGCTAAGTGACCCAGCTCACAGGCAGGCAGCCTCTTCACTGCTGTGACCCAGCTCACAGGCAGGCAGGCTCTTCACTGCTAAGTGACCCAGCTCACAGGCAGGCAGCCTCTTCACTGCTAACTGACCCAGCTCACAGGCAGGCAGCCTCTTCACTGCTCACTGACCCAGCTCATAGGCAGGCAGCTGTTTTGTTCAGCTCTCTTGGCTGCATTCCTAGCAGCAGGTTTCTGCTGTCACCACCGACTGCCACAGGGCCCCTTCCAGGTCTCTCACTGCTTTCAGTGTTAAAGCCCTTGACCTGTGTTACAGCTCTTTTAGGAGGTTCTTCACCTCCTCTCTCTGCTTTTTCTCTCTTCGTGACTCTCTTGCCTGTTCTCCTTTTTGCCTCTTTCTTCTTTCTCTTTCTGTTTGCCAACCAGTTGGCTGCAAATTTAAGCAAACTCTTGGTCAATTTCAAGGCATGACCCTCCTATTAGGGCCACAAACTGACCAGTCACTCCTGCATAGTAGGCTACTGTCACTTCATTTGCATAAGTATATTGACCAATCCCTGCAGGGTGCGTAAAATAGACCAATCACAGGGCAGGCTGCAGCCCAGGACCAGCCAAAAAGTATCGAACTATCAAGTTGTTTACAGCTTATCCAAGAAGCAGTCTTTACTTCTATTTCTCTGCTGGGTTCAATAATTCATTGCAATGGCCACACAGAACTCACAGACAATACTTAGAGTTAAGTGGTTTATAAAGGAAGTAACCAGGTACAACTGGGGATCAGGATCAGGAAACAAAAGTAACAAACCCTCTGGGGTAGAAAACTAGGTCGAAGGTTAACTCCTCAGCGCTTAGAGAAATCTATCAAGTCATATTTCCAAAGAACCAAGGCAAAAGGCCACATAAAGGAACGAATTTCACCACAAAGCACATGAAAAGATGCTCAACATCATTAGCCATCAGGAAAATGCAAATCAAAACCACAAGGAGATACCACTTCACACCCCTCTAGGATGTCTAGAATCAAAAAGTTGCTGTTATCGAAAATGTGAAGGCAATGGAACCTTGGTACACGGCTGGTAGGAATGCAAATTGGTGACGCCTCTCTGGAAAAGACTCCGGCAGTTTCTCAACAGGTTAAACAAAGTAACCACATGACCCAGCAATTTCACTCCCAGGAACACACCCAAAGAACTAAAAACATATGTGCATTCAAACACTTGCACGCAAATGCTCACAGCAGTATTATCCGTAATTGCCAAAAGGTGGAAACAACTCAAACGGCCAGCAGCTGATGGAGAAATAAAGTGTGGTATTCTGTACAATGGAATATTATTCCACGATAAAAAGGAATGAAGTAGTGACACATGCATGCGCTAACATGGGTGACCCCTGAAAACAGTATGTAAAGTGAAAGAATCTTGTCACAAAAGACCACATATTAGATGATTTCATTTATATAAAAGGTCTAGAATAGGCAAATATATACAGACAAAAAGTAGATTCATGGTTGCCTAACCTTGAGGTATGGGGGAAAATGGGGGGGGGTAGTGTAGTGAATGCTACAGGGGGTTTCTTTTGGTGAAGACGAAAACCATCTAAAATTCGTTGTGATGGTTGCACAGCTCAGTGAATATGCTAAAAATCCCTACATTGTGCACTTTAAATGCATGAACTGTATGGTATGTGAATTATACCTCAATAAAGTTGTTAGCCCCAAAAAAAAGAAAAAAAAAAAAAAGCAAACCTTAATGGAGACTGTGCTACATACCAAAAAATGAAGCGTCGGAACAAGAAAAATCTCTCACTCGCACCTTTATCTTACTTTTTTTTTCCATTTCAAATCTATCACTAGGTAACAGGTTTCACCAATGGAAAATTCCAAACATGAAAA
The DNA here is from genome assembly GCF_024166365.1 of Elephas maximus indicus. Lineage (NCBI taxonomy): Eukaryota > Metazoa > Chordata > Mammalia > Proboscidea > Elephantidae > Elephas > Elephas maximus. Next base: position 65,908,258 of record NC_064843.1, read on the forward strand.
AGTTTTTAATCTTAACCATAGTTCCTGGGAGCTAATAAAGACTTGCTACTTTCTTCTATCTTGTTTTTCCAAAATGTACCAGGAGTCTTGAACTTTAATTATAGTGCAATCATTCTTATTAAAGGTTTCCAAATAAAACTAGCTTAATTAAATGCACTTTATCCTGTTATTTTCAGAGAAAAATTCAGCTAAGAATAATGGAGCTTATATATTATGCCAGGTTTTATGCTAGGTATTTTCCACATTATGTCATTTTTATTATTGCAACAACCATGAAAGATAGTATCTCCATTTTAGAGAAGAGAAATCCATATCTGGAGGTAAATAGTTTGCTCAAGATCACCTAGCCAAGGTCAGTGATGGAGCTAATATCTCACTTTAAGTTCAGTGATCTTTATTACACTCTTATTCTCGACCACGCTAATTCAGGAAATATTTATTAGGATCTGTCTTTATGAGTCGGAATCGACTCGACGGCAGTGGGTTTCTACGTGTTAGAGAAAACATGAAGGAAAGAAAGTTCTTTCCCACAAGGAGGTCAGAATGCTGAGAAAAGAATATTAAACTTCAGGGCTAGAGGAGGTCTGAGAAAGAGTCCTAAGCTAGCCAAGGAACACTGGTGGCGCAGCGGTTAAGTGCTTGGTTGCTAACGGAAAGGTTGGCAGTCTGAACTCACCAGCCACTCTGTGGGAAAAAGATGTAGCACTCTGTTTCTGTAAAGATTACAGCCTTGGAAACCCACGGGGCAGTTCTACTCTGTCCTATAGGGTCACTATGAGTCGGAATCAACTGGACAACAACAGGTTTATCTAAGCTATCCAAGCTTCCCCTGCCTGTCCCCCTCCCACCCCCCGCCATGTTTCATTTAGGAAGCCTGGCTGCAAGCCACAACATGTCCCACCAGGAGCCAGAGAACAGCAGAACCATGGCTTGAGCCTGGGTTCCATGTCCTTGTCTATCTTTACTATCCCATCATGTCTATTTTCATTTAGATATGGGGGGGGATCAACGTGGGAAAACTATAGCCCCATTATTTCAAATAGCTCAGATGATATCTACAGACAAGTCACTAATCTTTTAAAAATTGATTTACCCGTAAGTACTCTAAAGTCTTAACCACCCCCATCCTGAACAGTAATTATACTGGCAGCTAGAGTACATACCAGGGCTTCAAACTGTTCATTCTGTTCTATTGATAATTTGTATTTCCACCCCAGATATACTAAATCAGAATCAACATTTTAATAAGATCTCCAGGTGGGAGCTCTATGTGTCACAGAGGTGTTTTTATTTAAAAACATTCTGAATTTTCCTCTTCTTTTCTGGATCCTCAGGTGAGGGGATCTTATTAAAACGTTGATTCTGATTTGGTATACCTGGGGGTGGAAATGCAAATTCTCAGCAGGGGCTCAAAGCGGAATGAACTGGTTCAAAGTCCTGGTACACACTATTCTAAAACTGTGGGTGGGGAGAAGGGAAACATTAAAGTAGAATCTGTGGGGACTAATGGCACACATACTGTGAGATGTACCCAAAGAAATGGTGACAACTGCTGAGGTACAAATAAAGCTGCCTCTAAAATTACAAGATATCAAAACAGAAATATCATAAAAAGTGAAAATAATAGTTCTATGATAATGCAGAAGGACAACTACAGAAACAAAATTCAGCTCTATTATCAGGATACCCAGAAGAGATGTCAAGTCATGTTTAAGGACTGAAAACAGAGACAGTTTTCAGTAGTACCTGGAATACTTAGCTTCATGTGAAACCTGGGGCGAAAAAACCCACCAACTCAAATAGCTCCCTCTTCATTACATTTCCACTTACCTAACAACAGCACCTTACCAACTAGAGAGAAGCTTTAGGGAAGGGGGACCAGCACAGGGCCAGGTACACAGACCTCAAAAACAATGACTGCTTAATGCCCGAATGAAAGAAATGATCCACACTGCACTTTAAAGAAAGGTTTTCCTAGGTGTCCCTCAAAACAGTAAGCAAAGATAGTAAGTGCTTCTTATGAATTGGATGTTATTGTTTTATTTAGCTGAGAAAGGCCAAGGTCAAAGTTGCAGAATTAGGTTCTCTCTAAAGCCTTAAAGTTTGATTGTGGGCCCACCATAAAACACCACAGGTAAGAGCCACATACTACAACAAAGTCCTTCCTTGAACAAATGGAAGAAACAACACTGACTGCGTTCTACTGCATTTCCTATGTGTGTTTTGTCTCATTTAGATTTTAAGCTCCTTACAGGAATCAAGTCTGTCTCCTGGGTGGCACACAATACATGCTAGAAAGTTGTTTCCAGATGGGTACCAATTCATCCAGATTGCCCAAAGAGGGAAAGAGAGGAACAACTACATCGACAACGTCCTCTGATCAAGGAATCTCTGGATAAGAATCATATGTTTATGATTTATCATTTTCTAAAACTGTTGTCCCACCCCATATCTCTCCCACACACCCAGGTCTGTGAGTCTCAAACTGAGTGCCATGTGCTAGCCCACAGCCTTGTGTTACTTGCCCAGGACATTATTGTAATTTAGAACTTTAGTATCTTTAAGTGGACATACACATTTGGATTTATGACAGAAAAGGAGAGGAAAATTCAGAATCCTTTTAAGAACACCTCTGCCACACATAGAATTCTTTTGTGATAACGTTACTTACCCTCTATATGCAATTTCCCCACACTTCTGCCAGTTTGTCGCACTTTGGGGGTTTATCTGTTGTTATGACGCTGAAAGCTATGCTACCGGTATTCAAATACCAGCAGGGTCGCTCATGGCGGACTGGTTTCGGCTGAGTTTCCAGACTAAGAGACTAGGAAAAAGGACCTGACGGTCTGCTTCTGAAAAGAATTAGCCAGTGAAAACCTTATGAATAGCAGCAGAACACTCATATAGTGCCAGAAGATGAACCACTGGGGAAGAGCTGCCTCCTCAAAGTAGAGTCAAATTTAATAACGTGGATGGAGTCAAGCTTGCAGGACCTTCATCTGCTGACGTGGCACAACTTAAAATGAGAAGAAATTGCTGCAAACACCCATTAATAATCGCAACCTAGAATGTACGAAATATGAATCTAGGAAAATTGGAGATCATCGAAAGTGAAATGGAACGCATAAACATCGATATCCTAGGCATTAGTGAGCTGAAATGGACTGGTATTGGTCATTTTGAATCAGGCAATCATTATGGTCTACTATGCCGGGAAAGAAAACTTGAAGAGGATTGGCGTTGCATTCATTGTCAAAAAGAACATTTGAAGATCTATCCTTAAGTACAACACTGTCAGTGATATAGTAATATCCACACACCTACAAGGAAGACCAGTTAATAAAACTGTTATTCAAATTTACTCACCAACCACTAAGGCCAAAGATGAAGAAACTGAAGATTTTTACCAACTTCTGCAGTCTGAAATTGATCGAATGTGCAAACGGGATGCACTGATAATTGCTGGGGATTGGAATGTAAAAGTAGGAAACAAAGGAGAAGGATCGGTAGTTGGTAAATATGGACTTGTTGACAGAAACAATGCCGGAGATCGTATGATTGAATTTTGTAAGACCAATGACTTCTTCATTGCAAATACCTTTTTTTCACCAACATAAATGGTGACTATACACATGGACCCCACCAGATGGAACACACAGAAATCAAAGTGGCTACATCTGTGGAAAAAGACGATGGAAAAGCTCAATATCATCAGTCAGAACAAGTTCAGGGTTCGACGACTGTGATCAAACCACCAATTACACATATGCAAGTTCAAGTTGAAACTGAAGAAAATCAGAACAAGTCCACAAGAGCCATACCTTGAGTATATCACACCTGAATTTAGAGACCATCTCAAGCAAGAATTGATTTGACATGCTGAATACCAAAGACCAGACAAGTTGTGGAATGACATGAAGGACATCATACATGAAGAAAGCAAGAGGGCATTAAAAAGACAGGAGAGAAAGAAAAGACCTAAATGGATGTCAGAAGAGACTCTGAAGCTTGCTCTTGAATGTCAAGAAGCTAAAGCAAAAGGAAAAAATGACGAAGTGGAAAGAGCTGAACGAATTTCAGAGAGCGGCTGGAGAAGCCAAAGTATTATAATGGCATGTGCAAAGACCTGAAGATGGAAAACCAAAAGGGAAGAACATGCTCAGCATTTCTCAAGCTGAAAGAACTGAACAAAAAATTCAAGCCTCGAGTTGCAATACTGAAGGATTCTACGGGGAAAATATTAAAACGATGCAGAAAGCATCAAAAGAAGATGGAATGAATATACAGAGTCACTATACTAAAAAGAATTGGTCGACATTCAACCATTTCAAGAGGTAACATATGATCAGGAACTGATGGTACTGAAAAAGAAGTCCAAGCTGCACTGAAGGCATTAGTGAAAAACAAGGTTCTGGGAATTGACAGAATACCACTTGCGATGTTTCAACATACCAATACAGCGCTGGAAGTGCTCATTCGTCCATGCCAAGAAATGTGGAAAACAGCTACCTGGGCAACCGACTGGAAGAGATCCATATTTATACCTATTCCCAAGAAACACGATCCCACCGAATGTGGAAATTATCAAACAGTATCATTAATAAGATACACAAGCAAAACTTTGCTGAAGATCATTCAAAAGCAGCTGGAATAGTATATCGACAGGGTACCGCCACAAATTCAAGCCAGATTTAAAAGAGGACGCAGAACCAGGATATCATTGCTGATGTCTGACGGATCCTGGGTGACAGCAGAAAATACCAGAAAGATGTTTACGTGTGTTTTATTGACTATGCTAAGGCATTCAACTGTGTGGATCATAACAAATTATGGATAGCATTTCGAAGAACGGGAATTCTGGAACACTTAATTGTGCTCAAGAGGAATCTGTACATGGATCAAGAGGCAATCATTGGAACATAACAAGGGGATACTGCATGGTTTAAAGTCAGAAAAGGTGTATGTCAGGGTTGTATCTTTCCACCAGACCTATTCCATCTGTATGCTGAGCAAATAATCTGAGAAGCTGGACTAATACGAAGAAGAACGGGGCATCAGGATTAGAGGAAAACTCATTAACAACCTGTGTTATGCAGATGACACAACCTTGCTTGCTGAAAGTGAAGAGGACTTGAAGCACTTACTAATGAAGATCAAAGACCACAGCCTTCAGTATGGACTGCACCTCAACATAAAGGAAACAAAAATCCTCACAACTGGACCAATAAGCAACATCGTAATAAACAGACAAAAGATTGAGGGTGTCAAGGATTTCATTTTACTTGGATCCTCAATCAACACCCACGGAAGCAGCAGTCAAGAAATCTCGAAAGATGCATTGCATTGGGCCAATCTGCTACAAAAGGCCTCTCTGAAGTGCTGAAAGGCAAAGATGTCACCTTGAGGACTAAAGTGTGCCTGACACAAGCCTTGTGTTTTTAATCACCTCATATGCATGTGAAAGCTGGACTATGAATAAGGAAGACAAAGAAGATTTGGCATTTTTCGACTGTGGTGTTGGTGAAGAATATTGAATATGCAATGGACTGCAAAAAGAATGAACAAATCTTAAAAGTACGACCAGAACGCTCTTTACAAGCAAGGTTAGCAAGGCTGTGTCTCATATACTTTGGACATGTTATTAGGAGGGATCAGTCCCTGGAGAGGGACATCATGCTTGGTAAAGCAGGTCAGTGAAAAAGAGGAAGAACCTCAAGGAGATGGATCGACACAGTGGCTGCAACAATGGGCTCAAGCATGGTAGCAATTGTGGGCATGGCACAGGACCAGGCAGTGTTTCGTTCTGTTGTGGAAAGGGTTGCTATGAGTCAGAACTGACTTCAGGGCACCTAACAACAATATGGAATTTATTTTCATCTGATATTTCTTTTCTGTAATCTCTGCAGATTTCTAAAAACTTGGGGTTTCCCTAGATAAACTTAACTCTTCCAAGAATACTTTATTTCTGGGTGTAATTATATTTACAAATAGTCCAATTTTTTTCATGTCGATGCAGGAAGGAAATCCGAGGCAGAAGAGATACAGAGACCAAACGGGAGACACTGTAGAGAAAGGCAGGTGAGAGATACTGGTCAGAATTCTAATTTGAATTCTTTCACCAAAAGCCTACAGGCACTAGATTGAGGCAGCATTTATAAGTTCCTGTGTTTTTTCACAAAACGGCAATACAGAAGTACAAGGTGCAGTGAAAAGGATGTGGGCTTTGGAGTCAGACTACCTACGAATTAGCTGTGTGTTACCTACCAGTGGAAACCCTGGTGGCGTAGCAGTTAAGTGCTACAGCTGCTAACCAAGAGGTCGGCAGTTCGAATCCTCCAGGTGCTCCTTGGAAACTCTATCGGGCAGTTCTACTCTGTCCTTTAGGGTTGCTATGAGTCGGAATCGACTCGACGGCACTGGGTTAGAACAGCAGGACTCTCTCGCTGAGCCTCATTTCCTCATCTTGGAAGATAAAATCACACCAAAACTAGCCAGCATTATACAGAGCAAATACCGTCCCAGCACTCCGACTTAGACTCTTCGATAAGAGAAGTTTGTCAATCAATTCGGCAATGATTCAATTTTCTGATAACTTCTCACTTTAGTTCTGTTTATTTAAAAAAAAAAAAAAATATATATATATATATATCCTCAGAAACAGAAAACCACATGAGACATTTTTTAAGGATCGTCTGACCAAAGTATCTGTGCTTAAACTTAATTTCCATAAATGAAGTTTATGAGAAGTACATCAAGGAAAGCTGAGTGATCTTTGTTTTGGTAGTTATGTCCCAATGCCTCAACTTGATATGGAGAATAGCCTTTCTAATACAGGGGAAATATGTATGGGCTAGACCCATTAATAAAACAACACAAAGATACTAAAATATATAAGAAAGCCAAGAATAGTAATTATTGAATAATCTCAGAAATGACCTTTATACACAACACGACTTGCCAAGAATAGTTTTTAAATTGAATTTCAATCTTGACAAAAATTCCATTTTTAAGCTAAACTGAAATCTTTAAAAAATATCTACGACACAGCCAATTAATATAATTGATGTCAGTAAGTTGTATACTTGTAAAAAGTTGAACTGGCAGAGTTATGTGACAGACGTATTTACAAAAATGACAACAACAAAGACCAGCTGCTGAGGCTGCTCATGTACATCAAAACACCTCATGGGATTTGGCTCCTTAGTTTGAAGGTTTAGGGTCATGGTTTCATGCGACATTCCAGTTAATTGGCCTGATGTCGTGTTTAGTGCTTCTGTCCTACCACCTAGTTACACTGCGTTGTGCCTTGGGTCTTAAAAGCTCGTTAAGCCCCCATCCGAGGTTAAGAGACCATCCAATTGGTCTCTCTTTGCCTGGAGCAAAGGAGGAAGAAGGAAAGTCAGGAATGGGTGGAGGAAATGGAATGTGTTGCTAATTGCCTCCGTGAAAACTGAATCCTTTGCGCCATGAGAACAGAACTGGATGGTGCCCAGCTACCATTACCAAACATTTTGGTCAAAATGTCTATAGAAGAATCCAGATCAAAAGGAGGAAAATGCAGAACAGAATTTAAAATTCGCATGGAACTCAGACTTTCTGGAGCCATGGAGGCTGGATGAACCCCTGGAACTATTGCCCTGAAATAATATTTAAAGCTGAAACGAGAACTATCTCCCTAAGTCTTCTTAAAGCAAAATAGTTTAGCTTGAACTAGTAAAGAATGTCCGTCTTGAGAACTGTGCTCTTTTAAGAACTGCCTATATGAGATCAAACTGACAACAGCAACGGGAAAGATTAGAGAGGGAACTCAGGGGGCAGTGTATTTATGCTAATGGTGAACAATTTTGAAAAGGGTGAGAATGGCTGCAGAACTTGAAAAATGTGACCAATATCACTGAATTGTACCTGTAGAAATTGTTGAATTGGTATATGTTCTGCTGTGTATATTCTCAACAAATTCAAATAAATTAAAAAAAAAAAACAAAAAAACACTGATGAGACTTCTGGTTCCTATAGGATAATGAAGGCTGTCTAAAATACTAATTCTCCACACATCCTCCCAAAACCATACAGATAAACAAGGAACAAATATCACCACTCATAATCTGTGCCTATAGCAAAAGTAGAAGACAGGATACAACAAACTTCAATTTAAATATAATTGGGAAAATAAAAATCCAAAACTAGCTGAGTCAGCAACAGAGCTCATGCTGGAATGGATCAGGGGGTACAGAGCAGACAAAAGATGAGAGTGCAGCCCGGTCCAAGCAATGGCAGGTAAAAGACAATAACACCATAGCAATAAAAAGTTCCACTCTGAGTGAGGAAATGCTGAGAATAGATCTAAAAGACCTGGGTTTCCAATGCTGTAAATCTTACAGAAGCAGACTGCCACATTTTTCTCCCACTGAGCAGCTGGTGGGTTCATACTGCTGACCTTTCAGTTCACAGCCAAGTATTTTAACCACTGTGCCACCAGGGCTCCTGTTACCAGAGTAGGTGGATCCTAAACCTAATCACTTCTGAGTCACAAGAGCAGAACAGACAGAAAGACACACACGGGGGACGACAGACACTACAGAACGCCAAGGAACTTACAGGGCTACCAACAAGAAAAGATGTCCCCCTGAGCCACACCCTGAACTGGACTTCCAGCCTCCTGAACTGTGGTATTTCTGTTACAGCAGCACTAGGTACCTAAGACAAGCACTTTTAAACAAGTAAGAAGAGCTTCAGGGATACTATACGAACTTCCAACTAAGAGATGACTAGAGAACATCGGAAAAAAAGACTGGTGGTGGTACTGAATATGCTTTATTATAGATTTAAGATGAAAAAAGAGAGGACAAAGGTGGAAGAACAATATAGAAATATCGTATGTTCTGACAAAGTAGAAATAACTAAAAGAAACTCAAAGAACAATGGAGAAAAGGGGAGGGAGGGAGTAAAATATGCCCACAGACTAGGTATATAATAAGGGTTTTTCAAAGCAAACGAAATAATAGATGTTGAGGAAAGGAAAGGAGTCCCTGGGTGATGCAAATGGTTAAGTGCTCAGCTACTAACTGAAAGGCTGGTGGTTCAACTCCACCCAGAGATGCCTTTGGAGAAGGGTTTGGCGATCTATTTCTTAAAGACCACAGCCATTGAAAACTCTGTGGTGCACAGTTCTACCCTGAACCAAACGGGGTTACCACAAGTCAGAATCAACTCAATAGCAACTGGTCTGGTTTTGGTTCTAAGTAAGGAAAAGAAGGTAAGAGTATTAAAAAAGATATATATAAAAGTAACCCGAAGAACAAAAACAAACCTTCATATGAAAAAAACATGGCAAATAAAACAACACACAGTAAATATAAAGTAACACAACAGAGTTAAAAACCAGTAATATCAGTAACAGTAAAAGGGTTACAAAAGATTTTCAGATTTGCTCACAAAACAAAACCCAGCTCTATGCTCAATACGAAAAGCACAACTGAAATAAAGCTATTCAGAAAGACTTAGAGATGGTCAAAGGTACGCTGTTGTCAGGTGCCGTTGAGGTGGTTCCGACTCACAGTGACCCTGTGTACAACAGAATGAAACACTGCCAGGTCCTGTGCCATCCTCACAATTACTGCTATGCTTGAGCCCACTGCTACAGCCTTCCAACCTGAGGCGCTCATCTTCCAGCACTGTATCATACAGTGCTCCACTGCTACTCACGCATGAGGTTTTTACTGGCTAAATCTTTTCAGAAGTGGACCGCCAAATCCTTCTTCCTAGTCTCTCTTAGTCTGGAAGCTCAGCTGAAACCTGTCCTCCATGGGTGACCCTGCTGGTATTTGAATACTGGCGGCATAGCTTCCAGCGTCACAGCAACACGCAAGCCCCTAGAGTACAACAACCAAGAGACGCGTGGGGGAGTCAAAGGTATACCAAATATAATCAACCAGCTTTTGTTAGATCTGTTGCAATAATAGATAGCCCCCAAATCTCCCAAAGGTTTCTCTCTGGCTCATTTTACCTTAATTACAGGTTGGTTGTGGCTCTGCTAGTTCTTCTCCATGTGTCTTCCTTCTTTATTCTTGAAACGCAGCCCCTATCTGCAAGTATACTTCTTATGGCAGAGAGGAAAACAACTGGCAGAAGCATGGAATGACCCCTGCAGCATTTGCTCAGATACAGCATGCATCAAGTTCACTCATACTCCATCAGCCAGAGCTAGTCACAAGGCCAACAGGTGGGGAGGGGCAGCACACTCTTCCCAGAGCTGGGCAGCCGAAGTCATACGGCAACTCCTCTTGTATAATACAGTCCTAATGCATGCAAATGCAAGCAATAAGAAAGCAGGAATTACTATTCTGATATCAGACAAGGTGCAATTTAGGTTCAAAAGCATTAAATGAGATAAAGAAGCTCATTTCATAACGCTAAAGACGCAATTCATAACTGTATTCGTTGTGAATATCTATGTACCGAAACACAGCAGCATTTATAAAGCAGAAACTATGAGAGATGCAAGAGAAGAAAAACAGAAATAACACTAATAACAGGAGACATTGGCACATCCCTTTCAGTCCAAAGCAGGTTAAACAGACATAAAAAACCTAGACAACATAATCAAAAGCAGATCTTGTTGTGTGCCATCGAGTCAATTCTGACTCACAGGGATCCCAGAGGACAGAGTAGAACTGTCCCATATGCTTTCCAAAGCTGTAATCTTTTTTTTTTTTTTTAAATTGTACTGTGGATGAAGGATTACAGAACAAACTAGTTTCCCATTTAAGGCCCCAGATGCTACTCACCAAACAGAGTGTAGAACATTTTCTTCATAAACTCTGTTACGCCAGTTGAGCTAGATCTTCCCCGAGACCACGGTCCCCACAGGTAAGGCTGCCATCTTTACAGAAGCAGACACCACATCTTTCCCCACAGAGAACTGGTGGGTTCGAAATGCCAACCTTTTACTTAGCAGCCGAGAGCTTAACCACTTTACCACCAGAGCTCCTACAAGATCTTGGGGATCTCAATCAAATCACATAAGCTGATAACAGAAAATACATCATCTGAGTAGCATCTGGGGTCTTAAGAGCCTGTAAGCGGCCATCTAAGATACCCCACTGGTCTCACCCCCCTCGGGAGCAAGAAAGAATGAAGAAAACTAAAGACACAAGGGAAAGATTAGTCCAAAGGACTAATAGACCACATCTACTACGGCCTCCACCAGACTGATCCAGTACAACTAGATGGTATCCGGCTACCACCACTGACTGCTCTGACAGGGATCACAATAGAGGGTCCCAGACAGAGTTGGAGAAAAATGTAGAACAAAATTCTAACTCACAAAAAAAGACCAGACTTACTGGCCTGACAAAGACTGGAGAAACCCCAAGACTGTGGCCCCTGGACACCCTTTTGGCTCAGTAATGAAGTTACTCCTGAAGTTTACCCTTCAGCCAAAGATTATACAGGCCCATAAAACAAAATGAGACTAAAGGGGCACAGCAGCCCAGGGGCAAGGACCAGCAGGCAGGAAGGGACAGGTAAACTGGTAATAGGGAACCCAAGGTCGAGACAGGAGAGTGCTAACATGTCACGGGGCTGTTAATGTCATAAAACAATATGTGTACTAACCATTTCATGAGAAGGCAGTTCGTTCTGTAAACCTTCATCTAAATTATAACAAAAAAAGAAAGAAAACACACCGCCTCCCCAAGTGTTCATGGATCACTTATGAATGCCCACCATACATTAGGTGGCAAAAAAAAGCCTCAATAAGCTCCTGATCAAAATGAAATAAAACTGGAAAATGATAATAACATATAAAAAAGGCCCTTCAACCTGGAACAAAATACTTAAACAACTTTAGGGTCAGAGGGGAAACAATGCCATTTAAGCTACGCAAAATTCCTCATCATTTTTTAGCACAATCAATTGATATCGTCTGTTGTAGACTGAATTATGTTCCCCCAAAACATATTAAGTTCTAACCCCTGTACCTGGGAATGAGAGCCTGATTGGAAACAGAGTTTTCTTTTGGTATGTTAGTGAGTCCATACCAGAGAAGGGTGGGTCCTAAACCTAATCCCTTCTGAGGTACCTTATATAGGGGAGTGTAGACACAGAGACAGGTACCTGGGGTAGGGGAGTATAGACACAGAGACGGGTACCTGGGGTAGGGGAGTATAGACACAGAGATGGGTACATGGGGAGAGGCCATGTGAGGACAGAGGCAAGTATGTCTGTAAGCAGCAAACGAATGCCAAGAATTGCCAGCAGTCAAAAGAAACTAGGAGAGAGGCTCACAGGAGGAATCGACAGGGCTGGGACATGGCTGGGCCTTCTGGTGTCCAAAACTGTTAGAAAATAAACTTCTGTTCTTTAAAGCCACCTACTTTGTGTTATTTTGTTATGGCAGCCTTAGGAGACTAAGACGCTGTCTAAAATTAACAAATCAGGAAGGGGAAGTATTCTAAAGTTATTCAGAATTATGAATGTAACCATCAGAAGAACTCAAAAGAAACAATAAAAAATGCTTACTTCTGGGGAGTGATATTTAGGAGAGGGAAGACTCAGGGAGAATTTTACTTTTCATTTGAAACCCCTCTGCACTCCTTGCATTTTTCTACCATGTGCAGCTGTGTTTTATAATAAACAAATATATAAGTAAGGCACAGAAGAAAGTAACATGAATACTCCTTCACTTTGTACATTTTTGTTCTTGAAAATTAGACCCCCCCCCCCCCAAAAAATCAGCATTTGTATACATTCATTTCTTCTCCACCAAGCGCCATGTGCTGGGTGAGGTGCTGGGCAATAAAACAATAGACTCCCAAGGAGCTTACATTCTAAAGCTCCAGGCCACCACTGGGTTCTCTCTCCCTCTTCAAAGCAAGTCTGCACCTCACAGGGCTCACAAGAATGAGAGGATACATTGTGAAAACTGTAAAATTCTGAACAGAAAATGGCCAGTCTGGTAATAGTTTATCATTTGATATCCAAACTGTAACTTGACACTAAAATTACCAAACAAAATGTTTATAATTAACAGTAATATAGCTCTGTGTAGCCTAATAAGTGTTCTGACACCTCATGCAATCTTTACAACAATCCTAAAAAGTGGACTCTGTCCCTCTGTCCATTTGAAAGCTAAAAAAAAAAGGAAGCTCCAGGTAGGATTTACTCGGCCAGGTTCACCACACTAGTAAATGAGAGAGCTAAGCCCATATTTCACCTTGCCATATATAATAATACATATTTCTTACATAACACATGTTATATACATATATATATATATATATATATATAAACAATATGTAGTCCCGGTGGCACAGTGGTTAAGCATTCGTCTGCTGACCAAAAGGCTGGCAGTTAAATCTACCAGGGGCTCCTTGGAAACCCCAGGGGGCAGTTTTACTCTGTCCTATACTGTCGCTATGAGTCAAAATCAACTCGACGGCAATTTTTTTTTTTAAATAAACAATATATACTTTTTCTTATATAATTATATAGAAAATACATATATTTCTTATACTATACCACCTGTCTCTGTAAGTAAATCTGAGCTTAATGATTTTTTTTTTTAACCCAATCTGCATTTGAAAATCAACTGTAACTAGGGAAGACTGAAATGCTTTACACTATCACATGGCCATACCATATTTTGGCAAAATTTTAAAACTTAAATCTTTGTCAAAACAAAGCTGAGTGAAAAATATGGATAAGCCTACCATGGTTATGGAATACAGTTACACGTCATTTAATGTCCACGATATGTTCTGTGATACGGAATACAGTTACACGTCACTTAACGTCCACGATATGTTCTGTCATATGGGATACAGTTACATGTCCCTTAATGTCCACGATATGTTCTGTGATACGGAATACAGTTACATGTCACTTAATGTCCACGATATGTTCTGTGATACGGAATACAGTTACACGTCATTTAACGTCCACGATATGTTCTGTGAAATAGGGCATTATGTTATGTGGATGTTGTGTGAGTGCATACTACGTATATACCGGCAGTCTCCAGGTTACAAATGTCTGACTTATGTACAATCTGTAGTTATGAACCAACCTTCGTAAAGCCTATTAAAAATTCAGTGTAATTTTTAATGGTTCATAATCACAAGCGGGCACTACTTTTAGACACACATCAAAGCTATATGGGATACTGTAGTGTACGTGTACTGAATAAACAGTCAAGATACTGTGCACAGTATTGTATTTAAGCTAGTGTATCTGGATGTTGCATCTACTATGTCTGGTAACACCCACTAAGTCCCGTTCTCCCATAAGGATTTCTGACTTCTATTATAGCCTTAAGGGACCACTGATGAACGTGCAGTTGGACTTTGCCCAAACAGACATCATACAGCACAGGACTGTATTCCCAATTGTCACAAATGGCTAATAAATTACCGATTCAAGGTTATTTCAAGATAACCCTATAGTGCCTTTCATTAGATTTACATTGACACTGTCAGATTTATGGCTCTTTTGTAGCTTTAATATTGGGAAACATTCCAAAGCAAAGGCAGATAGCAATTCTTTGAAGTGCACTGCGTAGGTTATCTGCAACCTGTGGTTTGCTGGCAACAACATGGAGATTCAAAGCTCTCATACTGTCTGACCCAGCTCATTTTAAGATCACACCAGCAACTCATGAAGATTCTAAACCAGAACTGGAAATTAACTGAAATTCTATAGCTCATTCATGGCAACAACCTAAATGACATTACTCCTTAGGTATACCCTTACGTAGTATACTTTTACCCTTCAGAAAGAGTTAAGCTTTACTTTAATTCCACAGCTACAAGAACACATCACTATTTAACCAGCAAACACAAAAATAGAATACCACTAACAGCGCAATGTTTGCATCCTTCTTTAGCAATTTTCCTGCAGGTGGGTTGCAGGGAAGGAATACTGACACCCTGCATATCAAGCAGACAGGGCATGGGACTTATGCTTTACATGCGGCAGAAATATTTGACTGACTCTTTGTCATGAATACACAACGCGTACTTTCATCTAATTTCACTGAAATCAACAACAACAGAACTATGGAACAGTACTGATGAGACGGGATTACAACAAAAGCGGCGTGGGTGGTGGATAAATGAAGCAGGAGATGAACTCATAATAGGCTTTAGCTTGCAATTAGGGTATTAGAAGGAGTCTGTGATGAGAAATATCTGCAATATGCTGAGTACCTTTTAATGGCCGCCACATCCTTAAAACAGTATCACTGTCTCCTTTGACGCACTAGCTGATCAGCTCTTAAATATGTGGGCTTGGATGACACGCAATGCATTCAATGTCTGTATTTTAAAAGCCAATCAATTCAGGAGTCTGACATGGAAATGGACTACAGGGTGATTTGAAAAAGGATAACATGTTGACCATTAATAAGAAAAATGGGAAGTTCTATAGTTTTTTTTTTATAGTTAAGAAAGGGGGGAGGTGGAGTAACACATACTAATGCCTAGAATGGTGATGACAGGTGCAAGCGATGCTAGATATAACTTAGGATTCTAAACATCTAACACTGATATAAAATTTTAGACGTCCCATTGTATCTGACAGTGAAGGTAGGACTGGTTTTTGGCTTCAAATAAGTTTACTAGTAAAACTCACAGAACTCGAGTACTCTTCCTTCCCCAAGAGTTCCTGGGCCCAAGTAGTACTAGAAATAACACAGTCCTCATTGTTTACATAATTATTTATTGTACTTTAACACTTATGCTTACAAACTGCTTTCAGATATTTTATTTCATTAAAAGACCAATTACCCAGTCCAAAAGGTCTTTGGCTGTGAAATCCTGCAAAAAACTATCTGGCACTGTTTCCTAGATAAATAATTGTGACTGGTGATGTTGATGATAATATTTTCATAATCCTCATCCCCAACAGCTATGGCTCTAAATGTTCTACACACATTACCTCAAAGAATCCTCAGAAACTGTGAGATGTTAATATTACTATTCCCAATTTATAAAAGAGACTGTGGGAAAGAGAGGCTCAGTAACTTGCTCTGGGACACAAAGGTAGGTTAAACCTATGATGCGCGAACTCTGGTGCAAACTTATTGTGAACAGTGGAGATGAAAGTCTTCTTGTAAAGCCTCACTGTCAACAGGTGACCAACAGTCAATGAAGAAAAGAGATGTTTCTTTAAAAGGAAAAGGCTTTTCAAAAATCCTTTTAGTCAGTATTACTGGCTCAGGACCTAGTCTTGTTTCACAACACCATACCTCTTTACAAAAAGGAGTGCTGGCCTGAGACAACCATCAGGTATGTCCTTTCTCCACCAATTACAGATTCTTTCCCAGGGAAGCACACTCCGAATTGAGATACATTGTAAACATTAAGATCACCTCCTGGTATGAGGTGCTGTGATGTTAAAATTCATCTGAATAAACTCTAAATGTTTTGTGAATCAGAGAAAGCTACTGTTTGGTATTAGCATCAAGTATTATGCAACGTTCAATATGTTTTGTCCTAACATTTAAAGGAGAAACAAAATTTATAATTTGCCATTATATTTTTGAACTACACATCACATGAGACATTTAGAAACCAGCTGGAATAAATGCCCTGTAACTGAGAGGCTCTTGTGGACAGGGACCCTCATCTTTGTGCACCTTTGCATTTGCACTACCGTGTGCTTCATGAAACTAAGCATTTCCTGGAGGTGTATTCCAGTAATACAGTAAGGTATTAGACTTTATAGTCAAAAGAATTAAAGTGGCAAAACAAGGGCCCAATACGTGTATTTTCTGAACTAAGATTACAACCTGAATTGTAGAGAAATAAAATTGTGCCCGGTAATTCAGTAATTAAATATGTACCACTGGTTCTTCTCAGGAATAAAAATCTGCTCTTCGTGTCAGTATTTTCACTTTCAAGAAGAAAAAAGCAAAACACTTAATTTCCGCCTCTCTCACCCTAAACAGCTGAATCATTTACATATTTAACAGCCGGACTTCTACCAAGAGCTGTCATTGCCGACTGTTAGCTGAGAGGTGCCGAATTTAAACCTTCCCTAGGGCACCATGGAAGAATTAGGGGAAATTAACACGATCCCCAAACTTATACACGGGCTGCGTTATCGTTGACCAAGCAGGAGGCCCTGTCTGAGAAAACGTCTTGGTCTGTTGCACAACTACAGGTTCCGCGTCTACCCCGCGACTGGCCGGGCTAGAGGCGAGCGGCCCCAACCTCCGGGCGCGGGCCTCCGGGGGCAGTCGGCTCCAGCTCCCCGCAGCTCACCGAGGCACCTCAACGTGGGGCTCACGCCCGACCCGGAGGGACGTGGGGGACGCTAGGGGGGCTCTAGAAGGCGCGGGGTATCTTAGGGCCCATGAGGAGCTCTGGAGGTTCCCGGGGGCCCTCAGGGAGGTCTGGGGGCCCTCAAGGAGATCTGGGGGGCCTGGGGGGATCTGGGGGTCCTCAGGGAGGTCTGGGGGGCCTAGGGGGATCTGGGGGCCCTCAAGGAGATCTGGGGGGCCTGGGGGGATCTGGGGGTCCTCAAGGAGGTCTGTGGGGCCTAGGGGGATCTGGGGGCCCTCAAGGAGATCTGGGGGTCCTCAGGGAGATCTGGGGGGCCTGGGGGACCTTAGGGAGGTCTGGGGGCCCTCAGGGAGATCCGGGGGTCCTCAGGGAGGTCTGGGGGCCCTCAAGGAGATCCGGGGGTCCTCGGGGAGCTCTGGGGGGCCTGGGGGGATCTGGGGGCCCTCAGAGAGATCTGGGAGTCCTCAGGGAGGTCTGGGGATTCTCAGGGAGGTCTGGGGGCCCTCAGGGAGATCCGGGGGTCCTCAGGGAGGTCTGGGGGGCCTGGGGGCCCTCAGGGAGGTCTGCGGGGCCGGGGGGCCCTCAGGGAGGTCTGCGGGGCCTGGGGGCGATCTGGCGGTCCTCAGGGAGATCTGGGTGTCCTCAGGGAGGTCTGGGGGGCCTGGGGGCCCTCAGGGAGGTCTGGGGGGCCTGGGGGCCCTCAGGGAGGTCTGCGGGGCCGGGGGGCCCTCAGGGAGGTCTGCGGGGCCTGGGGGCGATCTGGCGGTCCTCAGGGAGATCTGGGTGTCCTCAGGGAGGTCTGGGGGGCCTGGGGGCCCTCAGGGAGGTCTGCGGGGCCGGGGGGCCCTCAGGGAGGTCTGCGGGGCCTGGGGGCGATCTGGCGGTCCTCAGGGAGATCTGGGTGTCCTCAGGGAGGTCTGGGGGGCCTGGGGGCCCTCAGGGAGGTCTGCGGGGCCGGGGGGCCCTCAGGGAGGTCTGCGGGGCCTGGGGGCGATCTGGCGGTCCTCAGGGAGGTCTGGGGGGGCCTCAGGGAGGTCTGGGGGCCTGAGGATCGGGGGGGCCCCGGGAAAGCCGCAGGGCGAGGGCGTCGGGACGGAGACGCCCTCAGGGCGAGCGCGGACCGGAGCTCACCCAAACAGCCCTCGCAGGAAGGAGTGGGAGGCTTTGACTCGCTTCTCGGCCTCCGCCATCAGCTGCACGGCTTCACGCTCCTTCCCTGCGTTGTCCATGTCGCCGCCACGGCCTCTGCCACCTCAGCCGGCCAGCGATGCGTCCACAGCTCCTGCCTACACCTCCCTCCCCGGCAGCCCCCGGGCGCAGGCGCCGCGCGCACGTCCTGTCGGGAGTTGTAGTCCGCGGGCCCGCCTCCGCCGCGCAGGGGCGCGGGGCGTGCACTACACTTCCCGTGCGGCCGCAGGACGGGGGGCGTGGCCCCGGCTTCGGCTCGGGGCCGCGACGCTCTGGAGGGATCCTAAGCCAAAGGGATGTTTAGGCTTTGAGTGTGTGGAAGATGGGAGACGGCTGCCTGAGAAACGCAGCACCGTGGTGGCTCGGGAATTCCTGCTGACTACGCCTGACGAGTGGCAACGAGATGGTTGAAGGCACGGGGATAACAGACTGGAAGTCTCAACACAGACGCAAGTTCCCCGGAGCAGCCGCTGCAAGCGATTGCATCGCCCTGTGATCCCACCGCGCGCGCGCCAGAGTCCAAGGCGGGCAGAAGGAGCCGCTTTTATCTTCCAGGGCTGGAGGTTCGGAACGTATGATCTTCCCCAGAACAAGTGCGGAGTTATTTTTACGTTCCCAAACTGCAGCCCTCTGTCGTCCCCCTTCCTGGGTTATAAATGAGCTGGCATTTAATATGCACAATCCACTCTCTGTATTGACCGAATTCCATGCTCTCTTATTCTTTACATAATGCTGGCTTGAGGGGAGTGAGGGTAGGTCTTCTGGGACAAAATTCCTGCGTGCCAGGAGGACTTTAATCTCCTGGAAGTATCCATAGGTAGATAGAATCGTGTGCCAGACTTGCAGGCCTCTTCCAGCGATAGTTATTTTTTAATGCAATGTCTAGACGGATTACACTTGGCAATGCCAAAGTCGAGATGGTGGAGCAAGTATGAGTATCGCTGCCAAGTGAGAATTTGTGAAAATTTCAAACTAATAAATAAGGTTGTGGACATTAGCATGCAAAATTTAAGAAAATGAAGCCTGTCTTTAGAGGGAAAGGCAAGAGAGGCCAAACTCCTACAAAGAAAGATATCTAAAGCATATATCACAGAGTTCATTCATTTCAGGACACTACAAAGAGGAGGAAGTCTTGCATATCTGTACAGAGCTTATTTACTGTCCTTACATGCATTGTTCTAACTTGGACAAGCTTATTTCACAGTGAATACTTTTGGAGCCATATGGGGGAAGGAGTCAGGAAACTGGAGGTGGCAGTAAATGTAGGAGTGAAGAGAGAAAAACTGTAAATTAAGAGTGGCAGCAGTATGTTTTGAAATTTTGGGTTGTTCCTGGGCATTTCCCTTACTCTTTTCTTTCTCAGGAAACGCTGGTGGCACAGTGGTTAAGAGCTTGGCTGCTAACCAAAAGATGGGCAGTTTGAATCTACCAGCTGCTCCTTGGAAACCATATGGGGCAGTTCTACTCTGTTCTATAGGGTTGCTATGAGTTGGAATCTACTCAACGGCAATGGGTTTGGGTTTTTTTTTTTTCTTTCTCACAGGAAACCTAAGGACACTGTCATCCTCCCTCTAGTCCACACCCAGGTGGAGGAGAAACTCCAAAGAATTATTTGCTGTGTACAGCAAGTCTTTTCTCCTCCTATAAGGCTAGGTGAAAGCAAGGGTGGAGGGGAGAGATGAATCTCACAGAATAAGGACAAGCTAGAGGGACAGATGTGGAATCCTCAGAGAAGGAGAGAAAATGAGAGCCACCCATGGTGTGGGCCAAAGAGGGGGCAGAAGTGCCTCGGGGTAGGAGCTATCCCGGAGTAGATCCAAGGTCCTTGGCCTAGACCTGTGCTGCACAGTATGGTGGCTGCTTACACATTCGGTTGTTTTCATTTAAATTAAATAATATTAATATTTAAATGAAACATAAAATTCCATTCCTCAGTTGCCTGGTAACTTTTCAAGTGTTGTACTGGAGTGCACAGATATAGAACATTCCCCCCACTGCTGATCATCTGCACGTGTCCATAGAATGAGGCACATTGTGGGGACAGTGTTGTGTGGAGTCTAGCGATGAGGGAGAGAGCCTGGGGCATGAATGCAGGGCATCTCCAGGATTGCTGGGGCTGGTGTCCTGACTGGTCTGGCAAGTGCCCAGTTCACTGGGAGGTGTCCACCATGGAGCTCAGTGCAGCTGCAGCTACCACTTAGTGAGTTCACTTAGTGCCATCTGGAGCCCTGGTGGCACAGCGGTTAAGAACTTGGCTGCTAAACAACAGGTTGGCAGTTTGAATCCGCCAGCAGCTCCTTGGAAACCCCATGGGGCAGTTCTACTCTGTCCTGTTGGGTCGCTGAGTCAGGGTTGGTTGTTGGTTTAGTGCCATCTGGTACCCCTCTCTCTGCTTCCATAGTCAGTGTGATTAGCACTTAATATTTCCGTGCTTACTGGTCCTAGTTGACAGCACTGTGCAGTTCTCCCTGAGGGTTTTCTTTGGCCTTCTAGCCTGCTCTTCTTGTATGTAGGAGTGGGGTGTTTAGTTAACTTCATTAACAGCGGAATCAGTACCTCCTTGCCCCCTAGGAGCAGCCCTCAATCAGTGGCTGTTGGGAAGTTGGCAGATGTCTTAGTCTGGATTCTCTAGAGGATCAAAACCAGTGAAGCATATATAGATATTGTCATGGATTGGATTATGTCCCCCCAAAATGTGTGTCAACTTGGTTAGACCATGATTCCCAGTATTGTGTGGTTATTCTCCATTTTGTGATTGATATAACTTTCCTATGTGTTGTAAATCCTAATCTCTGGCTGTGGTTAATAAGGCAAGATTGGATTGTGTTGAGATTAGGATGGGATGTAACAAACACACTGGCTCAGGTCACATCCCTGATCCAATGTAAAGGGAGTTTCCTTGTGATGTGGCCTGTACCACCTTTTATCTTGCAAGAGATGAAAGGAAAGGAAGCAAGCAGAGAGCGGGGAACCTCATACCACCAAGAAGGCAGCGCCTGGAGCAGATCGTGTCCTTGGTACCTAGGGTTCCTGCGTGGAGAAGCTCCTGGTCCGGGGGAAGATTGACAAAGACATTCGTCCAGAGCCAACAGAGATGGAAAGCCTTCCCCTGGAGCGGACACCCTGAATTTGGACTTCTAGCCTACTAGACTGTGAGAAAATAAATTTCCCTTTGTTGAAGCCATCCACCTGTGGTGTTTCTGTTACAGCAGCACTAGATAACTAAGACAGATACATGTATAGAGAGAGAGAGAGAGAAATTTCCTTCAGGGAATGACTCATGAAATGGTGGGGGCTGGTGAGTCCCAAATCCGTGGGTCAGGTGACAGGCTGAAGACTCCTGCTGGCTCACTGAGGTTGCAGGGGTTGGCAAATCCAAAACCTGCAGGTTAGGAGGCAGCCCAAAGACTTCTGCAGGCTTACAGTCTAGGAACTGGAGGTCAG
The DNA here is from genome assembly GCF_024166365.1 of Elephas maximus indicus. Taxonomy (NCBI): domain Eukaryota; kingdom Metazoa; phylum Chordata; class Mammalia; order Proboscidea; family Elephantidae; genus Elephas; species Elephas maximus. The sequence continues at coordinate 65,930,175 of NC_064843.1, forward strand.
GTGAGGAGAAAAGTGCAGGGTCAAGAAAAAGTGAGCTTTGGCAGATCATTTATATACTGGAGGCAGGCCACACCCCCAAGGAAATGCCTTTCAACTGATTGGCTGCTCATATCAGATCACAAAATGGAAGGGAATTACATAGTGTCTGCCAAACCACTGAGAATCATAGCCTAGCCAAGTTGACACATAACATTAACCATCACAGGAGATAAACAGCCAAATTTCTTCTGCCAGAAATTCTAGCTGGATTCAGACGAGGGCATGGAATGAGGGATATCATTGCTAATGTCAGATGTATCTTAGCTGAAGGCAGGGAATACCGGAAGGATGTTTACCTGTGTTTTATTGACTATGCAAAGGCATTTCACTGTTTGGATCATAACAAATTATGGATAGCATTTCGAAGAATGGGAATTCCAGAACACTTAATCGTGCTCATGCAGAACCTATATGCATGGTTTAAAATCATTAAAGGTATGTGTCAAGGTTGTATCCTTTCACCATACTTATTCAGTCTATATGCTGAGCAAATAAGCTGGACTGTATGAAGAAGAATGCAGTGTCTGGATTGGTGGAAGATGCATTAACAACCTGCAATATGCAGATGACACAAACTTGCTTTCTGACAGTGAAGAGGACTTGAAGCACTTACTGATGAAGATCAAAGACCACAGCCTTCAGTATGGATTGCACGTCAGTGTGAAGTAAACAAAAATCGTCACAACTGGACCAATGAGTAACATCACGATAAATGGAGAAAAGATTGAAGTTGTTAAGGATTTCATCTTACGTGGATCCATAATCAATACCCATGGAAGCAGCGGTCAAGAAATCAAAGGACATATTGCATTGGGCAAATCTGCAAAAGACCTCTTTAAAGTGTTGAAAAGCAAAGATGTCACTTTGAGGATTAAGGTGTACCTGACCTAAGTTGTGGTATTTTCAGTCATCTCATATGCATGTGAAAGCTGGACTATGAATAAGGAAGACAGAAGGAGAATTGATGCCTTTGAATTATGGTGTTGGCAAAGAATATTGAGTATACCATGGACTGCCAGAAGAATGAATGAATAAGTCTGTCTTGGAAGAAGTACAGCCAGAGTGCTCCTTTGAAGTGAGAATGGGGAGACTTTCTCACATACTTTGGACAGGTTGTCAGGAGAAACCAGTTCCTGGAGAGGGACATCATGCTTGGTAAGGTAAAGGGTCATCAAAAAAGTCAAAGACCCTCAATGAGATGGATCGACACAATGGCTGCAGCAATGGACTCAAACATAGCAAAGATTGTGAGGATGGCACAGAATGAAACTAGGTAGTGTTTCATTCTTTTATACATAGGGTTGGTTGCCGTGAGTAAGAACTGACTTGACGACACCTAACAACAGCAATGACACTGGTGGACTAACTGTGCCGGGCTCTCCACTGTCTCCCAGAGGGCGCCAGTAGGATTGGGCTCCAGTTGCTCACGGTGGAAACTGCTTGTTCCACACCCTTTATCGGATTCCCTTATTTGTCCCTTCCATTACACTTCTCTTACTTGTTCCCACACCCCTGATGGTGTTACTAGTATCATCTCCCAATAAACTGCTTTCACTAGAATTCTTGTGTTAAGTTCTGTTTCCGGTCATATTTTGGTCCCCATAAACAATCATGGTGCTCAGTGTAAATTCATAAGTCAGCATTCTCATGTGTGGATGACTCTATATTTAGTGTTCCATCCCTGTTTCGAATGTGTCTAAAGTAACAGCAATAACTTATTATTACTGCCACTTATGATTCTAGGGTAGGACTGGGTTCAGCAGGGTGGTTGTCACACAGATTCTCTTACTTAGATGGCACATGGGACTGGAGTAAAGTCAAAGCCTTCTTTAATCGCATGCCTGGTACCTGGGCTGGGAAGACTCCAATAGCTAGAGGACGGGATCCTTGGCCTCTCTGTTTCTCTCAATCTCATCTCATACATGGTGGCTCAGAACTCCAGAGATGCATGTCCTGTGACAGAAAGTGAGCCAGGCAGAAACTGTTTAATCTGATGACCTAGCCTCGAAAGTTGCAAGACATTACTTCTTGTTGATTTGAATCACTAAGACACACACATGTTCAAGGGGCCTGGAATTAGACTCCATCTCTGGATGGAAGGGCCTCAAAGGATTTGCAGACATTTTCAAACCACCACAGTAAGGTGAGAATGAGCCAGTCCCTCTCCTCTAGTGTGCTCTGATTGCGTTGACAAAGCTGTGAAGAACCACCAGGCTGAGGACCAGCGCCTCACCTCACCGGTCCTGGTCCTGCTGTCCCACACTTGCTCCCCCTTCCGCTGGCCTCCTGCAGTGATCTCAGCCTTTGCTCTCTGTGGGGAACAGTAAGAGGGGGACAGAGGCACTCAGAAAAGGCCACATCCTGTCCACTGTGCTCTGTCTCAGAGGGTAGAGAAGAAAGTAATTTCAAAAGGATCTTCATCCAAAGTCATTAACCCTCTGTCTTGATGAAAATAAATGTCCTCCGTTCATCTCGATGAGGTCGGGCTTCCGTGCGTTGGGCACCTTCAAAGACAGAATTCAACTATTCTATTTATAGCAGCTCTTTGCATTTTCCTCGTAGATTTGCAAAACCCAAGAGTGTTTGAATGGCAAATTTCAGAGGAACTTTGGTACATGTTTTTTGTTAAGACTTTTTTTCTAACTTTTCAAGACAACAATTAGTTTGTTCCGTATGTAAGTGGGGAAGGGACATTTTACACCATGTCAAAATTGCTACAAATATTTGCAAATGCAACTTCGTTAATATTATTTAATATTTCCTTGAAGTATTGCATAAAATTTAGACCCACAAATTAGGAGAGGTAAAATTAAATATACACAAATATCTTTTAGAGGAAACAAAGAAAGTAATAAATAAAGCTAAAATGGATATTTATGAGAAAATATACATTAATATCATTAGTTAATATTATTCAGTAGTTGATACGAATGTTTACCAAAAAATTTTGAAATTGATATTTTTAAATATAGCAAATGGGCATAAAAAACAGAGACAATTTATATGATATAATCTAAGACCCAACTTACCTATACTTACTACAGTTATCCTTAAAGTTATGGTTCTAAGCTGCCCGTACAATTGCTTAAAGGGAAAGAATACGGATTGTTTCCCAGATTGTCCTTTCATTTCCTTTCACATTATTATTTAATGTAATATTCTAATAGAACAAGGGGGTATTTCTTGCTTTAAAATCAGGAAAGATGTGTATATCCTTTCACCATACTTATTCAATCTATATGCTGAATGAATTATCTGAGAAGCTGGACTATATGAAGAAGAATGAGGCATTAGGGTTGGAGGAAGACTCATTAACAACCTGCGATATGCAGATAATACAACCTTGCTTGCTGAAAGTGAAGACGACTGGAAGCACTTACTGATGAAGATCAAAGACTACAGCCTTCAGTATGGATTACACCATAACATAAACCAAAGCCCTCACAAGTGGACCAAAAAGGAACATCATGGTAAATGGGGAAAATACTGAAGTTGTCAAGGATTTTATTTTACTTGAATCCACGATCAGTGCCCATGGAAACAGCAGTCAAGAAATCAAAGGACGTTTTGCATTGGGCATACCTGCTGCAAAAGACCTACCTCTGAACTTTTAAGAAGCAAAACTGTCACCTTGAGGACTAAGGTGTGCCTGATGAAAGCCATGATATTTTCTTTTTTCATTGTGCATTAGGTAAATGTTTATAGAGCAAGTTGTATTCCCATTTGATTAGTTTGTACATAAAGTGTTTTGTGGCCTTGCTTTCCTTCCCCATTTTTGCCCTGGATTCCCAGTTTGCATTCATCCTGATTTTCTACCCCTTCCTGCCTTCTCATCTTTGCTTTTGGGCAAATATTGCCTTTTCGATCTCATATAATCGATCGTTGTAAGGAGTGCTTTCTTCTCAGGTGTTATTGTTTATTTTACGGGCTTGTCTGTTTCGCTGGAAGGCGGTCTCTGGGAATGGCTTCAGTTCCCGGTCAGAAGGGTGTCTTGGGGCCATAGTCTTGGAGGTTCCACCAGTCTCTGTCAGACCAGTAAGTCTGATCCTTTTTGTGAATTTGATTTTTTCGTTTTACATTTTTTCTCCCGCTTTGTCCAGGGCCTGCTGCTGTGATCCCAGTAAGAGCAGTTGGTAGTGGTAGCCAGTCACCGTCTAGTTCTTCTGGGCTTGGAGTTATGTAGGCTGTGATTCATGTGGTCCATTAGTCCATTGAACTAATTGCTCCCTTGAGTCTTTTGTTTTCTTCACTCCTTTGCTCCAGGAGGCAAGAGACCAATAGGTGTATTTTAGATGATTGTTCGCAAAGTTTTAAGACCCCAGGCACTACTCACCAAAGTAGGATGCAGAACATTGGCTTTATGAACTACGTTGTGCCAGTTGACACAGATGACCCCCAAGTCTATGGTCCTTGGCTTTCAAGCCTGGGAACTTCATCCCACGAGGTATTTGGTTACATGTAAAAGGTTTTCCTGACTGTGCTTCTTGTGTGCTCTATTGTCTATATTAATATACGAGGAGGACCTACAGTCATGTATGTAGAAATATCTACCACCAAGCCTGTACCTGCCTTTGGGTGTGCTCCCTTACACTCTCCCACACATCTTGGCATATCTACCTACCTATGTGTCCATTTTTAAGTCATTGTTTGTTGATACTATTTTTGTATGATTGTCTATGCTATAGCAGTTACCATTAAAAATAAATAAATATATAAACCTGTTGCCATTGAGTCGATCCTGAACCATATCTTCTTTCGTTCCTCTGAGTGTCCTCTCTTGCCTTAGTTATGTTGTGCTGATTTCTCCCACATTGCGTATTGCCTTTCCCTTCACCATTATTAACACCTGACTTTTATCTATTTGGTAATTTTCTTTCCCTCCCCCGTCCATCCCAGGTAACCATCAAAGAATGTTTTTTCTTTTCTTTTTTTCCCTGTGTGTAAACCTTTTGTTGTCATTTTATAATAGCATCCTCATACAATGTTTGTCCTTTTGTGATTGACTTATTTCACAATTCGTCCTCCAGAAGAATTGATGCATTCGAATCATGGTATTGGTGAAGAATATTGAATATACCATGGACTGCTAGAAGAACGAACAAATCTGTCTTAGAAGAAGTACAGCCAGAATGCTCCTTAGAAGCAAGGAAGGTGAGACTTCGTCTCACATACTTTGGACATGTTGTCAGATGGAACTGATCCCTGGAGAAGGACATCATGCTCGGTAATGTAGAGGGTCATCAAAAAAGAGGAAGAACCTCAAAGAGATGGATTGACACAATGGCTGCAACAATGGGCTCAAACATAGCAAGGATTATGAGAATGGTGCAAGACTGGGCAATGTCTCTTTCTGTTGTACACGGGGTTGCTATGAGTCAGAACCAACTCAATGGCACTCAACAACAACAAAAGCATTAAAGGAAATTTTAGGAAAGGAAACTTTTCATGAGTTATTCTATCTACCCAACAAGACCACTTTCATTCTTTATGTACATGTATTCCTATCAACTCTTCATCTATCAAACCTATGAATCTGTAGATATTAATAGGGTATATAGTTATTTGTAGAAGCCCTAGTGATGCAGTGGCTAAATGCTAGCTGCTAACCAGAAGGTTGGTGGTTGGAACCCACAAGCCACTCCATGGGAGATGGATGTGGCAGTCTGCTTCTGTAAAGATTTACAACCTTGGAAACCCTATGGGGCACTCCTACTCTGTCCTAGAGGTCACCATGAGGCCAAATCAACTTGACAAAAATGGGTATAGTTATTTGTATTTTTTGTTTGTTTGTGAAACATAAGCATTTCCTATGTTGCTACTTGAAACTGAAGAAAATTAGAACAAGTCCATGAGAGCCAAAGTGTGACCTTGAGTATATCCCACCTGAATTTAGAGACCATCTCAAGAATAGATTTGACGTGTTGAACACTAATGACCAAAGAACAAACAAGCTCTGGAATGACATCAAAGACATACATGAAGAAAGCAAGAGGTCATTAAAAAGAAGAGAAAGAAAAGACCTAAATGGATATCAGAAGAGACTCTGAAACTTGCTCTTGAACGTCGAGTAGCTAAAGCAAAACGAAGATATGATGAAGTAAAAGACCTGAACAGAATATTTCAAAGGGCAGCTGTAGAAGACAAAGTAAAGTATTATGATGATGTCCGCAAAGAGCTGGACATAGAAGACCAAAAGGGAAGAACATACTTAGCATTTCTCAAGCTGAAAAAACTGAGGAAAAAATTCAAGCCTTAAGATGCAATACTGAAGGAGTCTACGGGGAAAATATTAAATGACACAGGAAGCGTCAAAAGAAGATAGAAGGAATACACAGAGTCACTATACCAAAAAGAATTGGTCGACATTCAACCATTTCAGGAGGTAGCATTATGATCAGGAACTGATGGTACCGAAGGAAGAAGTCCAAGCTGCACTGAAGGCATTGGCTAAAAAAACAAAAAACAAGGCTCCAGGAACTGACGGAATACCAATTGAGATGTTTTAACAAACAGTTGCAGTGCTGGAAGTGCTCACTCATCTATGGCCAAGAAATTTGGAAGACAACTACCTGACCAACTGACTGGAAGAGAGCCATATTTCTGCCTCTTCCCAAGAAAAGTGATTCAACAGAATGGGGAAATCATCAACCAATATCAATAATATCGCATGCAAGCAAAATTTTGTGGAAGATCATTCTAAAGTGGTTACAGCAGTATATCGACAGGGAACTGCCAGAAATTCAAGTCGGATTCACAAGAGGACATGGAACCAGGGATATCTTTGCTGATGTCAGATGGATCCCGGCTGAAAGCAGAGAATACCAGAAAGATGTTTACCTGTGTTTTATTGACTATGCTAAGGCATCTGGCTGTGTGGCTCATAACAAATTATGAGTAACATTTTGAAGAATGGAAATTCTGGAACACTTAATTGTGTTCATGAGGAATCTATACATGGATCAAGAGGCAGTCGTTTGAATGGAACAAGAGGATACTGCATGGTTTAAAGTCAGGAAAGATGTGTGGCAGGGTTGTATCCTTTTACTAGACCCATTCAACCTGTATGCTGAGCAAATAATCCGAGTAGCTGGACTATATGAAGAAGAACAGGGCATCAGGATGAAGGGAGACTCATTAACAGCCTGCGTTACGCAGATGACACAACCTTGCTTGCTGAAAGTGAAGAGGACTTGAAGCACTTACTGATGAAGATCAAAGACCACGGCCTTCAGCATGGATTACACCTCAACATAAAGAAAACAAAACTCCTCACAACTGGACCAATAAGCAACACCATGGTAAACGGAGAAAAGATTGAAGTTGTCAAAGGATTTCATTTTACCTGGATCCACAATCAACACCTGTGGAAAAAAGCAGCGGTCAAATCAAAAGACCCATTGCACTGGGCAAATAGGCTGCAAGAAACCTCTCTGAAGTGTTGAAAAGCAAAGATGTCACCTTGAGGACTAAGGTGCCCCTGACCCAAGCCATGGTGTTTTAAATTGCCTCATATGCATCGAAAGCTGGACAAAGAATAAGGAAGATCAAAGAAGAATTGGCACCTTTGAATTATGATGTTGGCAAAGAGTATTGAATATACCTTGAACGGCCAAAAGAATGAACAAATCTGTCTTGGAAGAAGTACAACCAGAATGCTCCTTAGAAGCAAGGATGGCGAGACTTCATCTCACATATTTTGGACATGTTGTCAGGAGGGATCAGTCCCTGGAGAAGGACATCATGCTTGGTAAAATAGAAGGTCAGGGAAAAAGAGGAAGACCCTCAGCAAGATGGATTGACACAGTGGCTGCCTCCACGGGCTCAAGCATAGCAACGATTGTGAGGATGGTGCAGGAGCGGGCCATGTTTTGTTCTGTTGTGCATAGGGTCGCTAAGAGTCGGAACCGACTTGGCGGCACCTAACAACAACAGCACGTTGCTAGAAATCTTCATACTTAATGGCTAATCATTTAGAGTAAAAATAATTCAGAATTTTACTTTACCCTTTCCCATTGTGGCATATTTGAGTTGTGTCAGATTTGACCGTTACTAAAATATATATATATTTTTTTTAAATATATTTAAGGTATGGTGCTGGAATATGTTCAGATTCAGCTGGAAAGAACTGAGTTTTCACAGACCCACTCTGCATTGTAGTGACTGACTTTAAAAATACAGTGAGAGGGTGTATGGATAATGAAGCTAAAATGAAGCCAGATCATAGAACCTCCCTTTCTCAATCCATAAAATAAATGGACAAAAAAGTGAAAACTAATAGCTTTTTCAGGGAATTAAAACAGAGGGAAAGCTCCCTGGCTAGATCTCTGTTTGCCTCTCTAGTCCCACTCTACCCTTTTTCTGTCCTGCCCTCTGCCCAGCACGCCGGCCAGTATGGACTACCTCAGTGGGGCTCCTGTGCCCTCTGGCTTCCAGCTGCACTTAGCCAATGAGGTACCCAGGCGAGAGGTGGAGGGAAGAAGGTGAGTGCCATCACAGTGTTTATTCTCTTGGCTATTTCCCTGTAAAGATATCATGTGTTGTCTTGTCCCTCCACAATGGCTAGCTGACCCTTTCTCTACCTTCTAGATCTCTTTCCTCATCCATTAGGCTTAGGAGTGCGCCTTGGCTGCCACTAGCTTCAGGCTGCTGCGCTGTGCCCTGCAGCTCCTTTGCACACACGCTGTTGTAAATACCCCTGTGTTAGCTTTCTAGGGCCACTGTTACCATAAGTACCACAAACAATACAAACTTTAAACAATACAAACTTACTGTCTCACAGTCCTGGAGGCTAGGACTCTGAATTCAACTTGTCAACAGGGCCGTGTTCTCTTTGAAGGGTTTTAGGGGAAGGTTCTTTTTTCCCTCTCCTATAGGAATCGACTCGATGGAACTGGGTTTGGTTTTGGGTTTTTTTGAGTTTCTGGTAGCCCGAGGCATTCCTCGGCTTGCAGCTCCAGCAAACTCTGTTGCTTGGCCACTGTCTTAGTCATCTACCGCTGCCATAACAGAAATACTGCAGTGGATGGCTTTAACAAAGAGAAACCTATTCTCTCACAGCCTAGCAGGTTACAAGTCCAATTTCAGGGCGTCAGCTCCAGGGGAAGGCTTTCTCTCTCTGTCAGCTCTGGAGGAAAGTGTGTTCTTCTCTTTTGGTTTTCTATCTCCAGGTCTTTGCACATTTCATTATAATACTTTGTCTTCTCGAGCCATCCTTTGAAATCTCTTCAGCTCTTTTACTTAATCATATCTTCCATTTGCTTTAGCTACTCTATGTTCAAAAGCAAGTTTCAGAGTCTCTTTTGACATCATTTTGGTGTTTTCTTTCTTTCCTGACTTTTTAATGACCTCTTGCTTTTCTCGTGAATGACGTCCCTGGTGTCATCCCACAACTCATCTGATCTTTCATCATTAGTGTTCAATGAGTCAAATCTATTTTTGAGTTAGTCTCTAAATTCAGGTGGAATATATTCAAGGTCGTACTTTGGCTCTTGTGGATTTGTTCTAATTTTCTTCAACTTCAACTTAAACTCGCACGTGAGCAATTGATGGTCTCTTCTACAGTTGGACCCTGGCCTCGTTCTGACTGACGATACTGAGCTTTACCATCATCTCTTTCCACGGATGTAGTCAATTTGAATCCTGTGTATTCCATCTGGCATTTGGCGAGGTCCAGGTGTAGAGTTGCCATTCATGTTGTTGAAAACGGTACTTGCAATGAAGAAGTCATTGGTCTTGCAAAATTCTCTCATGCAATCCCTGGCATTGTTTCTATCACCAAGCCATATTTTCCAACTACCAATCCTTCTTTGTTTCCAACTTTTGCATTCCAATCACCAGTAATTCTCAATGTATCTTGATTGCATGTTTGATCAATTTCAGACTGCAGAAGTTGGTAAAAATATTCAATTTCTTCATCTTTGGCTTTAGTGGTTGGTGTGTAAATTTGAATAATAGTCGTATTAACTGGTCTTCCTTGTAGATGTATGGATATTACCCTATCACTGACAACATTGTACTTCAGGACAGATCTTGAAACGTTCTTTTTGAGGATGAATGCAGCACCATTCTTCTTCAATTTGTCATTCCTGGCATAGTAGACCATATGATTGTCCAATTCAAAATGGCTAATACCAGTCCATTTCAGGGCAATAATGCCTGGGATATCAATGTTTATTCGATGTTCGTTTTTGACAACTTCCAATTTTCCTAGGTTCATATTTCATACGTTCCATATTCCTTTTATTAATGGATGTTTACTGCTGTTTCTTATTTTTGAGTATACCACATTGGCAAATGAAGGCCCTGAAAGGTTGACTCCATCCACATCATTAAGGTTGATTCTCCTTTGAGGAGGCAGCTCTTCCCCAGTGGTATTTTGACTGCCTTCCAAAAAAAAAAAAAAATTTTTTTTTTTTTCCCAACCTGAGGGGCTCATCTTCGGGCGCTGTGTCAGACAATGCTCTGCTGCTGTTCTTAAGGCTTTCACTAGCCAATCTTTTCAGAAGTAGACCATCGGGTCCTTCTTCCTAGTCTGGCTTTTAGTCTGGAAGCTCAGCTGAAACCTGTCCACCAAGGGCGATCCTGCTTGTATTTGAAATACAGGTGGCAAAGCTTCCCGTATCAACACCCAAGCCACCATAGTATGACAAACTAACAGACACGTGGTGGACTACATATATATGTACATAAAAAATATACAAATCATAAAAATGTACTCCAGTTATGAAGAAGAGTTAGATGACACTGGCATTTTGTCAGTTGTTGAAGTGTCTTATTTATCTAGTGCTGCTGTAACAGAAGTACCACAACTGTATGGTTTTTACAAACAGAAATTTATTTTCTCGTAGTGTAGGAGCCTAGAAGTGCAAATTCAGAATGCTGGCTCTAGGGGAAGGCTTTCTCTCTCTGTCGGCTCTGGAGGAAGGCCCTTGTCTCCTTATCTTACCCTTTCCTGTTTCTTGGAGATCTCCATGTGTCTTGGCTTCTATTTTTCCCCATGTCTCCCCTGCTGGCTTGTTTAATCTCTTTTAAAAAAAATTTTCTTTTTACACCTCAAAAAAGATTCACCCTACACTGATCTTACATCATTAACATAAAAAAGACAACCATTCTCTAATGGGATTATAACCACAGGCATAAAGTTTAGGATTTACAACACATTTTATTTGGGGGACGTCATTCAACCCGTAACAGGAAGGTTCCGCATTATCTGGATTATCCCTACGAACGGAGGTGGTGTTTCTAGTCAGAAGATTAGTGAGAGTTGTCTGTATGGCCCTTTTCTTTTTTTCTTCGTATTTTCATGGTACCATCTCACTGCTTCCCAAATCTGCCTATTGACTTTAGCAAGGTGATCAGCATTTGGGTCCTTGTTTTCAAACAACTGAAGCCTCTAATTTAGTTTAGAAAAAAATCCAGCTAATCCTTTCGGTGTAAAATTTTTTGACAACTTCTCTCTTTCCTCTTCCTTGTTATTTCTATCTTTTTCAGCATTTCTTTTTTCTTCAAAATCCATAAAGTCCTGATCTGTCAATTTCCCTTCTTCGTGATCTATGAGCTGTTCCATGTCGGTGACATCGAGTTCTAAATTCAGCATTCCTGCCACATGGACAATTTTCCCACTGATCTCTTCCATCATACCATCCTGATTGAATGCTTAGAGTGTGTTCATGTAACTCAGAATTTTTTCCATATCCCCAGTATGCATTTTCCTGTAACTTCCTCCCAGGAAGATGCAACGTTTCAGATACACCCAAAGAATATCATAATTCTTCTAGAAATTTCATAATATTACCGTACGCCCATCTGCTTCAGCTATTTCCTGAGCAAATGTAGTCCATAGGTAGTATGCTTTGGAAGTGGCAATTGCACCTTGGTCCATAGGCTGAACCATAGCTGTGTGTCGGAAGGTAAAGATACCACTGTTACATCTTGATTTAAATTGCCTATCCTGGGCATTATCAAGTGACAGCTGTTGGGTGCTTGTGAAATTCAATTGTTACATATCGTTAGAGTTGAACATTGCCCAACTTTCTATTCCCTATGACTTCTGACTCTGACACTGACGCCTGCTTCATTGTAGACCAGGCCATAGCCTGCTATATGGCAGTGTTTCGAAATATAAATCATAACACTGAACATTTGTAAACGAATAATTTCTTTTATAAGGATCAGCACAAAACTGGTTCCTACGAGGCAGAGGTTAAAGATGTCCCAAATGTTCAACTTTTTCAAGCTGCTGTACCATTCTATCATCTCTAACACCAGCTACTCCCTCTCCTCTCAGTACTTTCCCTTCCATCTTTGGGCTCCCTAATTTGCTTCAATGTCTCACAGAACTCAGGAACCAAACCATATAAAGGAAATGGCTCATGTGGTTGTGGAGGTTGGCAAGTCCCAAATTCGTGAGTTAGGCACAGGCTTCCCTCTACCCATGTGGCTGTAGGGGCTGACGAACCAAAACAGGCAGCTCAGACCACAGGCTGCTGGCTCACAAGGCTGTGGAAGCTGGTGAACCAGGTCACATGATAGGCTGCTGGCCTAAGGGGCTGGGGAGGCAGGCAAATCCCAGAATTGGCAGGTCAGACAGCAGGACTTTGGAGAGGTCAAATGATCATGAACCAAACTCGGGATCCAGATGCAGAGAGAGAGAGAGCCTCACCAGGACAGACATATATATCTTAGATGCAGGCCACACCCCAGGGAAGGGTATGACTTGGGTAAGGGTGAGGCTTGAGTCACACCCTCCTGCAAGCCTGCAACCCAAGACACACCTTACACCAATCCTGCCTCATCAACATGTACAGGTCAGGATCCACAACACGTAAAATGGAGGACAACAATACCAGGAACCATGCTGCAGCCAAGTTGGCACATAACCATCGCAGGTTCCATATACCTATACCTTATTTGCATAGTCCCACTCAATCATTGTGTGTGAGTCACAAAGACCACGGCTAGAAGGGCCGTAGTAAGTAATTCATGGCACCGCAATCTGCAAGTGAATCTCTGAGGATGATAACATGAGCAAATTACATGCTGCAACACTGTATGTAGTCCATATTACTAACAATAAAGTGTACAAAAAAGACAGTCGTAACTTCAGTTTTTTGTAAGTTCAGGATTACCTGTATATACTTTACAATGAAACTCTTACAGCCCAGGCTAAGGCTCATTTTCATGAACCCGCTGAACATGGATGGAGGCTCAGTGTTTTCCATGGCTGCCATCTCCAGAGATAGGCAGGCTTCGAGGGTCAGGGGGAGGATGCCACGGTGGGTCCCAGCGAGATTTTCATGATGGAGAGCAGTACAGCTGGGATTTGAACACAGGACAGTCGGATTCTAGAGCTTTTGCCTCCTTAGCTGTATTGTACTGCTTCTCACAGACCAATGTCTTAGTTATTTATTTTGAACATTTTAAAACTTTCATTTTGAAATAATTTCAGACTTACAAAAAAGTTGCAAGGATAGTCTAGAGTATTTTCATATACCCTTTACCTAGCTTTCCTTAACGTTAACATCTTACATAAACACGGCAAAACTAGGAAGTTAACATTCAGACAGTACTGTTCACTGACCTACAGTCTTTATCCACATATTATCAGTTGTCCCACAAATGTTCTTTTTCTGGAACAGGATCCCATCCAGGATCCTGACTTAGCAAGTGTTTTAAAAATAGAGAGTTTTATGGGTTTTTGGGTGCAGGTGGCCCTGAAACTTCAGGGGCCTGCCGGATTAATTTCTGAGTAAGCATCACACCTTATTCCTTCCTCACAGGGTAGCTGGGATTACCTCACAAAGCTCCTTTAGGGTCACACCAAGGCAGCAAGAGCTGGTGCCAGGGCATTCAGGTACAGTGGGATCTAGCAGACAGAACTCTGTGGTGAGGAGGCAGCAGGTGAGTAGGGAACCCACCTCTAGAGGAAGCACAAAGAACAGTCGACGGCTTAGTTAAACAGCAGGCACATACGGCAGGTAAGCTGAATGTACCAAACCTGCTCATTTCCTGACTCCCTCAACCTCAGTTCAGGTCTTACCTTCCCTTGTGCCCCCACTGAGGCCCACAGTGGCTCTCCTTCATCACACCAGATCCTAAGGCCTAGCAGTGTGAAGGCCTGCTCGGTGGCTTTCTTCCCTGGTAGGTGTGAAGGCAGGGAACGGGCCTTGTCCATTCTGGAAGATGTTTATGAATTCTGCTGGCCTGGATCACCAAAGAACTGGGTGGGCAAGACTGAGAGTGGGCTGGGAAGCCAGTCAGGGAGACTGGGATGGCTTGCCCTCCCATGAAACCATGGGTGGGGCCTTAGAAGACCAGGTTCAGTCTTAAATTTCTGTTTAAATGTAGGTAGGCCGTGTCCTGGGAAAGCCTGTGTGGACGAGGGCTGCGGTGGAGAAAGGGCGAGCCACTGCCTGGCACCCCCCACCCTGGAAGGGGAAGCTGGTTAGGAAGCTTCTGAGGCCACGGAGATGAGGGTTGGATGCTGGATGAACCCCCTGCTGCTACTGGTTGCCCTGGTCCTGGCAGCCAAGCTGGGCCATTTCCAAAGGTGGGAGGGCTTCGTGGAGAAGCCCATGAGCAAGCAAAACATGAATGGAACCCTCGATTTCTTAATTCAGAGCTACAACAACGTCAGCAATGACACCTACTTATTTGCAATCGACAAGTTACTTCGAACTCAGGTTCAGGTGTGTGCCTTAGTTTCCCTGTTTGTGCCCACTGGGACACATAGGGCTCCCAGTGTGGTCCCAGGGAGTACCAAGTGGGGAGAAGCGTAGCTCGGGGTGGGTATCATTTGGAGTTGTGCAGACCCATGCTTTAGCCAGGCTTCCTCAACGCTGGTCCAAAGGCTGGAGTGAAATCCTAGCTGGCTGTTAGTCTGAAGCGAAAACGTCCCCTGAGAATCTCAACCGTCCTTCCTTGGGAAGAGCTGCCTTTTGTTCTGAAATTACGTCTTACCTCCTTTTGAAGATGCCACAGTGACAGCAAATGGCTTTGTTTCCTCTCCTGTTCTTATCTGGCAGAGTACAAACAATTCCCTGTAGGCTTGCTCCCGCCAACAGTCTTTTTTTTTTCAATGTCCAGGTTTGTGACATCTAAGACTGGGTTTTCTAACTGTTGTACAGAAAATTGGAATGATGCAGAGGTTCTTTTCTAGAGAAGAGGAGGGTGAGGGGTAGGCTTTCACCAGGTTACCTCCCCTCCTGTTTTTACAAAGCGTATCATGTGTATATTTTCTCTGGACTATATCAGTTGAAGGGTGATAGAGGAAAGAAAAATTGTTTGAAAAGCACTTTTTTGGTCCAACCTCCCCTCAAGGTTGGGTAATAAATTATACGTTGAGCCAGTTCTGATTCATGGCTACACCAGTGTGCAGAGTGAAATTGTGCTCCGTAGGGTTTTCATTGGCTGTAACCTTATGAAAAAAAAATTTTTTTTTTAACCTTATGGAAGTAGGTCACCAGGCCGTTCTTCTTCAGTGCTCTGCGTGGATTCGAACCACCAGCCTTTTGGTTAGTAGACCAGCACAAACTGTTTGCAGCACTCAGATTGAGTTTAATCAGCTGGATTTGGGGAAAATAATAATTGAATAGGGAGAAAGGGCTCTAGGTAGAGAGAAAAGCAGCTGGAACAGTAGGAACCAGCAGGGAGTGGGGGCAAAGAGGAGCAGGTGGTGTATCACAGCATTAGACCTTCTCAGCCTGTCCCTGACTCAAACAGTTATGCACTTTTGCCGCAAGATGGCGGTCTTGCTCATCTTCAGGGCCAAGAACACAAGTGATTTGGCTTCAGGGTGGCGGCTACCGGCCAAAGTGCTTGTAGGAGCTGGCTTGTTCTCTTTGATTAGTCTTCCCAAGGAAAAACCTGAGAATCCTAGGAGGACTGTCTTGTGAAATCAATCCATGATCAAGAACAGTTAATTGTAAAAGAATTGTTTATGAGCAAATTTTGATGCCATTCAGGTGGATGAGTGGACAGAACAGGTCTCCCCTTGGTAGTGGGTGACCTTGGGCAAGGCCTCTGGGCATCCCCATACCCTTTGCAGTATGATTGTTCAGTCCTAATACCTTGCAGAGTTGTGTAGGAGCAGGCATGGCGTGGACTGGGGTTTAGGCTGCAACCACCTTCTGGATTTGACGCCAGCTCCTCCTAACTGTGGGGTCTTGGCCAAGTGCCGCCACACTCTCCAGGCCTCAGTTTCCTCACCTGCAAAGTAGGGGGACTAAGAGTGAAGCACTTAGCACAGAGCTGACATATAGCTGTACTCGTGGAAATATTTGCTGTTGTTATGATTATTCCTGTTATTATTCAACAATCAAGTCTGCTAATGAATAAGAAAGCCCTTCGGACACGTTAATGCTAGTTAAGTTTATGACCAGCGTTTTAGTTCTTTGGTACAGGGTGTCCCAAAGGTTAAATTAGATCCTCGGTGTGAAAGAACATGGCTCAAGCCCTGCAAGATGCCAGCTCCCCATGGCTCCTCTTTTGGATGAAAGTGCATTTACATGGGGTGCTGTACCCTAGGTCCTTCTGACTGCAATGGGGATCTCTGTGCTGTCTGCAGGCCTAACTCCCCTAGGCCCCCTCCCAAAGTTTTCTGAGGGTGCCTTCCCCTGAGGACCGTGTGAGCGTCCTCTGCCTCTATTGCCACCCTGGACAGTACGGTCCATCTCATTTGCTTTGACTGATGACATTTGGACAAGAGCGCAGGGAAGTTCCGGGAACGTTTTATACTCACCAGTGCAGAACTCTGCAATCTGCAGAGCTCCTCAGGGAATTCAGTGAAGTTTCCAACAGGCAGCATTGACTATGAAACTACCTGTTAGAGCTTCGTTTATGGGTGTGGGACATCTGTGTCCACAGACGGGTTTCACGTTCTTAGCCCCCTCAGGGCCCCACAGCCTCATACCTGGACACGAACAAAAGAAGATAATCACAACCAAAGGAAACAGCCTTTAGTGTGTACTCTTCAGGCTTCCCATATTCACCACATCCCCTTTCTTCATTCCACACAGACCTTGTGAATGAACAGGCATCTTTCTCCCTGTTTTCTAGAGGAGGAAACTGAGGGTCAGGTGGAGGACTTGTCCAGGGTGACAGCGTTGTAGGGGACACAGGTGCAACTCAAGCCCGGCTCTTCTATCTCCTGTCCTGTCACTGTTCCAGCTGCGTAGTTGCTTTGGGGCACTAACACTGCCACAGACAGCGAATCCTCATGGGCTGCTAACAATGTTCCAGGCGTGTTGTTGAATTATTTTTATGCAGGTTTTCATTTAACCCACGTAACAACTGCATGAGCAGGCACCATGATTGTCTGTACTCCCTAAGTGAAGAACTGAGGCTGCTAAGGAACTTGCTCAAGGTCACAGTGGTAAAAGGGACCTCAGACCCCAATCAGATTTGAAAACTCATGTTTTGAGCTGCATTGCTAAACTGCTTCTGTCAAGTTGATTGGGAAGGAGAGAGAAGAAATGAGCGAAGGGGTGCCAGGAGAGCCAAGGGGTAAGGCCCTGGCCGTGTGCATTATGAGGGCCCTGTGTGCAGACCTGGCAGTGGTCTGTGGTTGCCAGGCAGCCAAGCCTAGCAGGTTGCCTCCCCTGTCCTGAGGGTGAACGCGAAGGGAGTGAGAAGCCTCTTGCAGTGTAGCTGCAAACCCAGTCAGAGCACAGGGCTGGGGGACCAGGGCTTGTGTGTCTCTGTGCCCGCTCCAGCCGGGAGGGAAGGAAGGAGCTGTGGCTTTGACAGGGGAGCTCTGCGAAGGAACTGTGGCTCCTGTCTCAGTCCTAGCACTCCTGGGGAGGCTCAGCAACCTGATGTTTGGAGTCAAACTTATTGTGGTGTTGCTTCCTGGTAGCTGACGACCGGAGTGGAGTATATGGTAACTGTGAAGATTAGCAGGACTGAATGCAAGAGGAAAAGCCTGAGAAATCATTCCTGCCCCCTTCAAAGCAAGAAAAATCTAAAAAAGGTATGTGGTGGGAATCATCTGAGAAGGAATTCGTGATCAAATAGGGGATAATTAAAAAAATTAAATTAAAAAAGCTATTTGGGCATAGTAGGCTTCTTAGCAGTGTGGATTGGGGGCAGGGCCAGGCACAGCCAGGGGCCACCTGGCACAATGCCATGCCCCTGGGAGGGGAAGGAAGGCAGGGCTTTTTAGTTGGGCTGTCCAGCCATGCTGTGCTGACACAGGCCTCCACTCAGTGGAGGGAAGACCAGGACTTTGAGTAACCCGGACTTCTCTGACGTGCCAGCACTACCCTCCTTGCCCTTCCAGCCCACACCCCCGGCCCTCTTCTTTGGAGCCCTGGTTCAGGTCTCTGAGGAATGTCCAGTTTCCTCTACCTCTTCCAACTCTGGCCTCCCCTTCCTGCTCTTCCCGGTCCCTCTTGATGATACCCTCACAAGGGCTGGCAGTGTCTGGGGTGTAGGCACAGGAGGACTTCACAGTTCAGCCGGCTCTTTGGCCCTGGGTCTGGTGAGGTGCAGACTCCAGACACCTGCTGCATGGCCTCAGGTGCTGACATTCCTGCTCCCCACCCACCATGTGACTGTGCACCTCCTCCCCAGATGCCCATGAGATCCAACAGTGGCTCCCCTTTACCCCAGGCATGCCTTCAGGGACAGAACAGTTTTGTTTCTCTTTGAAAAATATTTCCCCCAAAGTTGACTATTCTCTTTCTCCTTCCACAGAGTTTCATTTGTGATTTTTTGATATACACTGTGCCCTGGATGAACTATTACCAACTCTGGAACAATTCCTGTCTTGAAGGCGAAGCAAGCTAGTGCAAAGACCCTCAATTACAACCTTAGACCAGCTTGTTGTGCGCTTTCTATTAAAACATTCTAAGAACACTTTATCTCCCTCATTGGAGTCTTGATACACACTGCCCCTCAAAACTCATACACACCTACATACACACACATGCACACACACCACACCACACACACACGTACACATGCCACATGCATATACACATGCACATGCATATACACTTGCACCACACACTCTCACACTCACATGTCCACACACATTCACACACATTCGATGGTTTTTAGGGGGCTGATGCAATTGGAGCAGAAGGACCCCATAATTTTCTACTTTAGCCCACTTTTCTATAGCTCTTCTGGACCCCTGGCCTCTGGCCTGAACTAGGGACTGTCTCTTTCCTATGCACATACAACACTGTGATTCATACATTCTCTGCGAGTATCGTTGTTGTTGTTAGGAGCTGTCGAGTCAGTTCTGACTCATAGTGACCCTGTGTACGACAGAATGAGACACTGCCCGGTCCTGCACCACACTCACAGTCGTTGTTGTGCTTGAGCCCATTGTCGCAGCTATGGTGTCAGTCCATCTCATTGAGGGTCTTTTTCGCTGACCCTCTACTTTATCAAGCATGATATTGTTCTCCAGGGACTGGTCCCTCCTGATAATATGCCTAAAACATGTGAGATGTAGTCTCGCCATCCTTGCTTGTAAGGAACATTCTGGCTGTACTTCTTCCAAGACAGATTTGTTCGTTTTTCTGGCAGTCCACGGTCTATTCAATATTCTTCACCAACATCAAAATTAAAAGGAGTCAATTATTCTTTGGTCTTCCTTATTCATTGTCCAGCTTTCACATGCACATAAGGCAATTGAAAACAGCATGCCTTGGATCAGGCTCATCTTAGTCTTCAAGGTGACACCTTTGCTTTTTAACTCTTTAAAGAGGTCCTTTGCAGCAGATAGAAACCCTGGTGACACAGTGGTTAAGTGCTACGGCTGCTAACCAAAGGGTCAGCAGTTCAAATCTACCAGGCGCTCCTTGGAAACTCTATGGGGCAGTTCTACTCTGTCCTATAGGGTTGCTGTGAGTTGGAACCAACTCGACGGTACTGGGTTTGTTTTTTTGGTTTTTGCAGCAGATTTGCCCAGTGCAATGCATCTTTTAATTTCTTTACTGCTACTTCCAAGGGTGTTGATTGTGAATCCAAATAAAATGAAATCCTTGAGAACTTCGGTCTTTTCTCTGTTTATCATGATGTTGTTAATTGCAGTTGTGAGGATTTTTGTTTTCTTTATGTAGAGGTGTAATCCATACTGAAGTCTATAGTCTTTGATCTTTGTCAGTAAGTGCTCCAAGTCCTCTTCACTTTCATTTTGAAGCTTGGGATTGTTAGTCTTCTTTGTGGTTACCTTAATATTTATCCCTATTTTTCTAAGTTTAAACCTAACTTGTATCTCCCTATATTGTCTTGATTTCCTCTCCATGTGGAAGATCTATGCCTACTTTCTTTAGTCCCTCTTTGTTGATTATTGTCATCTTTTACATACTGACATCACTGATACCCTGTTTTGAGCATTTTTTAAAATCTTATTTCATTTTTTGGATTTCCCTGAGTTGATATCTTGTTTCTCTGTTCTGCGTTCTATTACTGTGTTGATAGTTGATATCTGATATTATTGATTTTCTAAGCAGAGAATTCCCTTTAGTATCTCTTGTAGTTTTGGTTTGGTTTTTGCGAATTCCCTAAACTTGTGTCTATCTGTAAATGTCATAATTTCGTCTTCATATTTGAGAGACAGTTTTGCTGGATATATGATTCTTGGCTGGCATTTTTTTTCCTTCAATGCTGTATGTATGTCATCCCATTGCCTTCTTGCCTGCATGGTTTCTGCCGTGCAGTCCGAACTTATTCTTATTGATTCTCCTTGGTAAATGACTTTTCGCTCATCCCTGCTCCTCTTAAAATTCTCTCTTTATCTTTGGTTTTGGCAAGTTTGATGATAATATGTCTTGGTGACTTTCTTTGGGGATCTACCTTGTATGGGGTTTTTCGAGCATTTTGGGTAGATACCCTTTCATTTTTCACGATGTCAGGGAAGTTTTCTGCCAACAAATCTTCAAGAATTCTCTCTGTATTTTCTGTTATCCCTCCCTGTTGTGGTATTCCAATCAATTGCAAGTTATTCTTCTTGATAGAGTCCCACGTGATTGTTAGGGTTCCTTCATTTTTAAAAATTCTTTTATCTGAGTTTTTTTCAAATATATTGGTGCCAAGTGCCTCATCCTCCATGTCCCCAATTCTGTATTCCAGCTCCTTGATTCTGCTCCTCTTTCTACTGAGTTGTCTAGTTCTGTAATTTTATTGTTAATCTTCTGAATTTCGGAATGTTATCTCTCTATGGATTCTTGCAGCTTATTAAATTTTTCATTATGCTCTTGAATAATCTTTTTAATTTCTTCAACTGCTTTATCTGTGTGTCCCTTGGCTTTTTCTGTGTATTGTCTGATCTCATTCCTGATGTCTTGAAGGGTTCTGTATATTAGTCTTTTGTATTCTACATCTGGCAATTTCAGGAATACTTCTTCATCCAGGAGAGACCTTGATTCTCTGTTTTGGGAGTTGGTTGAAGCAATCATTATCTGCTTCTTTATGTGATTTGATATCAACTGCTGTCTCCAAGCCATCTGTAAGTTATTGTAATAAATTATTTTATGTTTGCTCACTGTGTCCTAGCTTCTTGCTTTGTTTTGTTTTGAGTTTTAGGCTACTAGAGTGAGCTAACTTGATTATTGGAGCCTTTGAAGTACTAATGTCCTGCTACCAGATGATTAGAGCTGTTACCAGGTATATGAGCCTAGGAGTCCATTCGCTGTTCTTGTATAGATTCAGCTCAGGTGTCCTGATAGTCGGTCACCTATGTGTGGTCTAGGCTCACACCTGCTATCTTAGAG
Source organism: Elephas maximus indicus (assembly GCF_024166365.1). Classification (NCBI taxonomy): domain Eukaryota; kingdom Metazoa; phylum Chordata; class Mammalia; order Proboscidea; family Elephantidae; genus Elephas; species Elephas maximus. Next base: position 65,951,939 of record NC_064843.1, read on the forward strand.
GAGCAGTGGTAATGGTTGTATGCATTGGTTCCTGGTAGCAGCAGGGGGTCATGCTCTGAGGAAGGCAGGGTGCTGACAGCCTTCCCCCAAGTGTCAGTGAGGAAGGAGTGTTTCTGTTCTCTACAGTGGTCTGTTGGGTGGGCTTTGCAGCTGTACCTCAGTCACCCAATGCTTGTACTTGTAAAGATTGGTAGGCACCACTATCCTCAGACCTCTTTTGTGGGTGGCTAGGTGGCATGGATGGAGGCTCGAACCCTCAGGTCCCTGGTGTGGGTAGGTGAGGGCCCTTATTAATAGGCAGACCTCTTCACTTTCAGCAAACAAGGTTGTGTCACCTGCAGAGTACACAATCTGCGAGTATTAGGGGTCCTCAAGACCAAACCCAAGTTCAGTGATTCACTAGGGAAACTCACAACTTTCATTCTTATAGCTAAGATTTATTACAGCAAAAGAACACAAAGCAAAATCAGCAAAGAGAAATGGCACATGGAGCGAAGTACAGAGGAAGCCAGGAGCAAGCTTCCAAGAGTCCACTCCTGGTAGAGTCACACAACGTGAAGTGTAGTCAACTGGTGAAGCTCATTAGAGATTCAGCACTCAAGGCTGGTCATGTAGGCACCCTCTGCCTGGTCCATACCAAGATTACAGACCCTCAAAAGAAAAGCAAGTGTTCAGCATAAACCACATTGTTTGTATAAACAGTTTAGGCACAGTGCACCACTCTTATAATTTAGAGAACATTTTATATCAGTGTAGGAACTGTTTATGATTTGAATTCCCAGACTCTAGCCAAGGCCAACCTTGCAGATGGGCCTATCCCAGGACAGTGGCCTCTGGCCTACTGTGTCACTCTCCTCTGTACCGTCAGCTATTTAGCCTCCTATTACTCATTGCTGGCGGAAGGAGGCCTATGGCTCATGCCCTCACATGACTCAAAGCTGAGCAGAGAAGGTGAGCATTAGAACAGACCTGGGGAGAGGAAGTAGGCTGCTATATTAGTAGCAGATAAAATAGACTTCAGAGCGAAGAAAATGACCAGGGACAGAGAGGGATATTACATAATGACAGAGCCATTCTGGAAAATAGTTTGGCAGCTTCTTTTAAAAAAAAGAAAACAACTAAACTAAATATACACTTGACCGTATGACCCAGAAATTTCACTTCTGGATGTTTATCACAGAGAAATGAAAAGTTATGTCCATGCAAAACCTGCACACAATTCTTCATATAAGCTTTATTTGTAATAGCCCAAAACTGAAAACAACATGACCAAAACAAGTGAGGAGTTAAACGGTGGTGCATCTATACTATGGGATTCCACTCAGCAATAAAAAGGAACAAACTGTTGATACATGCAAAAACCTGGATGGGTCTCCAGGGCATTAGGGCCAATCACAATGTGTATGAGTCCATATGACATTCTCAAGCTGGAAATATTATAGAGATGGAGAACAAATTAGTGATTACCAGGGCTAGAGATGTCGTGGGGTGGGAAGGGGCAGCACAATGGAGATCTATATGGTGATGGAATAGTCCTGTACCGTGATTTATTACACAAACCTACCTGTGTGATAAAATCATGTAGATCTACCCATACACTTCGTTTCAATGTCAACTTCCTGGTTGTGATTCCTTTCTATAGTTATGTAAGATATAACCATTGTGGAAACTGGACTAAGGATATAGGAGGCCTCTCTATACTGGAAAATAGTTTGGCAGTTTCTTAAAAACTTTGTAACTTCCTGTGAATCTATAATTATTTCAACGTAAAAAATTAAAAGAACAAAACATTGGATCCAACAGATTAATAGGCACAAACATTCTGCCTTCCCTTTTTCTCTCCCTCGGATAATAATAACTTCCTCAAAGAAAAAAAAGTCAAAATACCAGAAGAGTGTTGCATGCTGATTAATATTGCATATCTGCTACAGTTAGACCCCGACATGATGTATTCAAGTTACGACGAACCTCACTTACGACAGTCTGTTTTTTTGTGTGTGTGTGTGCATCTTTAATAATGTATAGTACATACAATGTTGCAGTGTGTAAAAGGACCACACAGACAACTCTCAATAATTTTCTGACTATAAATGCCATCCCCATTCCCAGGGATAATCCAGATGACTCAGAACCTTCCACAAGTGGAGTTATTACCGCAACTGACAAAATGCCAATGTCATCCACTTTTTTTAAGGACATGTGTCTTTTTTATGTATGTATACATTAAAACATATCTGTAAGTTTTTATGTTATGTTTCCAACCCTCAAAGACAAAGACTTGATTTATAAAGGTACTGAGAATACGAGGCAATAATAGTGAAAACTAAAAAAAAAAAAAAAAAAAAAATTAGGTATTCCACTTACATCAGAACCAACTTGTGATGGAGTCATCAGAACGGAACCCCATCAAGTCAGGGACTACCTGTACTGCCTGTATTCCTACCAAGAGTTAACATTTATTTGAGTACCTGCGTTGTGCTAAGCAAATTACATGCATTATCATCATTAATCCTTACAACTACCCCAGGAAGTCAGTATTGTTATTATCAATTAAAGAGGAAACTGTAGGTTAGCACTTACAAAGGTGGTGGGTGGAGGGGAATCCCACCTGAGCCCCACCTGAAATAGGGCCCTGAGCACACCAAAACCTTGGTAGGAAGAGTAGAAGCCACACACAAAAAATTTCTTTCACAGCTCCTAGCCATCTTCAGTGGTGGAGACTTGTGGTTCCTGTCCATCTCAGTTCACTGTTCATAGTGTAAGGAGTATCCTGTCAGTGCTCTGCCTGTATCCTCTCAGGTCTTACCCTTTCTGTATATGTCATCTTCCTTCCAAATGCCAGCACCTGGACCCTCTGCTGAGGGCACTCTTTGGCTGCTTGCTATGCCCTGGAGTCACCCATCCCAGGAATTCCAGGGTGTAATGCCCTCTAAGAGGAGGTACTCTCAGCCAATAACTGAGTGGAAGTGTTTGTTAAACACCCCAGCTCCCTTTCTCTTCAGGCGTATGCTGTGTATGTGTATGTGTGCATGTATGTATGTGTGTGTGTGTATTGTCCTTAGAGTTCTCCAGTGGCATTAAACTCCAGGGCTTTTGCCTGAGCTCCTGGGGATGAGATCTTCTTCTCCTCCTGGATGTGAAGGAGGACAGACGTGGCCCAGTTAGCTGCTGGCAGCCACCTTGAGACCATGTGGAAGAAGTGGGTGAGAGATGACCTGGTGATATTGTTTAAAATCCTGAACCAAGATGCTGGGGTGTGGGGGTGCTTATTCTCCACTGCTGGTGCTGCCATCCATGAAAAAGAGTTCCTTTAACATAGCATTCCTGGCCTCTCATCCTCAACCATTCTCCTCCTGGAGCACTTAAATCCGATTGGTATAGTTAGGAAGAATAAACTGGGCATTGCAGCCCAGGTCCTCCTCCTTCCTGCAGAGGGCACAAGTTTTCTTTTGTTCCTCCCAGAGAGGAATCCCTTGGTGCAGAAACCTTCCCTGGTCCAATATTGCTGGTGCGTGGGGGTGTAAGTCTGATTCTTGGGTTTGGTATTAGAAAGAGCACTAGTCTGCAAATATAAGGCACACCCCTCAGCCTAGTCTTCATCAGTAACAAAGGCCCTCATCTCTGAATTTTTTTGTATTATTTCTTCTCATTTTAGGCATTAATCGAGGAAGGGGTTACTCTACTGGGCCCCTTCAGGGATACATTATGGGCCATACTTGCAAATATCTCTTGGCTGTTCAGCTAAGTTTGAGCCTCTTCCCTTCCCTTCTCTCCCTTCTCTTTGTCTTCTTATTTTAAAATCTAAAGAATCCTACTTGATATGAGGATGGGGCTGTAGTTCTATTCACATGCAGATGTAGGTTATAAGCCCAAGAATTATTCATGTCACCTCATTTGGATTCCAAAACTGCCCTGGCTCAGAGAACCTTCAGGTTAAATTATGATGAACTGTAGTATTTGGAAAAAAGAAAAAGAAAGGATGGAATCAAAACCATGAAGAACATTATGAGAACAGGTCAAAGACGTTTATTGTCTACAGTCCATGTGGTCTGCTCACTGCAGGGCCCTCTCAAGCATGGTGGCCATAGGTGTGTGCTCCAGGATACCTAGGCATCGGTGCAGTTTCTGCTCAGAATTTTGTACTTTCCAAACCAAGGTATGACAAACACTGAGAAGAAGCACTTGATTTGCTAAAAAACAAATGAAACAAAACAAAAACGACAATAGAAACAATATTTAAAATAGAGCAAGTTACATTTAAAAGTGAAAGAAGAGGGTGTAAGACAAGGAAATGACACCGACATCTCACCACCCTTCAGTTCAGATTTGGTTTGATCTTTATTTTGATTTAAGTCACGCAATTATCAAACTTATGGGATCGTTCCAGAAAATGTCTTTGTTTGTGGTCAGATTTGGAAAGTAGAAATAAAGTGCCTTCCCCCATTCCATGGATTCACCATGGAAACGACTGGTTCTTTTCTCCTATTTCATCTTTATTCATGTGTTCTTTACTTCACACTTTTACTTTCTCTGCCTCTACTGGACCCATCCATCCATTCTTTCAAAAATCCATCCATCCATCCATCCACCCATTATCCATCCTTCCATCTACCCATCTAGCCTTTCAAAAATCCTTCCATGCATTCACCCATCCTTCCATCCATCCATCTCCATCCAGCCATCATCCATCCATCTGTCCATCTATCCACCCATCCATGCACCTGTCCATGCATCTGTCCATATATCTGTCCATGCATCCATCCATCCACACGTCCATACATCCAGGCATCCATCCATGTGTCCATGCGTCCATCCGTCCATCCATCTGTTCATGCATCTGTCCATGTATCATCCATGCATTCATCCATACATCCGTCCACCCATCTGTCCGTGCATCCATCCATCTTTCCTTTCCTTCCTTCCTCCATCCATCCATCACATTCTCTGTCTCCTTTCTCTATGCTCTCCCAAAATTTTCCTTATTGCCTTTTTCTCCCATAATAAAAAAATCAATACTGTAAATATATTTTGCATATTATCCATTAACACTTCTTAGTGTTACCTCTAAAGGACTCTGAGATGTTTACCTCTCTGATTTTGTTGTCCTGTTCTTCATTTGAAACGCCTGGGTAGGAGTGGGAGGCTTAAGTATTTACATTTCTCTTAAGATAAACAAAACTAACGCCATCAATTCAACCTCCTAAGTCAATAAAAAAAAGTCAATAAATTCCTTTAATTTTAATTTACTGTGACCTTGAATTATTTTTTTTTAGAGACTTCATGATCTTATCCAGGGAAGAACCAAAAAGGCCTATCTTGCTAGATTTCAAGGAATCATCCATGCAGACAGTGAAGAGGGAGCCCAAAGATGGTCATGGTGCTGTGTTGGGAAGACCCAGGCTACTAGCACTAGGGTGACCACATATATAAACCATTGTAAGCAAAAGAAGATGTTATCAATGATTACACGAAAAAGCTGGGCATAAGTCAATGGTATTCCAGGCAAGGCGGGACATATGTCATCCTAGTTTGAAATTGTTTGGGTAAAGTGAATTGACTCGTACAGCTGCTAGGATCTTAGGCCTCCAAAAGCTGCCTCTACATATGGTAACCTCCCTGACTGTGCACACTGCAGGAGTACTGCTGGGGGCCAGGTTCTGGCAAACCCCCCTCCAAGTGTCAACACTCAGATGGGAATAAAGCAGGTAGGGGACTAGGCTGCATTGGGGAAGGGCACCACAGCAGATCACACACATGTGGGTTTGCCTACCTATCCCCACCAGGAGTTGGATGATTTCTGGACTTATTTTCTCACCTCCTCCTCCTCCTGCAGTCACTTCCATATGGAAGGAGCAGAGGGCAGGAGTCCAGGGTTGTCTGTCCTATCCAGGCTGATATTCGGATATTCAGTTGGGCATGCCAGAAGGTCCACTGGCTGTCCCCTTGCAACTCGGTCACCTCAGCTCTTCCTTCTGAACTTTCCTCCTCACAATCCTTCCAGCAATAAATCAGCAACGCTGGCTAGGCAGGGCCTCAATCAGTCTCACTTTCACCTTCACTTTTCCTCTTCAGAGAAACCCTGGTGGCATAGTGGTTAAGAGCTACAGCTGGTAACAAAAAGGTCAGCAGTTTGAATCCACCAGGTGCTCTTTGGAAACTCTATGGGGTCAGTTCTACTCTTTCCTGTAGGGTTGCTATGAGTTGGAATCGACTCGACAGCAATGGGTCTTTTTTTTTTTTTAATCCACACATTTGTTTTAAGTGGAACTTAAAAAATCCCAAATAATGGTACTGCACCTCATCCTAGAACCACAGGAAAACCCACTGAAAAAATGAGTTGTTTTTAAATTGGTATACTTTCCCCACTACCTTGTAAAGCTTTCCTTCCTGAAATTTACAGTTCTTGGTCTCTGACTTTTGACACGTGGTCCTTCTCATCTCAATGTTCATGTGATACTCCATGTGGTCACTAATCTGTGGGTCGAAAGGACAAAGAGATAAAACATGCCTTCTTTTCCCTTCCCTGTAGCTCTTGGTAATGGGGATCCTTTATGTGCCACATAATGGCGATAGATCCAGCCCAAAATGGCTGGTGGGCTTCTTTCTCCTCTTCTATCTGATGTCTCTGCCTCCTTTTGTCCTCTGAGGAGAACTCACCAGAAATCACCAGAAATAGATCTTTCTCCACTGGCAAAGCCACCTCTTGGATAACACGAGTGACAACTCTTTTAGGCAGGGGTTGGTAGAAGTCAGATAGTAAATATATTAGGGTTTGTGGGCCATATAGTCTCTGTCCCAACTAGTGTACTTCACTGGTATGCTGCTGAACATCTCAACACCAGCCAGGACGGGCAGTCACAACTGTAACTCTGCTGTTGTAGTGTGAAAGCCACTGGAGACAACGTACACAAATGTGTGTGGCAAGGTTCCGATGACACTATTTACCAAAGTAGGCAGCAGGCAGATTTGGCCCCTGGGCCTTAATTTGCTGACTGCTGGTCTTGGGTATCATTTAAGTAACCTCATCCACTCTAGTGAACTTGTTTCTCTTAAAATGCCCTCTTAACTTAAGTGAGGTTGAAGGCCCCTTGAGTGGGATGCCCCCATGCCCGCCGGCCTGTTGGGAGCAATGCAGCTGGCTTGTACATACCAGCCTCTTGATGTTGAGGATTCGGATGACCCGGAAGTTGTACGCGTCCTTATTCTCCTGGTTGAAGTTGCTGATCAGGAACTGTATTGTGTCCTCCACGTAGGGTTCTGTCATGGGTATTTCTTCAACTTTTAAAAAGGTTTTTTTTCTTCCTTCGTTGGTGATGGCCACCAGGGCTGCCAGCATGGCAAACAGGAGCCGCAGGGCTTGCCAGGCTCTCGCCATGGCCTCCTTGCCCTCCCAGGGGCTGGCCCTCCCTGTGTGGTGCACCTGCAGCTCTCCTTGCTTCTCCGCCCTCTCTATCTGCAGCGGCCAGCCCAAGGGAGAGAGCGGGGGACTGGCTGATGATTGGCAAGCACAAGTTCATGTCTCTCGTGCAAGCGTACACACACACACACACATTTCTTATTTTGGGGGGTGGCTTCCTCCACAACACTCTCCCTCCTGCCAGCCCAGCATCGTCTTGGCATCTGTCCACTGAGCTCACCTCAGCTGGGCTGTGGGAGTTCTGGAGGGACAGGAAGCAAGGGAGACAAGGGGAACGTCTGATCTCAGGGAACTGGAGCATGGACCGGTGACCTTGGCTGCTGCCCGGCTGCAGCAGGGGAGGGAGGAGATCTATAAGGAGGGGCTATCTGCAGAGAAAGGCCTCTCTCCCCTTACCTTGCTCATGAAGACCAATTTAGCTAAGAGCTTCCCAAAGGACAAAGTAGGGGGACCAGGTGAAAGGTGCATGAGATTCTTACTGCTGATTCCAATGACATTTGAGTGTGCCAAATTCTGAGTGAACTCAACTTGATTTACAGATGTTCTAGAGGAAGAAAAGGCAGAAAAGAAGCTGATGTGGAGGCCATGGATCTGTGTTGTGAGACGCCAAGCTTTCAGGCTAATAACTCTTGCTTTATAGGAATAAGACCCCACAGGACCTCCACACTTGGCACCTGGTGAAGACGGAACCATCATGGTGGGATTAGGATGAGCAGAGAGCTCCGCCTGGTGACACTCAGAGCTCAGCTCTTGGTTCAGTGTGTCATTGTTATAGCCTTCATATGTAGTCTCTTATGGTGCTATTTGGGAAAATGCAATGTCAAGGTGCATGTAGTGATGATTTCCTGTGATATGGGAACACAGAGCAAGATTTAGGTAAGCATAGGTAAGAGGCAGCTGGAAAGGCCAGAAGGCCTATTCCAAGTGTCATAAGATAGCCAAGCTTTGCCACACGCCTTCTTGGGGCCAGCCAGAGGGCTGACATCAAGGAAACAAGGTGCTGTCTCCTAATACCCCACAGCCCCCCCTCACAAACCCCACCCAACACCCAACAATCATATAACACCAAAACATATAGCCACACACAGACACACCACAGCCACATACATACCCACTCACATAGACACCCACCCACCCACACTCACACACGCACTGAAACACACAGACACACACCAACCTACACACAGGCTTACGTATAAACTCACATCTTCCCACATACAGACAAACCCCCAACACATACCCACACTCATATGTAAACATACAGACACCCACCTACACACAGACACACAGCTCTCCTGCCCATGCCTTCACAGGGGAAAGTCTTCGTACCATTTCAAAACAAGTAAGAGTAGAGTCATTCCTCAGGCTGCCTGTTGCAGCTGCCACATTAGAAGCCCTCTCCTTTGGGTTAAGGGCAAGGCAGTCTGAAGCTTGTGCCCTCAAATCCACATTCCCCTTTGGATTAGTCTCAGGAGAGAAACTTCTGCTTTCTTCCCAGCCGAGAACACTCTAAGAAGCAAGGGCAAGGTTCAGGGAAGGGAGGCAGCCCCAGCATGAACTGCATTGACTTTATGGTTACTCTGGAAGCCCAGTGGAGGAAAAGGAGGGTCTTGGCATCGTTGTGGCCAGTGACGTAGCCAGAGGGCTCTGTCCAGGCCACCTGTCTGTGATTCCAGGGCTCCCACCATCTGTCTGGGAAGAAAATGGCAAAGTGGAAGAAGTAGGAAGTTGAGAGTCACTTGGGCCTGGTGTGAGGCTTGTGTTTCTCCATTAGCTAACTGAACCTGGGCAATGAGGCGTCTCAGCCACTTGCCCGAAAGGTGGAATGTCAGTTCTGTCCTTGTTGGGTTGCTCTGACAATTAAGCAAGAACCAGCGGTAGGGACTGCTTGTTCTCTTCTTCCTCAGTAATAGAACCCATTTTTTATTTGGGCTTGTGGCTGCTGCAATAAAGACTGTGTTTCCCAGCCTCACTTGCAGCTGGGTGTGACTACAAGACCAAGCTATAAGTGGTATTGTTGTTTGAGACTTACAGGAAATCGCCCAGTAAAGAGCTGGTTCAAGTGAAAGGAGTCACTTTTGCTCTATCTACTGTTAGGAATGAGGACACAATGGCTGGAGCTCCAGTTGCCATTCTGGAACATGAGGTAGCCTGGAGGACCGAAGCCAGCTCTAAGGATAGAAGAACAGAAAAATAGAAGCCTGACACTTTGTGCTTGCGCCATTTCTTAGAGTCACAATGTCAGCCCTGTATTGCCATCCCAGCTTCTGTACAGGAGAAAAGGAACTCTTGTATGTTTAAGTAACCATATATATATATTTTTTATTGTGGTAAAATATATACAAAAAATTTGCCATTTTAATCATTTTTAAGTGTACAATTCAGTGACAGTAATTACATTCAGAATGTTTTGCAACCATTACCACTATCTATTTCCAAAAGCTTTTCATCACTCCAAACAGAAACTCAGTACCCCTTAGGCAATAATCCCCCATTTCCTCCTCCCTCAGTGTCTGGTAACCACTAATTGACACTGGTTTCTATGCATTTGTCCATTCTAGACATTTCAAAAAAGTCGGATCATACAATATTTGTCCTTTTGTGTCTGACTTATTTCAGTCAGCATAATGTTTTCAAAGTTTGTCCATATTATAGCACGTATCAGGACTTTATTTCTCTTTATGGCCAAATAATATTTCATCGTGAGTATATATCACCTTTCATTTACCCATTTATCGATTGGTGGGCTCTTAGGTTGTTTCCACCCTTTTGCTACTATGAATAATGCTGTGATGGAAACTGGTGTGCAAGTTACTTGTTTGAGTTTCTGCTTTCAATTCTTTTGGGTATACACCTGGGAGTGGAATTGCTGGGTCATATGGTAACTCTATGTTTAGCTTTTTTTTTTTTTTTTTAATAGTACTTTAGGTGAAGGTTTACCAAACAAACTAGCTTCTTATTAAACAGTACCAATATTGTTTTATGACATTGGTTAACAATACTACAACATGTCAACACTCTCCCTTCTTGACCTAGGGTTTCCTATTACAAGCTTTCCTGTCCTCTCCTGCCTTCTAGTTCCTTCTAGTCCCGGCTCAACTGGCCACTTACAGGCTTTTAAGACCCCAGACGCTACTCATAAAAGTAGAATGTAGAACATATTCTTTATAAACTATGTTATGTCAATTGAGCTATATGTTGCCCGAGACCATGGTCCCCACAGCCCTCAGTCCAGTAATTCGGTCTACGGAACTTCCATGACCTTGCCTTGTACAAGTTGTGCTATGTTTAGCTTTTTGAGGAACCACCAAACTTTTTCCACAGCGCCTGCAGCTTTCTGCAATGCACGAGGGTTTCAATTTCTCCACTTCATTGCCAACTCTTGTTTTCCATTTTTCTGAAAATAGTTATCCTAGTGGGTATGAAGTGGTATTTCATTGTGGTTTTGATTTGCACATCTCTAATGACTAATGATGTTGAATATATTTTCATGTGCTTATTAGCCATTTATATATCTTCTTCAGAGAAGTGTTAGCCATTTATATATCTTCTTCAGAGAAGTGCCTATTCAAGTTCTTTGCCCATTTTTAAAAATTGTTATTTTTCTTTTTTTGGTGGTTGTTAAGTTACAGGGGTTCTTTATAAATTCCAGATATTAAATCCTTATAAGATATCTGATTTCCAAATATTTTCTCACATTCTGTAGATTGTCTTTTCACTTTCTTGATAATGGCCTTTGATACACAGAAGTTTTTAATTTTAATGAAATCAAAATTTGTCTATTTCTTCTTTTGTTCCTCATGCCTTTGGTGTCATATCTAAGAATCCATTGCCAAATACAGGGTCCTGAAACTTTACCCTGATGCTTTCTTATTTTCATGGTTTTTGCTCTTATATTTAGGTTGTTGATCCATGTTGAGTTAATTTGTATATGATGTGAGTTAGGGGTCCAGCTTCATTCTCCTGCATGAGGAGATCCAGTTTTCACAGTGACATTTGTTGAAGACACAATTCTTTCCCCTTTGAAGGGACTTGGAATCTTTACTGAAAATCAGTTGGCCATAGATGTGTGGAATTATTTCTAGACTATCAAGTCCATTGGTCTAAATGTCTATCCTTATACCAGTACCATACTGTTTCGATTACTGTAGCTTTGTATGTTTTGAAACTGGGAAATGTCAATTCTAAGCCACTGTATTTTTGGTCTCTGATCTTCATGGCCACTCACTACTGTTTGTTGAGATAGTATCTGACATATAGTAAGTGCTCAGTACATGTGGAGATTATCGTGCAATGGTTTTAACAATATTTATGAAATCTTGTTTGCTATTGTCTGGGTTAGGGCTTTCCTAACATGTGGTTGTTTTTAGGTTTTCAGGCGCAGACAAGTTGATTTTGACTCATAATGACCTTATGTGGTAGAGTAGAGCTGCCCCGCAGGGTTTTCTAGGCTGTAATCTTTATAGCAGCAGATCTCCAAGTCTTTCTCCCACAGAGCTGCTGGGTGGATTTGAACTGCCAACCTTCCAGTTAGCAGCCAAGCACTTAATTGTTGCACCACAAGGGGACAGGTTTATTGTAAGATTAGAAATAATATATGTAAGTACCCAGCACCTGTTTGGGGAGAGAGATGATGCTCAAAAGGAATCCTTTCTGTGAATCCCTGCTGGGGATTTGATCTCACATTGCCTCCCTGTACTCTTATTGCTACTCAGATCTGACAATGTTCTATTCCTGACCTCGGGGGGGCACTTTTTCAGCTTTCACCTCAATCAACTCACACAGGTCTTACCAGCTCCCTCAGCTCGCTCTACTCCCAGATTACAATGCAAAAGGGCGGATGCAAAGATGCCCAGGGAGAAGACAGAGGTGGCCAGTGCTCCACAGTATGGACCCACAGCATGTCTCCCTGGTTGTCTCGTCAGCATCCCATGGGGCCTCTTCCAGCCACCCACTTGCCTGCCTGGCAGTGGCAAAATTAGGTGAGCAGCGTGTGGAATGCCACAACTTCCTGCCCTCTGGGTCTCTTATTTTTCTTCTACTTATCCCTCCTCGCCCCCTTGGCTGCCTGGAATACAAGCTGTCGCTAGACCCAAACTATTGTCTCTTTTGCTCTGTTGGAGATCCACAGTCCTCCTTTGATGAGCTGTTGAAAGCCTCAGCTCTCTCCCCAAAGAACGGAGTCCTGGCCCTGGCAGGAGACAGGCTTCTCTCATGGGGGTAGTCAGAACACTGCTTCATTTTCCCCTCCCACCATCCCTTTGGGAACCCTGGTGGTATAGTGGTTAAGTGCTACGGCTGCCAACCAAAGGGTCGGCAGTTCGAATCTGCCAGGTGCTCCTTGGAAACTCTATGGGGCAGTTCTACTCTGTCCTATAGTGTCCCTAAGAGTCGGAATCGACTCAACGGCACTGGGTTTGGTTTTGGTTTTTTACCATCCCTTTGAAAATACTCAGCTGCACTTTTTACTCCCTTGCCTAGGAAGCCACTCTCAGGTACTACAAACAGTCTCAATCCAGTAATTGAATGTCAGTTTCTTGAAATGGTCAAAACCTTGAACATGTTTTAAAGGCGAGCCTTCTCCTTCTCTTTTAGCGGCCTCCTCGAGGCTGGAAGCTTGCATCTGGGAAGGAAGTATGCTTGGTCTGTTTGTCCCCCCATAAACCACATTCTCTTTCTCCTCACTTCATCAACTATAGATTTTGAGGCCTTTCTGGCACTGAAGGAGAGAGAGAAGAGGTAGGGGAGCTGAAAAGGCCCTACTGGACTGGTGCTGACACTATGCTCTAGCTTCTGTGTCCCTGGACCTGGCAGGAGTTTAAAGCTGGCTGTTTTCTGGTTTTCTTCCAGCCTCCATTGCTAGGGACCCCTTGCCTGCAGCTCTCTTGGCAGCTGTATCTGTTTCTTGTGGCTGCCATAACAAATCACCACAAACTAAGTGGCTTAAAACAACACAAATTTATTACCTTACAGATCTAGAGATCAAACATCCTAAAATCAAGGTGTCCACAGGCTGCATTCTTTCTGGAGGCTTTAAGGAAGAATCCACCCAGGCTTTTCCAGCTTCTAGAAGCCACTTACATTCCTTGGCTTGAGAGCCCTTCCTGCATCTTCAAAACCAGCAGTGTAGAACCTTTCAGTCCCTGTCTCTGGTTTCTGCCTCCATCGTCACAGCTCTTTCTCAAACTCTGGGCCTCCTACCTCGCTCTTATAGGACTCTGATTGCTTGGACCTATCCAGATAATCCAGGATATTAACTTGATCAAGATTAATCCAGACCCTTAATTGGTGGAGTCCCTTTTGCCATGTAAGATAATGTATTTACAGATTTGGGGAACGTGGACGTCTTTTTCTGTTCCTGTTGGTGTCGAGTTCATTCTGACTCACAGCGACCCTATAGGACAGAGTAGAACTGCCCCATAGAGTTTTCAAGGATATAAATCTTTATAGAAGCAGACTGCCACATCTTTCTTCTTTAGAGCAGCTGGTGGGTTCAAACTACCAACCTTTCTGCTAGTAGCCAAGCACTTTATTGCTGTGCCACCAGGCTCTTTGTGGACATCTTTAGGGGCCTTATTTTGCCCACCACAGTGGCACGAATGTTTCTCTTTTCCACCTGGTTGGTTGCCCCTCTTCAGCCCTGGGTGTCCTCTGGTTTCTTCTTGGTAAGGCGTGTGGACTCTCTTGGTGTCCCTCCCACCCCAGCTCCCTCTCAGCTCAGAACAGTCCTACCCAGCCCCTCTTGGCTGCTTGGCTAGGGAAGCAGTGATTCTTCCACCACTCATAGCTTCCGTGTTCCAGGTGAGGGTCAGACAGAAGAGTCCCCTCGACTCTCCAACTCCTGACCATATTATTTTCTCACATCAGGTATAAGTTAGGCATCATCTACACCTATTATAAAAATTTTTATACTCTTCTTCAGCACTTCACTTAGAAATTTGTCTAAATCAAAGATTTCGTTTTAACATTCTAAGACATTTACGTAGAATGTTGCATAAAACTTCAAGAATTGTAGATATCCCAAATCATAGCCACTAGCAAGACTCTGAATTCAGAAGACCTTTTTTACACTGTCATATTCCCCATCAGAAATCTGTGGTGGGCGTGGGACTGAGAAAAGGAATGTAAGTCTAGGTGGGACTGGGTGGCAGCATTCAATGCTTCTGTAGAAGTGGCCTCCAAATATTTACCTTCATTTTAGGCCCTTGTTTTGACGTCTGATCCTGTACCCCTAACTGGCTGCTGCAAATTTTTTGAAGGTCCCGCTGTGAGCTGCAACTCCTCAAACCCAAGCCCAGCTCATTTCTTCACACCCCTAGTACTGTCCCTCTGAGGTACCGCAGTCTGTCTTTGAAGACGCCCAAAGTCATCACCAAGTCCCAACCAGCCTCCCATTCCTGCTCTCAGCCCCTGCCCCAAGCATCCGTGGGTGTAACTTTGCAGCACAGTTTTCTTGCAAAAACCGTTCTCCCCGGCAGCAGGCTTTCCAAATCCCACCGAGAGCTAGTTTAGATGCTGAGATTTACAATATGAGGAGTCATATATTCCAGCCTTCAGAAAGGCTTTCTGCTCAAACTTGAACAGAATTCTTAGCCTCAAGATGGTGTAGATTTGCCCAGTGTGCCTTTGGCCACAGGCTCTGGCTCTTCTGCTAGGTGCGGTCTGGCCACAACTGTGTCATATCAGATAAAGGAACAAGCGAGGAAGTCAAGCTGACAGTTCCTCAAATGCCTCATGAACTACAACAGCCAGTGACTTTGTAAGTTCTCTGGTTGCAGTAGAAGAATATCCCTGCCCTGCTAACCCTCCTTCCTTGCTCCCTCAGCTCAGGTGGATTTGGACTCATTTGGTGCCCACACCTTTCCTGACCCTTAAACTCTGTTCCTGGGCTCAGTGTGGATGGGAGCAGGGTCCCCAGGCTGCCATCTTCCGGGGGCACTGGCATATCACTAAGTTAGTGAGAAGGAGAAAGTCATATTTATTAGGCCCCTTCCCAGAAAGGAAGGTCCCCAAGCCCTTGAAGGGGGCTTCAACTTCTTTGGGACTTTGGTTTGACTGGATTTATTTTGTGGGTTTAGGGCTAGAGTAGAATTGTTGAACTAGAGAGGAGAGGCTGAGCTGTCAGCCAGGGACTCCCTTCTTCATCTTTCCATAGAGCATACTCTTCTTTCAATCAAAGCAGGAGCAGCATTTAAAGGATGTGGGCCCAGCTCACCTCCTGGCCAAGTGTGAATTTCCCTTTGGCCCAAGCCTCCTGCAGGCCTTGCTTAGCTCAGACTCAGGGCTTGCCCCACTCACTTCACTTTGCTAATGCCTGTTCATCTTCCTGGACTCAAGGGGGAGGTCTTAGGGGGTCTTCCTCTATGAAGTTTCTTCTGAATACTTGGCTTTCCCCCCTGCCAGGCTGGTAGATATGCCATGCCTTTGTGTTTTCAAAATGCCTACTGCCTCCTGTGTACTCCCATCAAAGCATGCCAGGTTGTCCTTCCTTTATTGATTTTTGGGTCTGCCTTTGCCACCTGACACTAACTACCTTGGGGCAGCAAAGTCAGACTGTTCAGGCTCACATCCTGGCTCCTTCATTTACCAGCTGGGTGAATTACTCACATTTGATGTGCCTCAGTCCTCTCATCTGTAAAATAGACATAAAATAATTTCTATCTTACAAAGATGTTATGATAATTGAATGAGATAATTAAAGTGAAGAGCTTAGAAAAGTGTTCAACAAATGTTAGCCAATATTATTATTATAATCATTATCATCATCATGCCGGGTACCTAGTGTCTTAGTTATTTAGTGCTGCTATAACAGAAATACCACAAGTGGATGGCTTTAACAAACAGAAGTTTATTCTTTCACAGTTTAGGAAGCTGGAAGTCTGAATTCAGGGTGCCAGCTCCAGGGAAAGGCTTTCTCTGTCAGCTCTGGAGGAAGGTCCTTGTCATCAATCTTCCCCTGGTCTAGGAGCTTCTTAGTACAAGGACCCTGGGTCCAAAGGATGTACTCCCCTCCTGGTTCTTCATTCTTGGTGGTAGGAGGCCCCACTGTCTCTCTGCTCACTTCTCTCTTTTATACCTCAAAAGAGATTGGCTGAAGATACAACCTAATCCTAAAGATTGTGTCCTTCCTAATTAACGTAACTTTCTCTCACCCTGCCTCATTAACATCATAGGGGTAGGATTTACAACATACAGGAAATCACATCAGATGACAAAGTGGTGGACAATCACGCAGCACCGGGAATCATGGCCTAGCCAAGGTGCCACATATTTTGGGGGACACGATTCAACCCATAACACCTAGTGTGATTCTTGAAGTTGAATTAGTGACTAGCTGTATTTGCACATGCAGACTTGTGTGCACGCATGCACACATACCCACAAACACACATAACCGCCAAGTGTTAAACCTTAGTTCTTTCCTCTTGCTCACCCTTTGCACCCAGCTGGTCACCGGTTCACATTGGGTCGTACTTCATAACACCTGTCAAACACCACTGGGATGCAAATGCCACAGGCAGGACTTTGTTTTGTTCATGATTGCACCCTCGGTGCCTCGCACCAAGCCAGTGCTCAAAAATAAACTGAATGAATGAATGAATAAATAAAACCCTATTCTCCCAAACTGCACTCCCACTGCCACTCCTAGCCCCACTCTGTACTCAGGTAATATCCTCACTGCTCCTTCGGCCCCCATCAGCCTCACCCCGACATCACAGCCAATTCTGCCACAACTGCATCACGCTCAGAAGTCTTCACCGATTCCATGTCACCTAACGAATAAAGAACCAACTCTAGAGGCAACCAATGACTACAGCATTGATGTCTGTTACACTCTGATTTACCCTTCAGCCAACAGTGTATGAGGTTGCCTATTTCTCCAAATCCTGCTGATCTTCTCAAACCGTCAGAAGCTCCTCAAATGCATTTATATTGATCTGGGAGCAAATAAAACTGGTGCCCTTCTCCCATAGCAGGGAAGGCAAGTGGTGGGTCCCTATTGGAGTCTTGAAGTGGAACAGTTGAACCCTCCCAATGCTACGCTAACAGGAAGTCGGCTCCCTCTTCTGATATGTCCAAGTTTCCCTAGATGCCTCCTCCGTGTCCAGAGGGCCACCTGTGGTAGGTGTTGGAACAATTGTTCAGAGGTGCACCCTTGAGTCTGAGGTGGGCACAGCCATCTGGAGGCTGATTGTCCCTGAACATACTTACCAATGTGCACTTGACATTTGTTTGCCGGCCGTGCCCTCCCACTGTGAGGTATTTTGATAAGTGTGCCATGCTAATTTTTTTATAGCAACATGTGGAAAAGGATCGGCATGGTGGCACTTGTGAGGGTGCTTCGTGGGGGGAGGCTTGGCCACCAAACAAATGCAGAAGGCACACATTATTTGCTTAAAAATATGGTATATGTCGTTGTTGCCACCTGCTGCTCTGGGTACTGTCTCACCATGGACACAGTCCTCGGTCTAGGCCTTGGACCATTCTTCCTGGGGTCCCCTGTGCTGGCTGGTGTGAGGAGGTACGCCGTGGTTGACCACTCTCCTGTTGATAGACATTTGGACTGTTTCCAGCTTAGGGCCATTATGAATGAAGCTGCTATGAATACTATGAATAGTATTGAAAAATCTCATTATTTTCTTTTTCCCAATGAATAGTCACTCTTGTAAAAGGCTGCAGATACCTCTGGGGAAGGCTGGGAGAAAGAGTAACAGCATAAATTTTTCTGCAGTGTAGTGGGATCCTTCCTCAAGGAAACCCAGCATCCCCTTCATTCAAGGGGTTGAGGGTCTGTAAACTGGCTCAAGTCTGGGAACCGAGTGAGGGATCATGACTCTATTCTGGTCACTTCAGTTAGACTGCCCTTCACTTGATCTAGAGTTCTTCTGCTTGTACAGATCAAGTAAATATGTAGTAGATTTCCCGTCTATTTTACTTAGTAATGAGGACACTGGGATTTAGTAGCCAATACAAGTCCATATGAATCAGACTATTCTGATTACTGGTTTGACTCTGCTGTACATTAAGGTAACCACGCCTACCTTGTCTTTGGCCATTAAGTGTCACCACTTGGTCCCTACCACCAGAAGATCCAATCAGCCCCCTGTAGTTAGGTGCCTTAATTCAGTTAGGGCAGTTCCCACTGTCAAATCTGACTCACATAAAATAGCAATCACAGTGGTCTTCAAGGATGCTGGGGCTCCTTTTACATATTTGTTCCTGACTGTTATGGTCAGGTAATTTCTGTACCTGGGAGCAGCCTTCTGTAAACGGTAGAGCCAGAACTGGGAATTCAATATCCCAACTTCTTTGCTCCTCAGGTGGGACATTGCTGAGGCACGTGCTCCACATTGTTTCCCAGAGGCCCCTACCTGGGGCAGATTTATACACCTTCTGTTTCACAACACAAGGCTCGAGAAACATTCCCCAGTCAGACACAATGTCCGTTCCCATATACATTCAGGTAAAAGAGATGCAATGACTTTACATAAAGCCTGTTTAAACATCTAATTGTAACCTTCTCTTCTACTCAGGGCTTCAAACAGGTTCATTCTAGTTTGAATGCCTGCTGAGAATTTGCATTCCCACCACAGATATACTGCATCAGAATCTACATTTTTACAAAATCACTAGGTGATTTTTAGGTATAATAAATTTGGAGAACTACTGCTCTACTACTGGTTCTCAGAATTGGTCCCTAACCAGCAGCATTAGCAGCACCTGGGAACTTGTTAGAAATGTAAATTCTCTGCAGGGGTTTGAACCTGAATGAACCCAGGTTGAAACCCTGGGTTGAATCAGAAGACCCTGGCTCCCTCCTCAATCCTTAACTTGATTAACCTGCTGGACCCTTGTCCTAAGTGTTTTCAGGTGGGGCTTCTCACGGTTATCTCTGCCTTCTGGCTTTTAAAATTCCTCCAAACTGGGGTAAATAAAGCAGAATTATTTAGGCCTTTTTAAAGGTGGGTGACCAGTAGGAGTTTCTGTCGGTCTAGCTCTCAGCAGTACTGCATTATGCCCTCAGTTTCAACTCCATCAATGTCTTCTTTATTCTTCCCATTTCATAGTAAAAAAAAAAAAAAACTTTTTTTTTTTAATTTTTTTTTTTTAGCCACCTTAAAATCTCCCTCCTGCTGGTCCTTTTCCTTCCCCTTTGTCTTTTTCCATCCTCTTGTGAGTCACCCTTATCTTTCTTGCATTTGTAAGACCCCTAAGGGGAAGCTGGAACAAGTCCAATAAGGCTCCTCGGACTGTTGCTTAATTTTGCAGCAGCAAGGTTACAGTTCAGTGGATGAAAGCCTGATCCTCATGAAGCCAATCCAAGAATGGCTTGCATATGTAGTATATCAGCTGCTTCATCTGGAGTGTCACACCTGGCATTTATAGGGAGAGAAGGACAGTCTCCCTCTTCAGGGTAAATAAACTTCACAAGTCAACCAGGTTTGTTGTCCCCTCAGGGATAACCTGCCATGTGCCTGGATCATGTATAGACCTCTGTGATTGTTCCATAATGAGTTGTGAATCTTGCATTATCAACCCAAACATACTATTCCATCCTGCTACATTAAAAACTAAAGACACTTCCCCCCAAATAGTCATTCTCATAATCTGTTATAGTAAAGGTTCCTCAGGAAGCTGATGATACCGGTCCACAAAAATGAAACAGTTCTTTACATCATATTCCCTGGTTTCAACAGTGCGGTGTGGTTTGATTACTGATGGAGTACTTTTATGTGGCTTTTCTAGCCATGGGTTGTCATGTGATAGGGGAATTGTGGCCTACCAATGGGATTAGTCAGCTTTGCCTTAAAAGAAAGCCAATTGCAGAGCAGAGAAGAGGGGCCCACCATCATCAAGGAAGGCGAGACCAGCAGGAGAGACCTGGCAGCAGGAGGCGGTATGGCAGACTTCCTGGCCCATGGAGAGAGAAAACTGGATGCCTTTGGGCAGAGACTGAGGGCGGGGGGTGGGGGGTGAACTGAAATCCTTCAACTTCAATCTTTTCTCTATTTATCATGGCATTGCTTATTGGTCCAGTTCTGAGGATTTTTATTTTCTTTATGTTGAGGTGTAATCCATACTGAAGGCTATGTGTGGTCTTTGATCTTCATCAGTAAGTGCTTCAAGTTCTCTTCACTTTCAGCAAGCAAGGTTGTGTCATCTGCTTATTGCAGGTTGTTAATGAATCTTCCCTCCAATCCTGATGCCCCGTTCTTCTTCATACAGTCCAGCTTCTTAGGTTATTTGTTCAGCATACAGATTGAATAAGCATGGTGGAAGGATACAACCTTGACATATATCTTTCCTGACTTTAAACCACAGAGTATCCTCTTGTTCTGTTAGAATGGCTGCCTCTTGGTCTCAGTACAGGTTCCTCATGAGCACAATGAATTGTCCTTCTCAATGTTATCCATAATTTACTTAGGATAAAACTAGGTTCTTTACCCCACATACATTCTTGTCTCAAAAGAGGGTCAGAGTAAGAGATGATATTGTCTCTTAGCTCGATGATACCAGATAACTACCCCTGTTCCTGGAATCTGACAAGATAGAATGGAAGCCTGCACACCTGAGTAGCCTCACCCTGGGAGACATTCAGGTCATAAGATATGACTAGACTAAGTGGACTGGACTGTGTTAATGCCTGACTGGGATCCTAGTAATGTGCCAACATCTTTTGATTCTTAATTTTCAGGTTACATCTACCATACTTCAATGTGATATAACACTGGCACTGTTGGTAAGATTGTAATACTGATATTTATGGTCAACTGTACTGGGAAAATGAATTAAAAGTCTCCTGTTCCTACCTGTGGTGCCATGGGTTCCCTCACGTGACCTTTTTGTCCTGGGTTTGTAGAGGTGAAAAAAAACAATTTGGGAGATTTCTTGAGTTTATTGACATTTTCTGGGTAAGCTGTAAACAACTTGAGGGTTTGTTACTTTTGTTTGGTCTGCAGCAAAGTAATTGACAAGGCCTGAGTTGATTGACATTTCTTGGGTAATCAAGGGTTGGTTGGATTCTGATCCAGGTAGAAGGTTGGGCTATCTGATCCAGCTAGAAAGGCCCTGCCTTGAAACTGACACAAAAAAGCCCTATATAAAGGACTGAAACACGTTTTTTGGAGCCTCTTGTTCAATGAGAGTGAAAGATGGGGGCATTTTCTAGACACAGAGACCCCGTGCTGAGTATCCTCCCAGACCTGGTAACCAAAACCAAACCCAGCTTGTTGTCATTGACTCGAT